>NC_090932.1:1078123290-1078424600 GCF_040938575.1 Ambystoma mexicanum
CTTCATCCATTTTAGGAAATTTCGCCACATTGACATGCTTCTTAGGTACCACTAGTGATGGTACATTGACGTGTACCATTGTGCACACACCATTCCACAGGGGAGGCAGTGTATGATATGCCTTTTCTCCGCAGGCCCAATAATGGTCCATTATTACTGCTGTTCCCGCACCCCCCTCAGGTAACTCCATCACACTTGCACAATTGGTGTTATATCCTACATCCACCTCTCCTTTATGCTGGTAGCATACTTTGGGCGCAGTCAATGGTAATATTGTTATTGGGTCTTCATCTTCTTCTACCCACGTGAGCATAGGTACGTACTTGATCCACGTCGTCCAACATCGATGATTGTGTGTCTCGATGGTTGAGATAGTTTCTTTTGTTACCATGTTGCTGCCAATTACTCCTATCTCCCAGCTGTTGTCCAGATACACCTTTCCTGTTATCGTCAGTAGCGGCCTTTCCCAGCATCCTTGTTTACCCGGAACTTCAGTGGCGTACCAATCACATGGTAGATACTGCAGTGTTACCTTCTTTGTTTCTCCTTTTGCAGGGCCACTTGTTATGTACCTGAATGCTTCGGCATGTAAACTGGTCTTGTGATAACTCAGATCGGTCTTGAGGAAGTTGTTTTCATATGGGTATGAGTCTCGCGTTTTCCATGTCATGTGCACCACTGTTCCTTGAAATCTTCCTTTCGTTTGGAACAGGGCCAAATATATTATGCACTGTGCTGTTTTTTCATCTATTTCTGTGGCAACAAATGTTCGTGAGGCGCTCATGGCGTATGGTATTAATGAGCAAACGTAACAGCTATCCTCAGTTGTCTGCTTACCAATGCGGGTCATGTGCTGGTACCATATGTTGTTTGTGACATGTGCTGAATCTTGTACATAATTATCAATACCTTTATTGTCTGAGTATGTGCTGCGTTTAACTCTATTTTTCTTGGGTGCAATGTTACTATTACCACCTGACGTAACACCTGTTGCAGCAGAGGGCGGGGGTATATTAAGTTTGTGCGCAGCAATAAAATCGATAGCATAGCTGTACTGCCAGACAGAGGCAGCCAAGAACCCGGTGATCATAAAAATCCCCATTATTTTTATTACATGTGCTAATTTCACCGGCATTTTGCTCTTACCTTGCTGCAGTCCTGGCAGCTTATTCTTGCGACGTTACAGTTGCCCGCCTAAAAATTCTCAAAAGTGCTTGTTATTAAATGTTAGTTTTAAGCTCTCCCTATCAAGTAGTCATTCAGTGCCCAAGCGAAGAGCTGCTCCCACGCTACTCTAAGTGATGGGTCTCTTAAGACCGGCAAGTATGGGTGGAGGTGGGGCATGTGATATTCTATGGCCAGGAGGAAGGCTGTGTAGTAGACACGTACCCTTCTCCTTTTTAAGTATGTTGGCCTCTTTATTTCGTATACGAACTGGTGTGACAATTCTTCTGGGTAGTTATCGTCTGGCAGCACCATCTACACCTGCACACTGAATTTGTTAATTAGCTTTCTTAACAATACAATATTACGCAGTTCCTGTATGTGCGAGAGAAAAAAGAGAACATTCACGTGTTTACATGTGTATTAGTGCAAGCATGTCCTTCAGTTTTAGTTACAACTGTACTTAGCAGTCAATGGGGGGTTTGTGCTCAAATGGCGGAAGTATTTTTACTCTTTGAGCGAGTGATCATGGGGTGGGCAGTATGGGGATCACTCCCTTCTTCGTTAGTTATTGTCTCCGAGGGAACAATTGGGTCGTTGTCTGTGGTTAAACTTTCTTCCGCTGTAGGGGATGTGGTTGCTGTTCTTCCAATGGATCTGTCGTTGGCGCTGGGGCGGGTCTGCAGTTTGTAGATCTTTACGTCATGTAGGTGGTTCCAGGCACGCTTATCCTTTAGTTTTACTGCTCTTGTTGATACGTCCTCTACCAGATGGGGGCCAGTGAACCTCTTCTGGTTCCACTTCCTATTGAAATTGCGAAGTAGTACGTGGTCACCTTTGGCAAGTTTGCACAAGTTCTCCTTTCCCAATTCTGTATTTTCGTCTTTTTCTTGGTTGCTGGTAGACCCGCCCCGTGTGCGCTCGAGCTGTTGAGACACAAACACGACACTAGTAATCAAAGAAGACACATATTGATACATTTCATCACCTAACACATTCGCTGAACTTTCGTGGTCGGTGAATGCCCTTGACGTTGGTGTTAGGGGAAGGCGCATTTGGCGTCCAGTAACCACTTCGTGTGGGGTGAGGTGGTGGTCGGACCCTGGCCTGTTTCTAAGTTCAAACAATGCTAACGGAAGGCAATACAACCAACTTTTCTTTGTTGTTTGTTGTATTTTAGCAATTGCCTCCTTCAATAAGCCATTCAGGCGTTCACATACACCATTAGCCTGTGGGTGGTATGCACATGCAAATTTGTGTTTAATGTTCAGCAGGGATGTGATATGCTGGAACATTTCGTTTGCGAAATGGGGCCCGTTGTCTGATCTTAACACCTCGCACACTCCCCACCTGGGGAAGACCTCCCTTACTATGAATTTGGCTGCTCTAAACGCATCAGGGTGTGAACAGGGCCCTGCTTCAATCCACCTAGAAAATGGGCATACTACTACAATCATATACCTATTACCTTGACATATGTTGATCATATCAACATAGTCAATGTGAAGGTGCCGAAAAGGTCCTTCTGGCCGGGGTATGATACCTCTTATCACTTTTAAAGTATGACCGGCCGTAAACTGTTGACATGTGAGGCAATTGCTGATAAAATTTGACACATGAGAGGTTAACTCGGGACAAAACCAATCTTCTCTAATTCGTGCTGCAATTATTTCCTTGCCTGTATGGGCAGGGTGATGTAATTGGCTCAGGGCAGTATTTAACAGTGCCAACGGTATTACAACTTTCCCAGTGCCACCCTGGCGCCATAGTGCGTCAGTTGGTGACATTGTGCATCCTCTTTTCACCCATACTTCTTTTTCGGCCATTGGTGCAGCCGCTTGTAGTTCCATAATCTGTGTGGCTGGGAGATGGGTGTACCCTTCTCTTATTAACATCTCCCTAGCTATTCCCCTCCCTCTCCCTCTCTGTGAGTCTGTGGGGTTCCATATCTCACCAAAATATGCAGCATATTTCGCATGTGCGTCTGCTGCTGCATTACCTTTTGATACGTAGTCTTCTCCATTTGTGTGTGCGGTGCATTTTACCAGGGCTAGTTCTTGGGGGTCGTTTATTACTTCAATTAGTTCAGCCAACAAGAGGGCATGTTGTACTGGAGTGCCATCAGCTCTCCTAAATCCTCTTCTTCTCCATTTTGATAGCCCTGAGTGGACAGTTGATGTAACATATGCACTGTCAGAATATATAGTTACTCTTTTATTAAAACTTTCCTTTAATGCCAATATTAGTGCAACGAGTTCCGCGGCTTGAGCAGAGTAATGCTGTGGTAATTGTACACACTTCATAGCCACACACACCGGCGCCTCCATCATTTTTACTACTGCTGCCCCAGTCCTTCGTATCCCATCTCCTTGATCAATAGTTGATGACCCATCAATAAACAAAAGCTCACCTCCCTCTAGTGCGTTTTCTTCAACTTTCCTAGTACATGAGTACATTTCAGTTACTTGGGTGCAGTCGTGGGCGTAATCTCCCTCTTCAATTACTTCTGCTAGGAACCTTGCAGGGTTAACCGTGCTACATCTAACAATTGCTAGTTCAGCTTTAGACAAAATAATCTCATAACCTGATGCCCTCTGTGTTGTTAGTGTGGACTTAGGTTTATTCAATATCGCAAATAATGCATGTTCCACAAATAGTGTAGTTGGACACCCCATAGTTATTGCTGATGCTTTTTCTACTGCAAAAGCAGCTGCAGCGAGACCTTGTTCACAAGAGAAGTGGCCTAACATTATAGGGTCTAAGTGACCGCTGTAAAATGCTACTGGTTTATAGCCCATGCTAGTTTTTTGGGCCAACACTGCTTTCATCACTGCTGAGTCGCAATGTGAAAATATAAAGAAGCGCCGCTCATAGTCTGGGGATGCCAGTACTGGAGCAGTTGATATCGCGTCCTTTAATTCGTCAAATGCCTCCCTCATTTCCATAGTCCATCCCAACTTTTTCTCCCCTTTATTTGCTTCCTTCAAACCCTCAAGCAGGGGTCCTATGTATGAGCTATAATCAAATACCCATGCTCTACAGTAGTTGCACAGCCCCAGAAATTGCTGCAGTTCTCTCACAGTCTGTGGCACGGGAGTGCTTGAGATGGCCTGTGCTCTTTGTGGTGCAATCCTTCTTCCATGTTGAGATATCAGTTGGCCAATGTAAAGTACCTGTTCCTGACAGTATTGTATCTTTTCCATGTCTACCTTATACCCCTTTTCAGCCAATATTGTCAACATTTTTAAGGAGTCCTCTCTACATTTGCTTTCGTTTGTACTGCAAATTATTAAGTCATCCACACACTGTAACACTGTGCTTTCCACCTCAACGTTACCCAAATCCATCTGTATTACTCTATTGAAAATTGAGGGTGATTCACAATACCCCTGTGGTAATCTGGTATGTTTCCACTTTGTATTTCGGTAAGTAAAGCTTGTCAAATCTTGTGAGTCTGGGTGTAATGGTATTGAGAAAAAAGCATTTTTAAGGTCAATCACTGTAAATCGTGATGCTTCTGCTGGAATGCCACACAATATTGTGGCCGGGTTTGCTGTTACTGGATACTCTGCTTCTACTATGTTGTTCAAGGGTCTGAGGTCCTGTATGAAGCGCCAAGACCCCCCTTTAGCCTTGCGCACCGGGTACACAGCTGTGTTACATGGTGATTCTGAGGGGACCAATATGCCATTGTTTATAAGGGCCGTTATGGTTTCATATATGCCCTCATCTGCCTCTTTTGACAATGGGTACTGTTTCACTCTTGGTAATATGGCACCTTTTTTCAATTTTATCCTTACACCCCCTATGCTTTTTATGCATCCCACGTCATAAGGGCTAATAGTCCATAATGATTTGGGCACCTTTGACATATCCTCCTTAAAAAATGGGACTGGGGTGCCTGCGGGTGCCTCAAGTGCCATTGCAATTTTCTGTGCTACTTGTTTGTGAGCCACTCTTAGCCATATTTCTACACTCATCATGAACACCATTTCATTTTCTTCCTTTTCTTCTGAGAACAGCTCTTCATCTGACACCTGGGTCAGCCTACACCCTTCTGCTAGTGCTATCACCGCCCTCCAGGCTCTCCCTTCTTTATCTTGGGCGTGCACAGCAACATAATCAGCTGTTGCAATAATGCTCTCAATGTCCACTGCAAACACCTTCCCTTCCAGTTCATTAGCTGGTGTTTCTGGTCGGAATAGATAGGCTGCTGGCCTCCTCCATATTTTCCCTTCTATCCCTGGCATCCATGCAAATGCCATGTCTGTGCCATATTGCAATATCTCGCCATCCAGTGGCTCCGCCCTAATCGCTGTCTGTCCACAGTATGCTTGCAAAATCTGTCGTGCTGCGAGCATGTTAATCCCTGGAGTAGAGCAAATTATGCCATCCTCTGTAAAGGAGATCGTCATATTCAACCTGTTCATTATGTCTCTCCCCAGTATATTTACTGGCGAGGCACTATAATACAAAAGTGGGACTGACAGATCATAATCTCCAATAGATAAGGGAACGTTATCAGTAAATGGAACCAACCCTTTAGCCCCAGAAAATCCTTGGGTGTTCATGGCTTCGCCTGACATCTTAAATTTACCTTCCCTTATGCAAGACCGGGTTGCCCCGGTGTCAACAAGAAATGATAATTTTTTGTCACCTATCGTTACCTCTATGCGTGGCTCCTCCGCACTATTAGGTGTTACTGACAGGATGGGACACACCAAGGCCGTCTGTGGGCTGGCCTATTGGGGGTACAATGATTGGCCATTCCCTGTATAAGGGTTGTGTCCCAACACCGACACCCCACCCAATTGTGTTCGTTCATTTTGGGGTGGTGGTTGTATTAACGCCACTTGTTGTTGTGGCGGCGTCAGTTGCTGTGTTATTTGTTGTTGTGGCAGTGAATAGGTTTGTTGCTGTCGTGTTTGTTGTGGTTGGTCACTCCCTTGTTGTGACATCTGCTGTTGTTGTATGCCCTGCTGTTCTTGTGAGGTCCTAGGTTGTGCTTGTTCATTCCATGCTGGTGTTCCTGGCCTGACCCTACATGTACGTGACATGTGTCCTAATAGTCCGCAGCTCCAACACACGGGTGGTTCCCTGTTTTGCCATGGGAAGCTCACTGTGTTGTCCTGGTATACGGGTTGCCCTGTGGGGTAGTAATTTCTGAGTCCCCCCCCCTGTTGCTGGGTATTATATCCATATCCTCTCCCCCTCATAACCCCTCCTCTTCCTCTGTTATAACTATAATACCCAGTTCCTTGCATTGGGTACCCTCCTCCCATGTTCGGTGTGTGTAATTGCAGAGGCGGCACTTGCTGTATTACACCTTGTGGGGGCGCTATTTGAGCTGGATCTTGTGCAGCCACTACTTGCGTTGGGCTTTGGGCCATTGGTGTGGGCATAGTTATTAGTGCCCCTTCCATTGTATATTTAGTAAGTTTTTTCTGTACTAATTTGGCCTCTTCTGTTTTCCTGTCCTCCTCCTTTTGTTTCATCTTTCCTTGCCATGTCCTGCAGTGATGTACTATAGTCAGTTGTATTTCTGGCCATGGTTTTGCTTCCATTCCTACTACTTTCTTTAGTTGTTTCTGAACTCCTTCTGGGAGCCCTTGTACTAGTATATGATAAAATATGGCTGGTGTTTTGTCCCATTGTTCTCTAGTTTCCATGCGCCACTTCTCTTGAATGTCCTGGATATAATCAACAGGATCCTCATTTTCACCCATCTTACGGGAAGTAATGGCTCCTATGTCTGAGGTGTCTGGGTATTGCACTCTCAGTGCCTGCCATAGCGCATGTCTGCAGTTTGCAAATGGTGCCCCATCATGCGATGTGTTTGTTATTGTTACCCCATGGAACCCCGCTCTTTTCCAAATGTCATCCGCTCTATCCCCTAATATTGATATTAACAGGCCCTTCACATCTCCTACTGCTAGTTTCTGTCCTGCGGTGTGTTTTTCCATTTCATATATCCACTTACCCGCACCTCCACTTAGTGATGGGAGCCTACATTTTATATTTTCCTTATCCGTATGTCTCCAAGGTACATACTGTGGTCTAACCCCTCCTCTCTCCAACAGTGGCATTAAATTCTGTCTTTTGTCACCCTTTACGCTCCATGATATTGAGTCTTCACACCCCTCCTCTTCCCCCATTTCTTTTACTACTTCAAATTCTTCCTTACTACCTCTGCCCCTACCTCCCTCTTCTTCCTTTCCCCTTCTTTCATCATTTCCTGTGTTCAATATGGGTATGTTTATTTGTCTGTCTTGCCTGCGACTAGGGAGGTCCCTAAGCCGACATGCATACGGTGTAAGTTCGTTCATGAAGGGCGCGAGCTTTATTCTGTGCAGAGAGCGTGCGGTGGTTGAACATGTAGGTAGTGACGTGGGAGGGCGGCGTGATGGAGATGTGGGTGGCGTGGTTTCATTGGTTTGTGTTTCCCCTATTCTTTTCGTTTCCTCCTTACTTCTCTCCAGCTCCTCCCCTCTTCTACTCATCCAGGGCGAATCTATGTTTGTTCTAGTGAGGTACAGTTTATCTAAACTTTCCCTTTCACTCTCTCTTCCATCCTTCTCCACTCCTTCTTCCTCCTCACTGCAAAAATCATTTATAAATGGCACCCCCCACTCTGCCTTTTTTCCTTTTATTGTTACTGTTTTTAAATCTATTAGGTCTCTTTCTCCCCTTTCGTTGTTACCAACTGTCCCCCCTAGTGCTGATGTCGTTGCTACCTCCCTACTTTTATATACATCTCCCCATCTTTCACTCTCCTTACCCCTCCCTTCTCTTCCTTCTTCCCTTCTCTCCTCCATTTCCCTACTATTTTCCTCTCTTTTCCTTTTTAATTCCTCCATTACTTCGTTGCTCATCTGTTCCAATATCCTTTCATCCTCCCTCTTCCTTTCCCATTTCACCCTTTCTCTTTCTACTATACTCTCTATTACCTTCCCCTCTTCATATTTTTTAGCTGTCTCAGATATTATCCTCCTCCTCCATATTTCCATTTCTTTTTCCTTTTCTTCTTCTTCCTTCTTCTTCTCTCTCAGCACTACTCTTGATACCCTATCTGCTGCTGCTTTTACCCTTTCAGCTTCTCTCTTTTGTTCCTCGCTTCGTTCCCTTAATCTTTCCAATTCGTCCTTACCTTCTTTCCTTTTCCTCACTCTCTCTCTTTCCTCCCTCTCAAGTTGTTTGATCAGTTCATTCTGCTCATCCCTTAGTTTTGCTAATCTTTCCTCCAAAATCTCTTCCTTCTGCCGTAGCAGCTCCTCTCCCCTCATTTCACTCTCTCTGGCACTATCCTCGTTTGTTCTCCTTACCGCCTCCCTTTCTTCTCCAGTTAGTGAGCCTCGTAATTTCAACAATATCTGTGCAGCTACCCACTCATCGTCTCCTATCTCTACAGTCTGCTCTTCTCTAATCCTCCCTTCCCCCATTGGTATCTTCCCATGAGCCACATATGGTGGAGGGCTGTATGCCGGGTTTGAGTATCCTTCAGCCGCCCTTAACTGTCCTTCTATTTCTCCTAATTCTCTTAAAGGGTACAACCCTCCTCCCTCTGTTTTCACTCCCGGTGTTATGGGTATCTCATTGCTCGGTTCCTTTTTTATGTCGTCTGATTTATCAACCTTTTCTCCTCCCTTTCTTTCGTTCCCCGTATTTTTTGTGCTTTCGCTCTCCTTTTCCCCACCCGTTCCTTCTTTCTTAATCTCCTTTTCTTCCGGTGTTTCCCCCATAGTGAACATTCCATTTGGTCCTGGTCGAGACCCCTGGAACATCCTCCATAAGTTAAACACCTCCACGTGGTTTGCCAACTTCTTCCCCTTGTATGTATTGTGCAGATGGTTCAGTAGTGAGTGTTGGGCATATGGATCGAAACTACCATTAGGCGGCCATGGTGTTAACATTTTGTTGTCTGTCCCCTGGGTCCACTCTATGCTGTACTTAATTAACTTCTCCCTGTGTGGTGGCAGTGTGGTGCATATGTGCTGTAGTGGGGTAGTGAGGGTGTTCCCCCACCCTCCCGACCCTCTCCCGTATGACATGGTTGTACTCCCCTTGTTACCCTTCCCCTTACTACCAATTTACAATATACAACCTTGTATTGCTTACCTCGCCCCGCAAGTGTGGGGACTTACGACAATCCTTTGACAAATTATGCAATAGTAATAAATGTGATGTTATATTATATTCCTTCCCCTACGGCCCCCTGCGGCCGAAGCGCACGCAGCCCCCTGCGGCTGCGTACCCCTTACGACGATCTTATACAGTTGTCCTGTTTCTCCGTTCTCCTCCCCCTTTTACACTTGCCGTGGCCGGCGTTCTCCGTGCGCAGCCACGCCCCTTTCCCCTTCTTCTTTCGATCCACTGGTTTATAGTTTATCTCCGTATCAGCTCCTTTATCATGCTTCTCCTCCCCACCACTCTCAACCCAATGTTCCTTGTGCTCGCGATATCCTATTAAATCCCTACTGGTGACGTCACCGATTTCTTCGAGCTACTGGTATATTCGTGTTATGTTCTTTAAATTCAAAATACACTTGTAATCTACCCCGCTAACCCTACAGCTGTCTTCCTGTCTCTCCTGGAACAAGGTAATCTCATCAATACTATAACCGGACTGCACACGCTGCGTCGCCTCGCGTGTGATACGCCCCTCAACAGGAGGGCTTAACCAGCCAATTATCTTCCGTTTTGGGCAACTACGTAACTAGCCACCGCCCACAGGGAAACGTCATCTACCTATCGAGTTTCTTGCTCGAACAATAGGGAACCTCATCTACTCATTCAATAATAAATATCAAACCGTAGGAAACCACACACCCACCCTCACACGTAGTCGCGATTTAGGCCAATCAGTGTCTTACGAGCGGCTGCACGTGATGTTTTCGTGCCCCGCCCCCCTCTTTCGCGTAACGTTAGCCCACTGTTACGAGCGGCTGCACGTGATATTTTCGTGCCCCGCCCCCCTCTTTCGCGTAACGTTAGCCGCCTGCTCTCGCACTCGTTTCGCTACCATTCATTCCATTAGCAACACTCAATTAAACCCTCGCCGCTTTACAATACCTCCCTCCTCCCTCACAATTTCGCATTGCTTGTTGTGCGTGTCATGCTCACCAAGTTCTCTCGATGCAGGGCCGCTCGACTGCGTGCACCCCTCCAAGCGGCTCGCCACCTCCCCTCGTCTGGACCACGTCTGGACACTCGCCGACCGCGGGCGGGATACTTCTCAACCGGCTCCCGAGGGCCAATATCCGGATTGCGCTGTCCGGTCCTCTCGCAGCTCCGCGATGGTCCTGTAGTCCTCAGAAGGGGGCAACGGCAGAGGGGGCCGCGCCGCCGGGCCTCCTCGCAACGGGAGTGCCTGGAAAAATTAAAAATAAAAGTCGATCTTAAACAGATCTCAGCAGTGCCTCCAACTTGTCGGGGGGAAATTCTGCCGGGGTCAGCCGGGCCGTCCGCAGACCTCCGGGCAGGGAGGCCCCAACTCCTCCCGTGTATATCTCGGATCGAGACAGAGTATGAGGCACACACAAGGAGCAAGGCAACTTCTGCTGTTTATTATGCAAACGGCAGGGATGGGTCAAGGAGCGTACGCGTTCGTCCTGACACACACACTCGTGGGGCTCGCAGGCCCTTTTTATTGTAATATGACGCGCTACTTGCGTCATTTCAAAAAGTTAACAAAAAAAACCTATCGCCATTATTAATTGGTTGCTCGAGTGGTAGGGTTAGTATAGTACACATATAGAGAATGATATTAGTGGTCAAGGTGTAGTCAGGTGGTATATCTGGGTTGTCCCTATAATTAGATACATAAGAATTGTTACATGAAGACTCCTGAGGATTGGCTAATGTTACTGACGTCTGAGATAAGAGCCCCATGTTCTGATTGGTGCATCCGTGAGCTCCCCAGCCTGGGACCACCGTTGTTCCCAGCTCTCGGTGTACCTGTGTTTGCAACAATGTTTCAATAAGGGTACGTGCAGACAATGTGAGGATTTATTCATAGGTGGAAGGCTGACCGCTCCCACTGTAGCAGATGTCCATTAAGCCTTTCAAGTGTATCGGCCTATGTCTCGTAGCGAGGGACCCAGACGCCTTTCTTTCTCCTGGGCTTTGGCATCTCGTCAGGTTCGGCTTGGTCACGTGAGGCGGGACCGTGTTTGAGGCAGAATTCTGCACAATTAATATTGCTTTTCCACTGTGTGTCTGGTTTAATATGTAGATATGATTCTAACGTTGGTACGCGGAGTGCAAGGTTGCAACATCATGCCTTTGATGATTTGTTCTTGGATGTGGGTTTGCAACATTGCGACCTTGGCTGGTTGCTCCACCAGGCTCATTCTGCGGGATCAGCAACCTGACTTTTGCTTTGTTAATGTCCACGGGAACTCTTGCCTGAGGCCTACTTGGGCCTGGTGTATAAGTGATCCATTTCGGGCATGGGTGCTTTAGGTTATAGTGGCGTATGTTTCCATGACCAGTATCGTGTTTCTATTATACCTCTCATGGTGGTAACGGGTTTTAAGAGAAGCGTGAGCAAGCGGCGTTATAGATGAATTCATGATGCATCTTGCGTTTCTGCATTCTGAAAGCCTATGTAAAAATAATAAAGATGCACGTCCGTGAATATGCCTGTCGCCTACGTCAGAGCACTGAGTATGTTCTTCGTGTAGATTGTTGTGGGAATGTTAGGTGTGTATATTTGTACAGATGTGCTTCCAGTTGTCTAGGTCGTCATGGCATCTCTAACGACGTGTGGTTTTTTAGTCTAGCTGATCCGAGCCGCAGGTGTCGACATGGCCAGTGCGGGCTGCTGGGCAAACAGGTGGACACATCCGTATGTTCCTGTACCATGGTACCTGGTCGTCTGGTAACTGGACAAACTCTTCTCGCGGCGGGTGTCTGGGCCGTGACCCTCTAGGCCAAGCGCGAGAGGTGAAGGACGGGAGCCTGGTCTTCCATTCTCCCACTTCAAGCACATCTTCTACCTCTACCTAACTTGGGTTAGATAACCTAGGAACACCAGAAACATGGGGGATGAGAGAGCAGATATAGCAATATCCTACAGATCTCTCTCTCCCCACCATCCTCAAATGACTATACATATGTTATCCACTGCAAAACTAAATGCATTTGTTGTAAGATTGAATTCATCACCGTCATTATCAAAAAAATGATTATCGACATTTCTTTTCACTCTTAACATTTCCTCCTCATACTTCATAAAACTAGAAAATTTAAAATGTTGCCTTTATATACTATTTGTCATCTTCAGACATGATGACCCAAGGACCAAGAAAACCACACAAATATTCATTTTTACACAATTTCCAATCCTAGACATTCTTTTTCCTATACAGAATTGTTTAAATTCCATATTTCTATTTGCACCCTCCACAATGAAAAGAACGGTAAATCCTTAGGGCGTCCTTAACTTCTCTGCCTGCTCCTATGCAGGTGGAGTGCTGCTGTTAGCCCTTCGAGTATCCCTTAGGTGGATCCAATTCTTGTTGCCCTCCACCTTCATGACAGTTGGAGTCACGTAGATTACTCTGTGTGGCCCATGGAAACAGCTCTCATTACAGAGATGCATAATGGTGTGGATATAGATGAGGTCCCCAGGGAGAAGCTGTGTATTGTGATGATTATCAGTAGTGTCATTATTTTCTCCTGTAGTCTGTTGGTGAGAAGACACAACCTTTGAAGATATATTCTTAAACATTTTTTGTTAACGCCCCAAGGTATTCACTAAACTCCACTCCTTGGACCGCTGCAGTCTCTGTGTAGGTTAGAGAGTTGTTTGTAGCCTGTGCCCAGTCACGAATTAGTGAGGGCTCAAATGGTGGTCCCTCCCTTTCTGGTTTGGTAAATAAAATAGTGCCAGCGGAAGGCACACTAACCATGATTTATTTAACTCTGCACATAGTTAAGCTAAACAGGCCTTAAGGACCCCATTCAGCCTCTTCACAATATCATTGGCATGTGAGTGGTACACCAAGCATAACCTATGCTTTACTCCTAGCAGCGAAGTGATTTCTGCGAACAAGGCATTAAAGACGTGGTTTCTGTTGTTGGATTTTAGGACCTCGCAAATTCCCCATATTAGAAAGACCTATCTCTTGGAAATAACTTTTTTCATAATGTATTTTCTTCTTTTTTTCTTATGTATTTGTGAAAAGTCTTTTGACTATAGCACCATAAAAGAAATTAAAGAAATACCTCTCTCACCAGAAAGGTCACTGCCAATTTCAGCATCAGGGTGTATGCAGTGACCAACCGCAAGTCACCACGAGAATGGACAAGCCATGACAATCAGATATCTGAAGTTACTGCACCTTGTTATCATGTAAACAAAATCGATATGGAGCTCCTTGAATGGATCAGAGTGCCTGGGCAAGATACAGCTCACCGACCTCATGGTATTTCCAGGATTGAACTCCTTGCACACTACGCAATTACCTACGAATCTACGCACCTGCTCTTGTATGTTAGGGATAAATCAGTCCTCCTGGAGCTCTGCTGCGATTTGTTATTGAGATGTATTCAACAGGTAATGTAGTTGCTTTAGAGCCAAAAGAAGCAGCTGTACAGGCATTACTACCTTCCCTGTAATGCCTGTAATCTGTGGGTGAGAGAACACATCCTCTAATTATCCTCTATTTTTCCAGAGCTCCTGTTCTTCTCTACGGGCTTTCCTTTGCATTTCTATTATCTGTAGCACCAGGTTTGCGGTGTACAGTGCTGGTAACTGTACTTGTCGGAACAGGGTTTCCATTTTCTAGAAACCACTGAAAGGAAAATACGCTGCTTCCTTGGCTCCCTTGTCTGCAGCATGATTTTTGAGAGCTATTGAAATAGTGCGGTTAGTAAGGGCAGCACACTTTATTAGACCTAACTCTGCTGGCAAGGTTAATGTTTCAATTAGCTGGGATAGCAGTGCAGCATGCAGGACAGGGAACACATCACAAAATCCTAAACCCTCTTCTCTGCCATCTTGATAACCCATAATGCAGAGTGGAGGTGACATACACAGAGTCAGAATAAACAGTGACTGTCTTCCCCTTACTAATTTCTAGCAGCTCTATAAATGCCACCGGTTCTGCTGCTTGCGCAGAGTAATGAAAAGGCAACCCTCGCTTGAGTCTGACCCGGTACGCCCCATCCACAAGACCCACGACAGCTGCACATGTATGCCTCGCATTCGTCTCCTGGTTGATGGTCGAAGACGCATCAACAAAAATCACCTCACCCCCTCCAGGGCATCCTCTTTCACATTCACCCTCTCTTCCTCTTCTCCCTCATACGTGGCACAATTGTGAAGAATAACCTTACGCTGCGCTGGCCCTGCTATGAATGTCACATGATTTACTAGGTGACAATTCATGGGATGAATTGATGCATTTGACTAAATGACCTCATACTCTGATACCCTCTGAGTTGTTAATGTAGATTTAAACTTTTCTTAAATCATGAAGAGTGCATGCTCCACTTACAGTGTTACCTGGCAACCAATAGTAATAGTCGAAGACTTTTGAATCTCAAAAGCCGCTGCTGCTAGAGCTTGCTCACAAGGCTAATTGTCCCTGCATCACTGGGTCTGGAAGTCTCTGTAATACGCTCAAGGTTAGTGACCTAGCGATGTTTGCTGGGTCAGGACTACTGTCATCACCTGCCCATTTGATTGGGAAAACAGAAAGTATGGCTTCCTATAATTTGGGGTCGCCAGGACTAGAGCATTGCTGATCGCAGCCTTGTGTTCCAAAAAGCAAGTCCCCATTTACTGAGACCACTCTATCAGACCATTCACCTTCTGCGCTTCCTTTAGTCCCTGCAGTAAGGGCCTCACATAACTAGAGTAATCGAAGATCACTGATCCCGTGAAGTGGGTCGACCCAGCAGGGATGTTACATCGAATGGTGGCAGGGTTTGATACCACCAGAAATTTCACCTCAATAATATTATTGAGGGGGTGCAAATCCTGGACCATCCTCCAACTAGAACACTTTTCTTTCTTCACAGGGTAGATAGCTGTATTGCATGGGGACACAGAAGGCTATTTTATACCTTGCTTTAACAATGCCATAATGGTCTCACACATTCCTTTGCCCACTTCCTTAGACATGGGGTACTGCTTAACCCGTGGTAATATCACACCGGGTTTCAATGCTATCCTCAACACCCCAATACTCTTTTGCAGCCCCACATCATGAGTATTGGTGGTCCACAAATAGTCTGGCACTTTTCCCAAATCCTTCTTCTAAAATGGTAATATATTTTTAAAGTTGAGCATGATCTGTGGTACTTCCCTTTCCTCTATCGCTATCTGGCAAGGCACCCTAATTTCAAAGACCATCTCTCCTGTGTCTTCAGTGTCTTCGAACAATTGCTTGTCAGACACTTCCCTTAACAACAAGGTCGGATTGATGCACAGAACTGTACACCATTTCCATCTTCCTCATCTGTGCCTGAGAGAGCCACCCTGTTCTTCTTGATCACTACAGCCTCTACAAGAATCGTAACAATGGCACCTTCACCTTGCATTAGTTCCTGTGGCACATCAGGATGAAATAAGAACTCAAATGGTGCCCGCCAGGCCTGATTTCTGATCCCCAAGACCCAACAAAACCATCACCCCATAAAGAAACAATGCTGAATGCACAGGACCCCACTAATCACGCTGTTGCTACAATAGATCTGAAAATGCACTGCTTCCCTTACTGGATACAACCCTGAGCATAATATACCCTCTTCCATGAAAGCAATCAACATCTGCAACTTGCTCAGGATGTCCCTTCCCAAAAGATTCCTTGGGGTGTCTGTGCAATGCAACAAAGGGGATGATACATTTTGATTACCCATCTTGATACAAAGATCATCAATATAAGAACTGACAGGATAGCCTCAGAGAATCCCTGTGTGTCCATTATTTTGCCTGACAAGGGAAAATCACCTTTCTTGATGCAAAATGTTGTAGCCCCTATATCAACCATGAATGAGAACATTTGGTCACCTACCTGCACACCTATCCGGGGTGCCTCTTCCAGATTGGTGGTAATAGACAGGACTGGATACACCAGAAACTCCTGTGGGCTGTCCTACTCCTGGTACATATTAGATCCTGGGAGAGAAAGGTTTTCCCAGAAACACTCGCTCCAGTGTAATGTGCAACTGTTCCGTAGGGTAAAGAATTCTTGTCCCATGTATGCACTGATACTGCTGCTGGCATGGCCAGTGGGATCGTGAAGGTGTGTGAAGCCCCAGTCACGTGGGTTCTGTTCAACCCGTGCCTGCTGCATTTGCACAGAGCCCGAGGCATATGGCAGGTCGGTGCCTGCATCTGTTGAGCTGCAATGTTGAACTACTGTGGTCTGCCATGACAATCTCGTGACGCGTGTCCCAGACTCTCACATGACCAACACTGAATCTCATTAAATCGTCCATATTTATTTCCTGTTGGTCTATTAAACGGAGGACCTGTACCTCCGAACCCACCAAATGACCCATTTCCCAGTGGAAAACCCCCTGCCCCTTGAAAACCCTCTCATCAGTCAAGGACTGGGAACCCATCCAACCACCTCTATGACATGCCCAATTCACCCTTTCTCTGTTGTCCCAATTGCCCCTGCTGTCTACATAGAATTCATGATTACTATCACTTCTAGACACATCTTCTACAATTGCTTTTGAACAACCTTAGCCTCTGCTTTTTATGCCTGCTCCACACGCGCCATCACTTTTTCTTGTCATCTTTCTAAAAATGCACAATTTGTGATTGAACATCTGGCCAACCCTTGGTCTCCATCTCTACCACCTTATCTCAATTGTGCTGGACTTGGAAAGTCGCTTCTTCAGCATGTGGTGAAAAATCACCACATTCTTGTCCCATGCATCTCCCGTTTGTGCCCTCCACAACTCCTGAATTAACTCAATGTGTTCAGCAAGATCATCATCCAATGTCATCGTCTTAGCTAAAATTGAATTGATATCAGGTGTATCGGGATACATAATCCTCAAGGCTCCCCAATACCTGTGCACTAAGATTATTAAAAGCTCCTCGATCATGGGTATTTCTATCCAACTGAACTCCCGGATACCCCAATCTCTTCCAAAGCTTGTCTGACCGCTCCCCCATTAGGGGTGTGAATAAGCTCTTCATGTCCCCTATGGCCAACATGGCACCGGCAGTGTGTTTTTCTAATGCATAAATCCACTTCCCCACCCATACAGTGAGCGAAGGGAGTGTCTTCAACAAGTTAATCCAGTACATGTGTGACCATGGGACATAATACGCACTTCCCAAGCCCTTCTGGAGCAATGGAAACTGAGTTTCCCTCATTTCTTCTGGGGCTTCCCCCATCTCTCCCCTTCTACATGTTACAGCCTTGGAAGTACCCTGGCACGTCCTATGGTTCCATTGTGTGCTGTCTATCCCTGCTACTGGAGTGGGAGATAGGGTGACTACGCCCACTACTATCACTGCCCGACATCTCCTTCCTCTCCTTCTTCATCATCTACTCCATCTACTACATCCCCTGACCCTTTGGCATGCACGAAAGCATAATCAGCACTACCATAGCTTGCCATCTCCTGTCCTCCCTGCACAGACCCATACCCGTGGCAGTATCCCTGTTCTCCAAATCTACCTCAACCATTCTGATAACTGAGTTGTCCAATCTAACAAGAACCTGCCCATTTCTCCACCTTCCTTCTTCTACATCCCTTACCTGTCTTCTCACTTCCTCTCACTCTTCATCTCTTTGCCGCAGTAGCAGCACTACCCCTTCCTCTGCTAGTTTTAGCACTTCCTTAATTTTGTCCCGCTTTAGTGTCTCTACCACTCTAATCAGCCTATCCTCTATCCTAGCAGGAAAAGGCCTAACCTCTTCTTCCTCTCTCTCATTTCAATCCTTCATCTGCTCTTCGGACTGCCGATCTCACTCTTTCTCACTCCTCCATCCTTAATCTATCAGCTAGCCTAGCAGTCAGGGGAGTTATCCCCTTCCCGCTCTCTGCTTTCAACCGCTCTGTAGCCGTAACCATTGGAGGAGTTATCATTCCACTTTCCTCAAAAGCACAGTCTCTAAGAACCACAGTCGATGGAGGCCATATGTCCACCTCGTAGCCACCGGAGTAGCTGCTGGGGATAATGGAGGTATGAATGTAGGGTATATATACCCCTCTGCGGGAGATAAAGGATAGCACCCATGTGGAGGCAGTGCAGAACAAGTTACTGCACCCTCCTTTTTCAGCCCCTTGTCCCTGATTTTAACACTTTGGCCTTTCACGCCTTTTTCATACATCCACCGGAGTTCTAAGACACTTGGCTGCTTTCCCAAGTTCGAGCCCTTATGCTCCATAGTCAAGAAAGCATGTCAATTATCCAGTATCCCTGTATTACAGGTTCCCTCAATAGGCCAAGAGTTGATCATTTTACCCTTACTCTCCCACAACTATTCTCTATGATACTTTAAAGTGTTCGCCTTTTAGACGGGCAATATAAGGCACATATGATTCAACAGAGTCTCCATACTCCAACCCAAGTTACCAAAAAATTGTTTATGAAAAAATCCGATATATGGGGGGCATAATACTTTCCACTACAGCACCGCTGCTCTCGCTTCTCTCTCTTTTACTGGTACGACCTTCTCTACGACAAGATCATCTTTTCCTGACTTCCCCTTCACTACTTCGACTAACCAAGAAGACCGCGGCAAGGGTTCACCCACACAGCTAAAGCAAGAGAATGTCAAGAGCCTAATTCAGAAAGGTATCTACAATTGGACTTACCATAAGATACCACCGCACACTTATGTACGGGCTTGAGTCAACCAGACAAGCAAACTAAACAGTATCAGGACAAGCCTCACACTGGCCAGGTGTGGTAAAATACCAACTCACACCTCTAAAATAATAAACTAAGCAATGAAATATATACAAGGGACTCACAACACAGAACAGTTCAATCAATCTGTCAAAATATCCACTTTTCCATTCCCCACAACCTCAACGAATTTCACACACACACTCCAAGTCTACCCTTGCCAAAACCCATAAATCAAACAAACAACCCCTTTTAACCCCTACTCATGTGCACTCACGTGAACCCAAGGCACTCTGATCTGGTGCTCCATCAAGTCGTCCTGCAAAGCCGGGCCACGTCACAACATCTCTGGGGGAGCAGGTGGACATTTAACCAATGTGGGTTCCGCAAACCATTTTTTCACTGTGCATGGAAGACTGGTCCCCATCATGAGGTGACGCAGCTGAGAGCGTGGAGAGAAGAGCCCCCAATGTCTTAGAAAGCCTGGGCTCCTAGCTGGCTCGCAGCCAAATGTACAGATGGTCCTTTAATCACCTTAACGCAAACAGGCTCACCACTTAAGAAGTGAGAGCACAGTTGTACATAAAGCAGGTTTATTGTACAATTCTCCAGGGAACAGTTAGATGGTGTTGCAGGACCAAACTAACCCAAGTGGCAACAAACCACATCAGTTCACATCTTTATACAGTTTTGCAACAGTTAAAACACTTCCAAATAATGTATTGTAATTCACCACCCAAACATGATTGGACAAATACCATCTTTTCCCACTTCCTAAGTTTTTCATTGGCCAGTTTTATCTTAATAGTCATCTTCAGATCATATTCAAAACACATCTCTTCTTAGGATTCGTTCGTAGTAGGTCATGACGTCAGCACATAGTTAAGCATTGGTATTGAAACATAATTCATTACAAGCAATAACTGGCCTAAGCCATTTTACCCCTAACTCTTTTTTTACACATGGCTCGCATGAATATTCCCTGT
Source organism: Ambystoma mexicanum (assembly GCF_040938575.1). Taxonomy (NCBI): domain Eukaryota; kingdom Metazoa; phylum Chordata; class Amphibia; order Caudata; family Ambystomatidae; genus Ambystoma; species Ambystoma mexicanum. The sequence goes on from NC_090932.1 coordinate 1,078,143,271, forward strand.
GATATGAGGAAGGCTATGTGAATGATTTCTCTTTGGGTTAGCAATGTTATCTCATTCCCCAGGTCACTGTTCCATTGAAACTTTCCAATCTACAACACTCCCACTTCATTGCACAATTGAAATTCCTGAATAGCCCTAGACAATAGTTTACTGCACATTTTACCAATGACCAAAATAAATAATGAAACTCCTTCTGTCAGGGTCTCAGCCATCAGGAGATTACATCTATTATCTATATTTATCCTACCATCAAAACTCATAGCTATTTCTACAGCTGTACTGACTGCCAAAGTTATGAAGTTACTCATTCACCTGCCCTCTGCCTTCTGAAAACCTGACAAAATCAGTTTAAAAGTAAAAGTGTGTTTTGCAAAAGAGCCCCAACTACCGTGGTTTTGATTCATTTGTGAGATTCATGAATTCCCCATGTTTTTTTAAAAATTATTGTGCATGTAATTGTTTATATTTGGTGGGTTTAACATTTTATCTTTCTGCGTGCATGCAAGCTAATATGTATCAATTTCTATAACACTGAAGTAACATATCCCATCCATCAGTACCTATACTCGAAGTATATAAAATTTCAATCTCATATCTCATGCCCATTTTGCTGCCGTCCCCAGTCATCAATATGGTGAGTGCAACATAAACTCTTCGTAATAATGTGGACCCTTCCTGACCACCCCAACACCCCTACAGGCCCACCAGGGTTTAGCCATGGAGGAGACAGTTTCTCAGTTGTTGGAATAATCACCAACTAGAGAGCACAGAACATTTTCTGCCTCATACAGGAGGTGCTCGATGCAGGGGCAAAGTAAGAATCACCAGCAGAAGCAAGTCATTCCGAGGGTCACTTCCTTGCTGTCTCTCCGTTCACTACTATTGGGAGGAAAACCGAGGTTGTTCTTGGCAGCCTGCCATAAAATACTCTGCTGGATATGCATTGTAGGTCTAGTAAGGGCTAAGAAGCCAAATTACCAGCATTGGCATGCCATGGCATCCTAGTGAGACCAGTGAGACATCATTACCAGTGTGAGCTGTGTCAAGGCTAGAGCAAGTCATTCCACCCCCTAGCTAGAAGTGCTTCCCTAGTTAGGGCTAGAAAGACACATCACCTGTACCTGGCCCAGCAACTGCAAACTAGTAAGGCATAGTAAAACAGCATTAGCAGTGTTAGGTGAGGGAGGGCTAGAACAAGCCATTCAACTCTAACTGCAAGTGATGCCCTAGTAAGGACTAAAAAGACAAGTTGCCTGTTCCTCGTCAAGCAATTGCAATCTAGTAAGGCTGAGTGTGACTGTATTAGAAGAGTTAGCTTAAGGAGAGCTAGATGTGTTGCTTTAGTAAGGGCTAAACATCCAAGTGACCACTCCATCTGGCATTGGCATGCCACAACATCCTAGTGAGGCCAGTGAGACCTCATTACCAGTAGTGTTTCCCCAGTAAGGCTAGAAAGACAAATCACCTGTACCTGGTCCAGCAATTGCAACCTAGTAAGGCCTAATAAAACTTCATTAGCAGTGTTAGTTGAGTTAGGGCCAGCACAAGTCAATCACCCCTAAATGGAAATAATGCCCTAGTACTAGGAAGACAAGTTACCTATCCCTGGTCCGGCATTAGAATGCCACTGCATCCTAGTGAGGCCATTGAGAAAGCATTAGCAGTGTGAGCTGAGTCAAGGCTAGAACAAGTCATTCACCCATAGCTAGAAGTGTTTCCCTGGTAAGGGCTAGAAACACAAGTCACCTGTTCCTGGTTCAATAAGTGCATCCTAGTAAGGCCTAGTAAAACATCATTAGCGTTGTTAGGGCTAGAACGACAAGTCATTCACCCACAACTGGAAGTGTTGGTCTAGTAAGGGCTAAGAAGACATATCACCACTCCGTAGTCCATTCTTGGCTTCCTATTAAGGCCTAGTCAGACAGTATTAGCCGGGTTTGCTGAGTGGGGGCTGGAACAACAAGTCATTCACCCTAATTGGAAGTGTTGCTCTCGTAAAGCCTAAGAAGACACATAAACATCATTGGTCCATTATTGGTTTTCTATTTCGTCTGAGTGTGACAATATTAGAGGTGTTAGCTGAGTCAAGGTTAGAACAAGTCATTCATCCCTAGCTAGAGGTGTTTCCCTAGTAAGGGATTTGAAGACAAGTCACCACTTCCGTGTCCAGCAATGGCATGCTAGTAAGGTATAGTAATACAGCATTAGCACTGTTAGGCGAGTTAAAACTAGATCGACAAGTCACTCACACCTAACTGCAAGTTTTGCTTTAATAACCACTTCCTGATCCAGCATTGGCATACCATGGCATCGTAGTGAGACCTAGGGAGACAGAATGATTAGTGTTAGCTGAGTCAAGGCTAAAAAAAAGTCATTCACCCGTAGCTGGAAGTCTTTCCCTAGTAAGTGTTAGGAAGGAAAGTCAAAACTCCCTGATATGGCAATGGCATTTCACGGCAGCCTAGTGAAGCCCAGTGAGACAGAAGTAGCATATTAGATTAATGAGGGCTATTCGTGTTGCCATGGTAAGGGCTAAAAAGACAAACTCACTCTTCCGGCATTAGCATGTAATGGCATCCTAATGAGGTACAATGAGACAGTATTAGCAGTGTTAGGTGAGTTATGTCTAGAACGACAAACTATTCACCCACAGCTGGAAGTGTTGCTCTAGTAAGGGGTAGGAAGACACATCACCACTCCCGAGTCCAGTATTGGCTTTCTCCTAAGGCCGAGTCAGACAGTATTAGCGGTGCTCGCTGAGTCCTAGAACACCAAATCCTTCACTCATATCTGAAAGTGTGCTCTATTAAGGGCTAGGACGACACCTAACCCTCAGTGGTCCATTTTTGGCTTTCTATTAAGCCTGGGTGAGACAGTATTAGTGGTGTTCACGGAGTCAAGGCTAGAACAAGTCATTGGCCCCTAGCTAGAGGTGTTTCCCTAGTTAGGGCTTTGAAGATAAGTCACCACTCCCTGGTCCAGCAATGGCATACTAGTAAGGTGTAGTAAAACATCATTAGCAGTGTAGGCGAGTTAAGCCTAGAACAACGTTATTCAGCCCTAACTGGAAGTGTTGCTCTATTAGGAGCCGGTGAGGGAACAAGCAAGCTCATTGGCACACGCCGGGTCCATACCAGACCGACAACTCCTTTGTTGGGCTGGTGGCATCCACGTCCCGGCCACCATGGAAAGGGAAAAGGGACTGCATGTAGTCCCTTCTTCCCCTTCCATGGTGGCCATCTTTTTTGTTTACTTTGTTCCAATGGCCACCCTGGAAGGGGAGCAGGGCTGAAATCTGGTGGCCATTTAAAAAAAAAAGAGTTGAGAAATGGTTTCAACGCTGTTTCTCAACTCGGGAAAAATGCTATTAGTACCCTGGTATGACGTGCCAGGGTACTAATAGCAATAGATCCCTCGAAGGGTGGGGGGGAGCTTTACCAGTTAGGTAATGTCCCAGGGGCTATGTTCTAACTATTCACTGGCAGCATTAATGCCGGTAATGCCTCTCCTCGTCGGGTTCTACTGCTTAAGTAACCACTACCTGGTCTGGCATTAGCATGCCGTGGCATCCTAGTGAGACAGAAGTATTATTAGTGTTAGCTGTGTCAAGGATAGAACAAGTCATTCAGCCCTAGCTGGAAGGGCAGAAAGGCAAGCGAAAACTCCCTGGTTCGGCATTGGCATGTCACAGCATGCAAGTGAAGACTAATGAGACAGAAGTAGCATGTTAGCTTAATGAGGGCTAGTCGTGTGGCCACGGCAAGGGATAGAAAGACAACTCCCTCTTCCGGCATTAGCATGTAATGGCGTCCGAATGAGGCCCAGTGAGACAGTGTTAGCAGTGTTAGCTTAGTGAGGGCTAGAACAAAGAGTTGATTCTCCATAACCAAAAGTCTTGCTATAGCAAGACAAGTCACTCCACACTGCACCACGCGTACCCTTTGCATCTGGATGCACATACCCTGTGTCTGAGATTTGAAGGCAAATGAATCAGAGTCAAAAGCCCTGAACTCCAGCCTGCCAGCCCGCGAGGGAGATTAGCATAAATTGATATTCTCCAGAAGGATAAAACCTTTCTTGGGAATCCCAACTCCTGCTTTTGGCCATTGGATCTTGTTGATGTCAGGAAGACTTTCCAGGGACAACTGGACCTTGTAAGAAAATATTTTAGGCTGTTCCTTGACATGGAGCAAAGTCGAATTCCTACCAAAATGCTCAGCTTCCAGGCAAGCCTTTGCACTCTGACACCACTGCTGTGGTAATTTGGCACAGTAGGGACGTTTTGTGAGATAACACTACACAGCATAACATATTGGAAACCTCTCCAAAGCCGTTTCCTATTCTTAGGCTGTGGTTTGACCTGACCAAACCTCTTTATACTGTGCACCAGTGGTCTAAGTGGGCGGGAGGTGTTGGAAGCTCCGCTCCTCTACTTTTTAAAATGAAGTTTTACTGTTCCTATACTTTTATTTCTAAAAGGTCATTGCTTGCCCTGTTCTTATCTGTCACGTCCACTGTGTTAATGTGTGCTCTGATGCCTGCGGGCTTCTAGGGTGTACAAGTAAATAAATACATTAAATAAAAAAGAAACCGTTCCAGAATGGTTTCATATTAAAAGAAAAGTGTAGGAAGCGGTTGAAACTTGTTTGTAGGCTTGTATTGTGCGTGGGAGGGGGCGGGGCAGTGGGGTTTGTGGGGAGCGGAGCTGGCCAGCAGAGAACATAATTCCACTATTCTTGTCATACACTTCGACCACTGCTGCACACATTACATGGGCCTCTTGAATAACTGGTCAGCTGTTCACTGTTTCCCTGTCTGCTGATGACTTGCTATTTGAGTCTCTCCTTGTGTGCCTGTGCTATTCATTGCCGAGCTCAGGGACAGACAAAAGAGTTTAGTGGAGCATTGATTACTTGTCCATGTGTCCATGTGTCCAGCCATCGCCTTTTCTGAGTCACTCCCCCGGCCGCACAAAGCCAGATCCAGTTGTTCAGGCTCTGTTTTTTTAGGTTGGGCTAGTAGGTGGCGCTGAAAGCACTATCTTTAAGGCAAAACTATTGTCATTAAGAGCTTTAACATAAGAACTTAGAATATGGGCTTCAAATGAGGGTCTGTAAAGCTTTTCCAATGAAGATGACATTTAAGAAGGTGAGCTTAGGGCCCTTTAGGAACGTGTATACAATGAATGGGTTCATACATAATAACTCTGAGTCCAAATAACCAAAGCAACTCAGGAAGATTGCAAAGTACTGTTTTATTAACAATTATCTAAAACAGGCAGTTACAATGAACATCAACGGACGTACGCTCGGGTTTTTACGACTGCCTTTTTAACGTGGACACTATTATGAAAAAGTCATCGACATTTTTTGTATTCTTTTGGTGGGGCTCCCCCAACCACACCCTCCCCCAACAAGTTTTAACTATTCCGGACACCCCCAACACCTTATCTGCCCTATCCCACCCCCGAAAATCTGGATCCCACCCCCGAAAATCTGGATGACTTTTTTTGTAATAGTGTCCACATAAAAAAGGTAGTTGTAAAAATGCCTGTCGATGAAACAACAGTATACCATACGCTCGATTTCTCTCAACAATCTTTTCATAAAAACATGATTTTATATCAAAAATACATCAGAGGTGACCTCATACTATGTGGCAAATAATGTTAAATCTACTGCAGATCGGGGTAGGCTTAAGGGGAACATTGAAGTACACATTCTATAGGAACTAGGATTGTGATTGGCTGCCCACTGTCAGGTGGACAACATATGCCTACCTCTAAAACATATCAGGCCTCATTCCGAGGATGGCGGTAAGGGATAGCGGCCACCGCTAACGAGAGCGGTGGCGGTAATCCCTTACCGCCATACTCCGAGTTCCCTTAGCGCCATGGTGCTTTTAACACCTGCTTTTAGCAGGCGTTAAATAACATGGCGCTAAGGGACCTTGATGTTAATTACGCCACCGTAATTTACGGTGGCGTAATTGACGCCTTCCCCACTCCCATTATGCCCTATGGGGCAAGAATGGGAATGGGGAAGGGTAAATGGGGATTGGGGAATTACCGCCCCGCCAACCTTGGAATGGGGCGGTAATTCCGCCAACCACCAAGGCGCTGCCGGTCCGGGTACGGCGTCAACCAAGGCGTTAATAGCGCCATTGGTTAGCGCCGTACTCGGAATGAGGCCCATCATCTTCAGAAACATTAGATACACGGTTTCTCATTGGTTTTCAAACTACAAGGTCAATGTTAAATGGGCCTCTATCCGGTGATGTTTACATACCAATTAACACCTCACAGGTTGGAGCATTTCTGGCGCGCAGCATTCTTGTGTGCAGGAACTTTCCTTGGGACGCTGTCAATTAGTTCACACAGGTGGACCGAGCTACAAATGAAAGGGAGATACGAACAGCCTTCCTATGTGTATGTGAAGGTTAGTTAATCGCTATCAATATTTTTTCCCTTTCCCCGGTTTAGCATCTTGGGGCTTATTCACTATTCCAAGAAAGTTTAAAGTACATAGTAAGGACAACCATGTTGTTGGGTCACATCACCATAGCTGGTCAAAGCGCAATTGCCCACATTGGGTTATACTATAAGTATGTGGCCTGTATGTTTCCTTTATATCTTCCACCATCCGGGCGTGCTTCAGCCATTCCACATCTGTGCCCATCCCTTTTCAAATTAAGATTATGTATTTAATTGGTATCAGCTCTGCCTATGACCTGGTTCCACTGTGACCTTGAGACATCAATTCAGGATGTTAGCACTTCTTTCTGTCTGAAACCTCAGTTCCACCCTGGAGAATTCCACCCGGGGTGAGAGCAGGTTATTGTTTGTGTCTACTAATTGATCTTTTTAAATGATGTTACATATTGTTTTTTGCATTGGAGTTTATATATCGTTTCATGTCGTCACCTAAGTTAAGGGACTTTATGTATTTATATTTCCCTTCCCTTTCTTTTTCCCTCCTTCCCCATTGTTAGAATGTAAACTTTTTACTCCTGATGAAGACGTCACTACAATAAAGTACATATGTCGAAACCGGTTGAGTGTGTATTGGGATGAGGTCGTGGTCGGAGACTTCTAGGACCATCTCAATTGCCTAGGCCACTGATACTGTCTATTGTGGCCGAACAGATTGATTGAACATTCTTTCTATAAATCTTTCTGATAATTATATATCATGAATTTTCTTATAGATTTTATATTGTACACCCATTGGTGCCTACTATGAGTGGATTGCTGGATGGATGCATGTGGATGAATGCTTGGACGATTGAATAGGATGAATTTTACTATTTAGATGTGTTCTTTTTAAACAAAAGTTGTTTCCTGCTATGTAAATTGTTTTGACAAGTGTAGATGAAATCATGATTTGTTTCATACATTAAATTTGTATCAGGTTCAATAAAAATCCTTGATACCAAACCCTTGAATTGTACCCTTTGGATGCCTTTCTGTGTTCCAATTTCATATTAATACTCCTATCCAGAGTGTGGGGTCCCCTGTGTCTCTCAGAGAACACAACCAGAATCCCCTGAGTCATCAGCGCTGAAATAGTCTGAAATATACCTTCATCGGCTTCTCGAGACATGCTGTACTATTTTGCTTGAGGTAAATTCACACCTGGCTTAAGCTTTATTTTAACCTCTACTATCCCCTTCAATAAACCTAGGTCATAAGGGCCTGTGGTCTATAAAGCACTCGGAACCTTTTCAAGATCATCCTGAAAAAATGCTGGTTGTTGCAGCATTATTCCCATTCTCTGTGGGACTTCCCTTTTCTCTATTCCTTTCCAGTATGTAATGCTCATGAAGAACACTACTTCATCATCGCTTCCGTCTTCCCCGAACATATCGCCATCAGTTATGTCAGTCAATCTGTGCCCCCCTTCAAGAGCTATCACTGTTCTTCATGGTCTAGCCCTCATCGTCTATCCCTTCGAGTATTACCATTTCCCTTCGTACTATGGCTGTTTCCAACTCTATAGGAATAGTTTGTCCACTCTCCTCACCCATGGGTATTTGTGGTCTGAATAGAAACTAATCAGGTATTCTCAGAATCTTTTCCACCAGACCAGGTAGCCAACTAAGTAAAATGCTCACCCCATATAGAAAATCTCAGGATATACTGGAACGCCTCGCAGATCCATTTGCCCTGTGAACACTAGTATGAACTCTCCCACGTTTAAATAGTTTATTCCTGGAGTAGAGCACATTATTCCTTGATCAGTAATTGAAATCGTCATGTTAAGTTTCATCATTAAATCTCTTCCCAAAATATTGCCAGCATTTTAGGCTCTTTTCCAACCCACTTAACACCAGCACGGGAATGCCCCATCTATCTCTGCACCTTTGCTGCTGCTCCAAGGCTGTACCCCGATAAGTGGACATGCATAGATTAAGGATAACCTACATTGCACATGTTTAAGTGCAGGTAGGCAGTAAGGCCCAGGTGCGCTAAGGATGTGAACATGATGGGTGAAGTGGTAGAGGGGAGGCAGAGGAAAGGAGGGACAGAAGCAGGTTAGAGGCGATGGAAAAATGTTTGCTTTGCTAGCTAGGATAAATTGCTAGTTGTTTAAAATGTATTTATTTATTTTATTTTAAATTATTAATACATTCTACTCGCTCATGGGCCTCATAGTGCACAAAAAACAAAAATAAGAACATACAGAACACAAATTGCAGAAATTCAGAGGAAGCAAAAAAAACGGGTCTAGTCTGCTCTAATTTGAACTGTGCAGCCATGTCTGGATCAAGGTTGAGCATATGAGTTTTAATACTTTTCTTAAACTCATGGATAGAGTTGGCCTGCCTGAGCTCACTTGGAGTTTGTTCCAGAGCGATGGAGCCTGAACTTAAACTGTAGAGCCTCCAAAGGTTTTAAGATAATACATTGGTTGTATACGTTTCAAGGGATCGTGGGAGCGTAGGCAGCGACCAGGTGGGAGTGTGGTGAGGCAGTTGGCAATATTGCGGGGCTTCACTATTACAGCATTTGTAGGTAAGAGGGAGCATTTTGTGCGTAACTCATTCTTTAATAGGAAGTCAATGGAGATCTTGTCTGGCATTTGTGACATGTTCCCTCCTGGTGAGATGATGGACGACTCTGACTGCCCCGTTTTGGGTAACTTGCAAGGCCTGAAGGTTAGCCTTTGATGTCCCTACCAGCAGGCTGTTGCAATGATCAAGGTGTGAATTAATCAGGGCTGTAGTTAGCAGGGATCTATTTTCTAATGAATGGTATGGCCAAATGTGATTCAATAATTTGGTCACATAGCCACAGGAGGCCGGAACAGGGGCAACATGGGGTTTCATGGACAACTCTGCATCGAGCACTATACCCAGCGTTTTCCGCTTTTTGGACACTTTGATTTTATCACCTGCTATAAGAAATGTTTCATAGTCAGGAGGTATATTTTTAAGCTTTTGTCCTGATGCTGCAATCAAAGTTCTGTTTTTTCGGGGTTAAGAGCCAGAGAATTGATCATCATCCAATCCTGAATGGATTCATATATAATATTAATAGCATCAGAGTCTGCACTGTGACAGCCGGTTAATTCTATGATGAACTGAGTGTCGTCTGCATAGTTAGAATACTGCACAACCAGGTCATCAAGAAGGTTGAGCGAATGCTGCTGACTGAGCACAGAATGCAATCTATAGGTCACATGTTTGAATCCCATTGAGGTAGAATCAGGATTTCATCCATCTATGATTGACCATAATTAACACAATCACATATCAGGTTATTTTTTTTTCTTTCTAGTAGCGCAGAGCTGAAACCTATGTTTTTCTTGCAGGCACAGCAGCAAATGCCCTTTTGGTTGCTGGCATATCTTGCTGCCAAGCAGAGCCCAGAACTGATTACTTGAAGTTGCAGGCACTTCCATTTTGATGAATTTTGTTGCATCTCTTTGGATTGTGTGAGTACCGTATTTTGGAGCCAACTCAAAGCTTGTAGGTGTTTGGCTATTTGCCTCCTCATTGATTGACCATATGTATAAAGGAGTAGGCATTTTGCTGGCACTGCTATTAGATGCCCACAAAAGCCCAAACTGTTGGCTTGCCAATGCTTGTTATTTTACTTTTTTTTTTACTGTGCACTCCGCTGCAGCACCACTTTGTGCCTTTCGTGTTGCTAGGGGTAGGGGTTGGCTGGGACTAGGACTCCTGGCCATGTGATGTGATGGTACTGATCCTCATGAAGATACTGCTGTGTCACAGTTTACTTTTCGGTGAGTGAATATTGTGCAATACTGCTAAGACTGTTATTTTACTGACCTACCTGGTACTGTGCAACAAGTTAATATTGGTTGTCCAAAACCACGCATGTTCTGTAGCAGTGGTCAAAGTGGGGGGGAACTGAACGATATGACGTTTCCATACTTTTCGGCACCATCCGCCATTGTTCCCTTACTTTATGTGTCCCGGAGTACCGTTCCAGGACTCAGGTTTTGTTATGTGTTGTGTTTTAAACTTTTGCCCTTCTGGAGATTCAAAGCAAGTCAGTGTAACATCTCACTGTGCTATCTTGAAGGTGCTAAAAGGCCCTGCTTGGCATCTGCATATGGAGCGAAAAAGAGAGAGCGAGAGAGAGAGAGAGAGAGAGAGAGAGTGGGAGAGAGAGAGAGAGAGAAATAGAGAGAGAGAGAGAGAGAGAGAGAGAGTGTGTGTGTGTGTGTGTGTGTGGAGGCTGCACAAAGCCGCATGCTGTGGGACGACAATGACACACTAACTGGGGTCAGGCTATTATGCAACTCTATGCAAAAGGGATGAGTCATTGGCACTTAAGGGGTTAAATGCATTTTCTTTAACGGTTTTCTTCAGTTATGCTACAACTACTGTAAAGCAGAGAGTTGATTGCGGGGCAGAGTCAAGGAAAGGAAGGAACCAGGTGTGGAGTTTGAATTCAGGGGGGGGCGACGGTGAGTGAGGGGGCAGAAAAGGAGGTGTGGCAACATAATTCCACTACTTTTTCTTTTACACTTCAAACACTGATGTTAGTGTCGACTCTTCACAGCACTATGACAACTTGAAAATATGATTTTGATCCGTGTTGGAAATTTAAACAATGTACTCTGGTATTGCCCCTCCGGTGGAGTTGGGGTGGCCTGGCTGATGGGGGGCGGGACTTAGGCAGAGGGACTGTGTTAATATAGGAGTCATGGCACACAAGTGATAAGCTGAGTGAAGTGGGTTTACCTCCCTGTGTGCCCTGAATCTATCGCAATCGCAGCAATGTGTCTTTCTTTTGGCATATGCCTAGGACAGGGTTGTTCCCAGCGGAGCCTGCATAGGCCAAAGTCTACCTCCCTGTGTGCCTAGGGCCAAGGATGAAGCTTATGCCCAGATGTTCGTTTCCCTAACACCTTCCACGAGCAGAAGCATAGACTTTTTTTCTTTCTAAATTCCCAATTTAAATCCAGATTCCAACATCAAATAAAAATGGAGCTGCTATTTGTCAATCATAGAATAGTTGCAACAAGTGGGGTATTGAGGGGGTACACACACCGTAAAGTTGTCGACACCAAATATGCCTTTTGCTATCTTATATTTAAACTGCTTTTTTACTTGCCGCCAAAATATCTCCACTACCAGCCCACAGGAGGGTTTTTGTAGGGTCAGGGGAGATGAAATTATAGAGTGCAGGGCAGTTTGGCCCAAAGGGGGGTTAATTGTTGGCCATGGGACAAGTGGCTTTCCAGGGCTCACTCAACCCCATGATGGACACAAGTTGTACTAGTTTTGTAGGGATCAAGGATGGCAGAACAAAGGGGTGATGGAATTTACAGGTCCGCGGAAGGGTTGAAAGGGGACAGTCCCAGGCTTTAGCTTAACAACAGGTGGAACCAGTTCCTGGAGGGAGTTGAGTCCTGTGGAAGGAGCATGCCGGGGACACGGATCAAGGCAGGGTTACACACACTCTACACAACGTCAATGATGGGAAATTTCCAGTGTTCCAGAAATGAAATACACACACTGGGGAACTTGCAAGCACTTGACATAAATAAACAGCAAGCATAAACTGTGCAGTGAATATACAGACATATGCAGTGCAATGTGAAAAACACATTTGGGAAACATGAAAGTCACGCAATAGATTGGCAAAATGAAATCCCACAGTAAACAAGTGGCATAGGGATACTGCCATTTCCACAAAGGGAAGATCCTTTTGAGCATTATGATGATGAAGAAGCCAGTCTCATTGACTTGGGCAATTCACAATGGGCCTCATTACGGGTCCATCGGTAACCATGCTAGAGCTAACGGCAGGTTGCCGCCAGACCCATAATGATTTACCGGCGCCTGACTTCCCGGTAACACCGGGGGATTACAAACCCGGCAGACCGGAAAGTCAGGCGCCTGTAAATTCTAAGTCCCCATTCCCATGGGGTCCAACAGGACTCTATGGGAGCAGGGACCACGGAAGCAATGGCACCGTTGTTAATGGTTAATGTTAATGTTAAAGGACATTTGTACCGCTCACTATCACCACCGGAGTCGTCCCCTGGCGCTCTGGCGGCTCTGAAAGAGGGAGGGAGGGCGAGTTAGTGGGAGGAGGCAGGAAAAAGCAAGAGTGCAGTGATGTGCTATTGGCGGCCTCAGCCCGGTGGGTCCGTTGGCTGGGCCTGGGGTGTTTGCAGCCGGTAGTCGTTGTGTACTGTTGTGCGAGTCTATGTGTTTTTTTGTTTTGTTGTTGCGGTGTAGTGAAGTTTGTGTAGTTTGTTGTGCTGTAGATTTGTGGTTGTGTCTGGTTTGGAGTTTGAGAGGTGTGAGCAGAGGAGGAAATTGTTAGTGGTTAGGTAGTTGGCATCTCTATCCTGATTTGACAAATTGAGCTTGCGTAATCTCTCCAGATGGGCTGCAGGGCACTCTGTGCCTCTGGTTAGGTCTGGGTCTGTCCTGCATTCGAGGTCCCTTTCACGTCTCGCTGCCACCTCCACTAACCTCCCTAACAAACCCACATGTTCCCCCCCCCCACCTACATGGCAACTGCACCCGCCAGTGTCCACAACTCAGTTAGTGTGGTGATTGGTAGTATCTCGACAATTCCACAACACAGTTGTACGTAGTAGCAGCTGGGGGGCGGGTGAAGATGTTGGAAGGGATTGGCTGGGTTTGTTGTCTCTGTCTCCTTGGGTTTCGCCTGTGTTCCACTCTGCCCGACGTCACCCGTCCAGGTGCCGTGGGTGCTTCTCAGTCAGTTCTGGGAGCTTGTCAGTGTCCTTTTCCGGTTTAGTCAATTATTTTTCCCGTTTTTGGTTTTCGGTTTTAGTCTCTGGTGTTGAAGAGCCAGGTTTTTAGTAATTTTATGAATTTTAGGTGATCTTTGGTGTTTCTTATTTCTTTTGGGATGTTGTTCTAGGTTTTTGCGGCTAAGTGGTAGAAGGCGGTTCCTCCGAGTTTTTTCTTGATGTATGGTTTTAGTTCCAGGTGGATTTCGTTGCTTGACCTGAGGGGTCTCGTTGGCTTGTAGATTGTTATTTTCTTTTGTAGGAATTCTGCTCCTTGTCCACAGATTGCCCTGGGCGTTATGCACATTGTTTTGAAGGTGATGCAATGTTTTATTGGGAGCCAGTGTAGTGCTTTTAAGGCAGGGGTGATGTGGTCTCTTCTGGATAGTTTGAGGAGTAGTCTGGCTGCTTAATTTTGGATCTGTTGTAATTTCTTCAGGAGGTGTTCTGGTATTCCGAGGTAGAGGCTGTTTGTATAGTCTACTTTTGGCATGATGAGGGCGATGATAGCAAGTGTTTTGTGCGTGAAGGAGAGTAAAGGTAGGATTCTTCTTGCCATGTGGAGGTGGAAGAAACATTTCTTGACTGTTGCATTTATTTGTGGTTCTAAGGTTAGGGTGTTGTCCATCAGGACTCCCAGATTTTTTACTACCTTAGATGGTGATGGTGCTGTTCCCATTTCCGTTGGCCACGGGATGGCGGTTTCGTTCTCTTGGTCTTTGGATATGATCATCATTTCTGTTTTTCGTGGGTTGATTTTCAGGTTGTTGGCATTCATCCAGTTGAAGACTTCTTTTAGGCAGTCGGTTAAGTTTGAATGATCGGCTTGGGTGTCTTTGATTTTATAGATGATTTGAGTATCATCTGCGTAGTTGTAGCATGTAATTTATATCTTGAAGATTCTGATAACTGGGGTCTGGTACATGTTGAAGTACAGTGGTGATAGTGAGGATCCTTATGGCAATCCACAGTTGTTAACTCGTGGGGTGGATTTGAAGGGTTTAATCCATACGGTTTCTGTTCTGTCTGCTACAAATGATTTAGACCAGCGTAATGCTGCGTCTGTTATGCCTATGTCTTCTAGTCTTGTGGTTAGGGTGTCATGGCTAACTGTGTCAAAGGCTGCGGAGAGGTCGAGCAGAATAAGGGCTGAGGTTGTGTTTGAGTCTGCGTTCGTTTTTAGGTCATCCCACATGGGTAGTAGTGCTGTTTCCGTTCCTCTTGTGGGTCTGAAGCCGACTTGAGCTTGATCTAGCAGGTGGTGTTTTTCAATGTGTTCTTGGGTTATTTTGTATACATAGGTTTCCAGGAGTTTTGCCGGGTAGGGGATGTAAGAGATCGGTCTATAGTTGGAGAGGTCATCTACGTCGCCGCTTGTGTTTTTCAGAAGTGGTTTGATGTATGCTGATTTGAAGGTTCTCGGTACAGTTCCTGTTACTAGTGATAGATTTGGAAGGTTTCTGTAATATTCTGCTGGTGTTCCTTGTGCGAGGATTGATTGGTAGATGTCCGAGGGGCAGGGATCCATGGGTGAACCCGCTTTCTTGCTCTGTTTTACCAGCAATGCGAATGCCTCTGCTGATATTTCAGGAAAGTTTTTGAGTTTGTGCTGTGGTTGTGAATTAGGTTCGTTTGGTTGTGAGTTGTGGTTGGTTGGCCTCTGTTGAATGGTTTGTTGGATGTCAGTGATTTTTTTAATGAAGTGGTCTGCCAGGTTGTTGCATAGTTTCTCCGAGGTGGTTGAGGTGTTGTCACAGCCTGGTGGGTTTCTCATTTCTTTACTGATGTTACACATTTCATTTTGTGTGCTGATGGCATTTGTGATTCTGTCATCATAATGCCTTCTCTTCGCCTTTTGAATTTCCTTCTTGTATGTGCGGATTTGTTTCTGGAACAGTGTTTTTTTGTCTGGGTTGTATTCTTTGCTCCATTCTTGTTCCATCCTTTTGTTTTCCTTTTTCATGGTGTTTAATAGTGGTGTGAACCATTTTGCCGTTGCCCTTTTTTTTGATGGTGTGAATGGTTTTTCTGGGGCGATCTTGTCAAGTGTATCTGGAATCCATTTGTGTAATAGCTCCGCTTTCCCGTCTAGGTCAGCTAGCTCTAGTTCTGTAGTTGATGGTTTGGTTAACTCCAGTTGTTCGAATAGGTTGCTTTCTTTGACGTCTTTCCAGTTTCTTTTTGTGGTGGTTGCGAGTCTAGGAGGTGGGATGCAGCCTTGAGTAGGCAGACTGGTCAGGAATGGGACGGTGAGATGGTCGCTCCACAGTATTTGTATTGGTGGTGCTGTGGTGATGAGTTTTTCGTTGGTGAAAATTGCGTCATCCAGGGTGTGTCCTGCCGAGTGTGTTGCCCCTTTTACTAGTTGTCGTAGTTTCATGGTGGCGAGTTGTTCAATCAACGAGTTTCGGGGGTTGGTGCGACTGTCTTCGAACCAGATGTTGAAGTCCCCCAGGATGATTAGGTGTTCGTGGTTGATGGCTATGTTGGTAATGGCTTCTATGAAGTTGTCGACGAAGGATACATCATAAGTCGGTGGTCTATACACCAAGACAAATGTGATGTTGGTTTTTGGACTCGCTGTTAGATGTATAACCATGGTTTAGCAGTTGAGGATGTTCAGTGGTTTGTCCGTTTTTATTTTTAGGTGTTCTTTGAATGCTATTGCGATGCCTCCTCCTTTTTTGTTTTTCCTGTTTATTTGAAGGCATTTGAAGTTTGCTGGAAGGCAGCTTTGGAGTGTGATTTTGTAGTTGTCATCCAGCCATGTTTCTGTGATGAATAGGATGTCAATGCCATTGTCATCAAGTAGGTCGAAGATCTCTGTAGAGTGTTTTGACATGGATCTTGCGTTTATTAGATTGCAGTTGGGTTTGGAGGTGTAGTTTTGTTTGGCTTTTCTTGTTAGGCTCGTCTTCTGATCTTGTTGAGGTGTAGGTTTCGGGGTGTCAGTGTCCTCGAATAGTTCTTCTAAGTTTTGTCTTGGGTTTTTTTTTTCATCGGGTTCGTCTTCCAGGAGTTGTGGTTGTCGATTGGAAGTTCTTCTAGCTTTGGTGATGTAAGGTGTTATCGCTTTGGTCATGTGTTTGCTGTTTCTGGTGTTGTTCATTCTTCTTCTGTGTGATTTTGTTAGGTTGTTTGATGTTGCCGCTTCTAGCATTGGGTTGGTTTGGTCTGGTGAGCAGTTGTCAGCGAGATATGGAGTTAAGTAGGGGGATTTGTCTCTTCTCTCAGCGTTGGTTTGATTTTTTTCCCTGTCTGTGGGGGTGTGTTCTATAGTTGTGGTTCTTTGTTGCAGTTATGGGGTGTTTGTTCTTTCTTGTCCTTTTCTTTCCCTCTGGATGGGTCATTTGCGTGGCATTATAAGATTCAGAGTTGTTTAGTCTTCGTTTGTTTGCTGGTGTCCAGTTGGTTCTGCTTTGGTCTGGTTGTCTTGTGGTGTAGTACTGGGTGTGGGTGCTGTCCGCTACTGTTTTTTTAGTCTGTGTCTGTAGGTGGTATTTCCGGCTGATGTTGCCTATTCCTTCATTCGCTGTCTCAGTTAGGGTATGGGATGTGGTTAAGGGTTATATAGTTATAGTTGGGGTTGTTGGTGGCTTTCTTTGGTCTCTGTCTCCCTGAACGCGGTTCACTGCGGTGAGTTAGCCATGCAGGTTTAAGAAGGACCTGCACTAGTTGAGGAGTGACTTTGAGGGGTGCAGCTAGGAGTTATGCCGTATGAGGCGTGACCTCCTAATCGGAGTATCCCTCCACAGTAGTTCAGTGGTGGGTTCTGTCTTACTTTAGAGTGAGTTGGTAAGTGAATTGAGAGACCTGTATATTGGGCGGGAGGCCTATCAATACAGTCTGAATATCATACAATGCAATTTGGTGACAGAACCCCTGCTAAACTTGAGAGACCTGTATAGTGGGAGAGAGGCCTCTCAATGCAATCTGAATATCACTTGATGCAATCTGGACACAGAACCCCTGCTAGGTTTCAGAGAAAGGCCTATCAATGCAATCTGAGTATCACACAATGCAATTTGGGGACAGAACCCCTGCTACGCTTGAGAGACCTGAATAGTGGGAGAGAGATTTGAGAGACAGGCCTATGAATGCAATCTGAGTATCACATAATCCAATTTGGGGACAGAACCCCTGCTACACTTGAGAGACCTGTATAGTGGGAGAGAGGCATATAAATGCATTCTGAATATCACTTAATGCAGTCTGGACACAGCAGCCCTGCTGGATTTGAGAGACAGGCCTAACAAAGCAATCTGAGTATCATTCAATGCAATTTGGAGACAAAACCCCTGCTACACTTGAGAGACCTGTATAGTGGGAGAGATGTCTATCAATGCAATCTGATTATCATACAATGCAATCTGGGCACAAAACCCTATTAGATTTGAGAGACATGTATAGTGGGAGAGAGGCCTATCAATGCAATCTTAATATCATACAATGCAATTTGGAGACTGAACCCCTGCTAAACTTGAGACCTGTATAGTGGGATAGAGGCCTATCAATGCAATCTGAATATCACTTAATGCAGTCTGGACACAGGGCCCTGCTAGATTTGAGAGACAGGCCTATCAAAGTAGTCCGAGTATCATACAATGGAATTTGGGGACCGAGCCCCTGCTACGCTTGAGAGACCTGTATAGTGGGAGAGCGGCCTATCAATGCAATCTGAATGTCATACAGTGCAATCTGGACCCAAAACCCTACTAGACTTGAGAGACCTGTATAGTGGGAGAGAGGCCTATTAATGCAGTCTGAATATCACTTTATGCAATCTGGACACAGAAGCCCTACTAGATTTGAGAGACAGGCCTATCAATGCAATCTTAGTATCACACAGTTGAATTTCGGGGACAGAACCCCTGCTAAACTTGAGAGACCTGTACAGTGGGAGATAGGCCTTTGTATGCAATCTGAATATCATACAATGCAATCTAGATCCAAACACCCTACTAGATTTGAGAGACCTGTATAGTGGGAGAGAGGTCTATCAATGCAATTTGAGTATAATACAATGCAATATGGACCCAAAACCCCAGTGGATTTGAGAGACCTGTATAGTGGGAGAGAGGCCTATCAATGCAATCTGAGTATCATACAGTACAATCTGGACCCAGAAACCCTGCTACATTTGAGAGACCTGTGTAGATCTATACAGAGGTGGGGGGTCTGAGCCTAGCCGGTCAGATTGGTACAGTATTAAATAATGATTAATAGTGTCTAAATTGAGGGAGAGGGAGATGCAGTGGGGAGTAATCACCTTGTTTACTATGGGTTTGGTAAGTGGCTCGGATTCCGGGGTAGAGTAGTTACTCTACTCCTGATCCGGGCCACTCCTACCTTACTGGTCCTTGTAGTTGATGGTTGATGGCTGGTCACTGGCTTCACCTGCTGACACTTCTAGGAGCCGCCTCTGTTGGGGCCGCCCTTGGCCTTAGAGCCCTTAGCCGCGGGGCTGTACGGGCAGAGGTCTGCTCTGGGAGGAGTGGTATGAGGGCAGAGAGGACCAATGGGAGCCGGGGAGCGGGACGGGAGGCGAGAAGGAAGGAGATGCAGGAAGAGGGCGCGGGTTGGGGGCGGGTCTTACAAGGGCCTCGGGACCTCCTCAATTCCACAGAGAAACACCAAGAAACACTAGCAGCAGACAGGGGCAGGACTCACCGCGCTCCGATGGAAATGGGGCCGGTGAGCCCTGCTCCGCTGCTACTATGATACCAACATGGTCCACAGACCAATGGGAGCTGGGGGCCGGACGGGAGGCGGGAGGGAAGGAAATGTAGAGAGAGGGCGCGGGGTGGGAGCGGGTCTTACTAGGGCCTAGGAGCCTCCTCAATTCCACAGAGAAACACAAAGAAACACCAGCAGCAGACAGGGGCAGGACTCACCGCGCTCCGATGGAAATGGGGCCGGTGAGCCCTGCTCCGCTGCTACTATGATACCAACACGGTCCACGGACCAATGGGAGCCAGGGGGGCAGAACGGGAGGCGAGAGGGTAGGGGATGCAGGAAGAGGGCGCGGGGTGGGAGCGGGTCTAACTGGGTCCTCGGGGCCTCCTCAATTCCACAGAGAAACACGACGAAACACCAGCAGCAGACAGGGGCAGAACTCACCGTGCTCCGATGGAAAAGTGGCCCGTGAGCCCCACTCCGCTGCTACTATGATACCAACACGGTCCACGGACCAATGGGAGCCGAGGGGGCGGGACGGGAGGTGGGAGGGAAGAAGATGCAGGAAGAGGGCGCGGGGTGGGAGCGGGTCTTACTAGGGCCTTGAGGCCTCCTCAATTCCACAGAGAAACACCAAAAAACACCAGCAGCAGACAGGGGTAGGACTCACCGCGGTCCGATGGAAATGGGCCGGTTAGCCCCGCTCCGCTGCTACTATGATACCAACACGGTCCACGGACTAATGGGAGCCGGAGGGGCAGGACGGGAGGCGGGAGGGAAGGAGATGCAGGAAGAGGGCGCTGGGTGGGAGCGGGTCTTACTAGAGCCTCGGGGTCTCCTCGATTCCACAGAGAAACACCAAGAAACACCAGCAGCAGACAGGGGCAGGACTCACCGCGCTCTGATGGAAATGGGGCCGGTGAGCCCTGCTCCACTGCTACTATGATACCAACACGGTCCATGGACCAATGGGAGCCGGGGGCGGGATGGGAGGCGGGAGGGAAGGAGATGCAGGAAGAGGACGCGGTGTGGGAGCCAAGAAAACACCAAGAAAACACCACGAAACCCCAGCAGCAGGTACGGTGCGGGTTCATCCATGACGGTCTGCCTACCATGGCTGCTGTGTCCAGCAGGGTTAGACCTATCAGGTACGGCGGTTCTGGCAGGTCGACCTGTAGTATTCTGGTCCATAAACAACGGTGCCAGTAAGCTTACCGGCACCATTGTTTCCAGACCAGCATACTTATAATGAGGCCCAATTTCTGAGATAAAGAAGTGTCTATGTGAACTCCCAGATGTTTATACAAGGGGATTGCCATCATGAAAACGCCCCAAAGCTAATGGCCAAAGTTCTGAAGGCCAATCCTCTGCAACCACAATCATGATCTCTGTCTTGAAAGTATTGTTTTGTTCACCATAAATGATGTTATGTTATGTTAATCAAGGGAGCCTGTGAAACCATTAGTACTTGATCAAACAAATGTTGATCAGGAAGAGAGGGAATAAAGCATGGGTTATGTCCAGAAATGTTTTCTATGAAGACAATTTCTAGTATGTTGGTTTCATGGTACTAGAATTAGTGCATGGTTGTGTATTGGACTTCAGAAGTGCTCAAGCAGGCATTGAAATGTGGAAGCTTCATTTTTTAATGTCACTCCTCGCAAAGAGGGGTTATATGGGGGGTCAAGCCGACTGATCGGATTGCCAGGACCAAGAGTTAGCAACAAATTGCTGGGTATTTCACCCAGGAGTCAGTGGGGAAGTTTACGAGATGGTGTACTGTGTGATTATTTCAGTTTAAACAAAAGCTGAGTATTTCAACCTGCCGACAAATGTTCAGGATACCCCGAGCAATGACGCCTCTGAATGCAACTAAGTCGCTAATAATTTGACTCTGAACGCAGCAAACGCGCACCGGAAATCCGGAACAGCAAGCTCTTAAGATCAAAACCTCCGCCCAGACACTCACCTCTCCTATCCCTATCCTCACTCTCTAGACTACACACAATTAGAGCGCAGCTACACCCCTCAATCAATTTAGGCCTAGCTGCTCACATACAAACAATACTTCATCAACACATCAACATTCTGATAATGCAGCTACACCCACAAAAAATCGGCCTAGCTGTACACATAAGCGTCCTGCACAGGCCTGATGCAGCCAGAACCCAGTCTTGGTGAACAAGCTCCAGATTGCACACATTCAACTGATATCAAATACCACCACACCTAATGCTAGCTTGCAGTTACCATAAGGCAATTGGATCAGCTGTGCACATAATCGATGCACCCAAGCAACCTATGACACCTTACTCTCTCGACTGACCTGGACTATGGTCCCCAAGGGCGTTCAACCTACCAGCACTTTGAGGTCATACCAATGATATATAGAGCGCTATATAAATGCCAAATAACATAACATAACGTTATTGACATATTTAAAGAATTGTACCCTAAAGGAATTAATGCGTTTGATCAAAGACATTAAGGAGAACAGCACATTTGACATTGCCACTGCAGGATCTAAACGCTGGCTTGCAGTATGAGCAGTATGATGGCAGTACTGCGCAATATAGGACTGCATCAGGCACCTGGCACACTATCTGGATTGATGACACTGTTTTTGGGCGATCAGTGAAGCAGTGTTTCTTTAATATTTCTGTACCCCGTGCAGGAGAAAGGTGCATTCCACATGAAAGAGTACATTATATTGCTTGTAAAATGTGTCATGAAGATCGCATCTCCTTAAATGTTTGCAGTTGTATATGTGGGCTACATAGGTAAATATGCATTGATGGCAGCAAGGGCTCCCTGGAAAGGGCAGTCTTACTGGAATCATGGCTACTGCAGCAGCATAGATGCTACTTAGTCTCCAGCTCCACCTTTGTTCCTACATTGAACAAATTATGACTGCCTCTATCAAATCATCATTAAATATCTTGAAACAACTGCCATGCATAATTTCAATCTTAGACAACAAAAAATACGAACAGGTTTTCATACTAAACAAATACACCATTTTAGCCACAATGAAAACCTTGCTTTGTCAGAACCGGTATCCATTTCTTTCATATGTGAATTACTTGTGTCCATTTCAAATTAGATTTTAGGTCGATTTGATATTATTTTTGCTGTTAGCTTTTTAATCAGGTCTTGCATGGCTGTCAGCCGAGTCCGTGGCTCAGTGGACTAATGCACCTGCTACAGGGGCCTGTTTTTTACCGCATGGTCAAGGCTCGAATCCCAGCAGGTCCCCTCAGCTCATCATCTTTCTCAGGTCTATAAAATAAGTACCATTAAGTTGGGTAACAATAGAACATCTGTTATCCGTCAATGGCGCCGCGATACCTCACTGTAGGTGGATGTGTGCTTTACAAATACATCCATTATGTTTTATTATCAGGAATGCATCAAGTAGGGAAATGTAAACCACCATTGCAGGGAGACCAGGTTTGTTGCCCTCTCAAACGGTTAAGCTAGCTCAGTTGGGTGAGGACCTGCAGGTCAGAGGGTTACATTCCGGTAAACTGACCCACCCTGATGCCACTCCACAGTGGATACAATGAGGATGAGAAGTTGGGTAATAAAACAATCTATTATTTAAGCCCCAAGAAACAATTCCGTTTGTGTTGATCAATGGAAAAAGAATTGCACATTTTTCCCATAACAGAAATATGTTAGGAGTCCATTAAATAGGCAGCATCTATATCATGATGAAAACAGCTTTCCAATAGTATATCAAAAGACTTAGGAACCATACCACCAGCCTTTCATATAGTCTTTGTCCCACATCTCACTGGCCGGGCAATAATTATCAGTGGCTTGTATCACCACAGAATCAAATCACTGTAGTAACAGGTGTTGCTATAAACCCTTTTTGTAATTTTGCAAGGAACTTGGGGTTGGTCACCCTAAGTTACCTGGGTGTACCCATACGTGGACCTCTTGCTCACTGTGCTCAGAGAGGCACAGCACCACCTCACCGATGAGGCCCAACAGAGCTGAAATATGTGTCTGGGCTTGCTGTTGGTACTGTTGTTCAAAGGAGGTTTGCCTGGCATTTCGGTGCTGGACTGCCCTTGTGGGCAGGACAAAGACTGATATAGAAATGGATATTCCTCTTTTGTGAAAAGTACATTGAGCAAAAAGCGATAGATTCTCAAAGTGGGTAAAAACCACAGAACAGGTTATCAGCTATGGTCTTTCTAGAGAGGGGCACCTGCTACCTTTTTTGTAATGTTGCTATTAATCAACGTAGTCTTTTATTCGCCTGAATGAGGCTGATAAACCAGGCACTTGTCGGGCTTTTCAGGGACAGTCTGTTCAGAATTTATATCCCACATATACGCATCTGGAAATCCATTGCGCGAATGCAGTGATCTTCGGCCATGAGGGCCACATGCCTGAAGCGAGTACTCCTTGTTTACCCGACTCGGAGTGCAATGACTGGAGCATCGATGCAATGGCTGTAAACGAGGGGGAAATGCCTGCGTTTCCATCGCCCACCTGCATCATCTACATCTGCACCACCCAAGGCCCTGCCTCCATAGGATATCCACCTGTGAGACACACACAGATCTGAATGAATGAATGCATTAGTGCATTAGCAAAGTACCCGCCCTCAGCGGCGCAGATCCTGGTGCAGAGAGTGCACTCTTCAGGCTTAAAGCAAAACCACTTAACGTTTGAGTAAGATAGCACAGCGAGTAGAGCGCTCGCTTTGACATCCGTGCAGAGCCTGCTGACATAAATGCACAAACAAACAAACCTATCAGCTGCCTTCAAAATATCTTCCAATTTGAGCCCAAACCTGAAGGGCTTAGAGGCCATAGCACCTCAAGCAGAAAGAGCACCAAAAGCCTCTGCCAACACCACAATATAAATATTTTCAGTATTATGACTGCGTGACACCGGCGACCCCAAGCGGGTGTAGTAGAGTAGTCATACAAGACTCATTGGGCCTCATTACGACCCTGGCGGTACGGGGTTAATGGTTTCGTAAAAGGTGCCGGCGCCGTTAATCCCGTACCGCCTCATTATGAGGTTCCCTCGCGGGACCTGGTAAGTAACGCCTGGTCAAACCAGGCGTGCTTACCGGGTCCCGCGAGGGGAAGAGGGAGCAAACAATGGGCCAACTCGTAATGGCCCATTGTTTGCTCCCTCTCCCATTCCCATTCAGCCCTATGGGGGTTGAAATGGGAATGGGGAAGGACCGGGTCCGGGTCCTTGGAGGGAGGAATTACCGGGCCTTCCGAACTCGGAATGGCCCGGTAATTCCTCATTCCGTGGACCCGGACGCGATTTCGGTGGCAGCCATGCCGCCAATAGCGGCATGGCTACCGCCGAGGTCGTAATGAGGGCCATTGGCTCAAAAGGGAGACTGCATGACTGGCAGGCCAGCAAAGATACCTGGAGCTCCACTAGCACAGGTTAATATCTATTACCACATAGTGGCTCATTCCAAGTTTGGTGGTGCAGGAAAAAAGTGGTAGTAATTCTGTTACCAACTCTTTTCCGAAGGGTTTAGATAGAGGCGCACACCTATAGTAAGTAAGATTAGTAAAGAGATTCGAGGATTATGTTGTATAAACTTTTAGGTGCGGGGGGGAAAACTGAGGTCATGGCACAAGACCCCGACAATAAACAGTAAACAGAAAGAGGATTCAACTTGGGAACCCTCCCGTCCCCTGCACACTTTCAAATGTTTGGATTAATCCAATACAGTTGTTTAAACTGCGTTATATGCATTGTACATACATTTGTTTCTAACACATATGGTCAGACACAGGAGTGTGAGATAAAAAAATATATATCTTTATAGTCAGGCTGTATTATTTTCAGCAAAAATTATAGTTCAGACAAAGATTATTTACAGTGCATAGAAACAATATCAATAGATAAAGCTCAAATTGAAGAAAAATGGAGTCCAAATTGATTAGCGACGCGTTTCGAGGAAGTTCTCCTCTTCTTCATAAGGCCACACTTGGACTCTTAATGTAAAAGGAAAGCATAAATTCAGTAAAGAAAATTTTGTAAGCACAATGCATAGACTGTTCATGTCATATTAAATGTATACAGTTAAAAAATAAACGGCATTAATTTTATTTAGAACATTAATCTGTCCCTAAAAAATACGAAATCGAAACAATGTAACATGTTCTAATATGCATTGTAATTCATGCAACATTATAAGATTAACTAGGTTGCCCCTGCTCGGGAGAGGGGCTGAAGGTCTACTGAAGCATCTTTTACTGCAAAATTAACTGTATAACGTCCATCATGCTGTAATTTAGTAGAGTATTACCTCTAATGGGATCTATCACGTGGATGGTGAAACATAAGCTAAAGAAAATTAAATATGTAGGTAAAACAACACACAGATAATTCTTAGGTTATATCAATCTAATATGGAAGAAATACAAAAGTCGTTACCTCTGTGAGTAGAAAATGCCGGAAACAGAGAACCGGACGGAGCGGTGAAAATAGATAGACAGTCTTCGTACATCAGTTAGTTCCTTAAAACATGGCTAATTCCCAAAAAGATACCAGAAATCTAAAGAAAACAAAGCCTGATCAATGCCAAGCTCAATGTTCAAACGTAACAGTCATAGGTGTGAGATAAAAAAAATTGAGTAACATACCTAACCAAAATATGGAGGGCGGAAAATAATCAATACAGCGGCCCACATAAGGATGTAGAACTTAAGTTTCCCGCCGTCACTACAGAGGTGCCTCAGTATGTGGGAATTCTGTCATACGAATAGCCAAACTGAACAGGAATGAAGTCCTGATTAGTATAATATACCTAGCAATCTAATATGAAGTAATGGAAACATAATATGATGTTTAATCAAGGCAAAAAATGTAAAGAATTACCGTGGTAAGAATGTGCAAATGGCACAATTCTCAAAGCTGATGTGCAACTGATGTCAAGATTGTGTGGCCGGTCAACAGCTGAAGAATCCGGCAGTAATAGGTCAGTTAGAGTATCAACTAAAGACAGTGTAAGGAAAACAGAAAAAAAGAATCATGAGACTAAGGAACTATTTCCCTGGTCCCTAGATAGATAAATGCACATGCATTCACGCTTACCTGGAACATAGGGGGGCAATCCTGAACAGAGTCTGTTCAGCCGAGTGGCTTGTTGTTCACAAACCATGGAGACTACATGTGACCATGGAGATAAATAGAGGACTGAAGTAATAGGTAAAGAAAAAGGACTAAGAAGTAAATGGGCCTCAAGGTCGGCCATCTTGGAACGAGGTTATATTGTAATGAAGGTGTAGATCTCTAGGCATTCAATGACAAGAAGTAACTTAAATCGGGAAGCGTAAAGGTGCGTAACTAAATAAATTAAAAGAAAAAAATTCATACAGTACAGAAACCTATTGTGCGATGTAAATCGGACATTACAAATACTAGTCCGCACATCGTAGAACGGGGAGAAGAAAGTTGAGAAAAATAGTGTACCATGTGAAATAGAGTCGAAATTAGCAATGACAAAGGGTCTTGAATCGAACGAAACGCTCGGATCTTAAAAGGGAAAAAAATAGCACGGAAAAAATGAATTTAATGTTCAGATTATCTGGCTAAGGTCATTTAATGACCATGTGTAACCTATCAGTTCAAAATAGGTGGATCACATGGATTCACATTATGCAGGAAGAGGGAAAAAAACCTTAAATCTCTCTCTCATTGCATGGACAACCTAGTGCAATATAGCAATCTCAATGGGGTAAATGCATTTATTTTACAAAAGATCAAAATTAAATGTGATAAGTATAACAGAATGACAAAAAATGAAAATTAAGAATAAGAGCAATTTTTACACTGTGTTTACAGGCAATTATTTTTATGGCAACCATCTACTAGTCTCAACAAAGTAGTGCCTTAGATCACAGTCAGACACAGGAATAGCGATGTGACTCTCAATTTTATATTGAAGACCAATCATTCCTTATTGTCAAATTCAAATCACAGAAAACAGTTCAATGTGAAATCTTCATTTAGACCCCAGGGCTGTAAAGAGCTTAACTTATCAATCCAATAAGCTTCTCTTTGTAGTAAGAGTGACTGATAGTCACCTCCTCTTGTAGGTCGTTTAACAACTTCTAGCACCTGGTATTTTAGTTGGGCAATTGTATGTTTTTGCATGTTGAAGTGGCGAGCTACCGGTGAGTATTGATTATTACATCTTATGTTCGACTTGTGTTCAGACAGTCTTGATTTAACAGGTCTTTTGGTCTGTCCTACATACACTTTGCCACAAGGGCACTTCAACATATATATGGCACCTGATGTCAGACACGTAGAATAGTCTCTTAATTTGATTTTTTGACCATTCCTGGGGTGAGTCACTACATTACCTTTGATTGTGTTATTACAGTGTATACATCCTAAGCAGGGGAAGGTGCCTAGTTTTTTGGTAGCTAGGAGAAGTTGTTTCTCCTTTGGTACTCTTTCAGCTTTCACCAGCTTGTCTCTTATATTTTTACCCCTTTTAAAACACATCATTGGTGGTGTGGGGAACAATTCCAATAGAGTTTGATCATTATGAAGAATATTCCAATGTTTCTTTATACTTTTTGTGATCTGAAAACTCTGTCTTGAGAATTTTGATATGTATAAAAGTGGGGTGTCTTTAACCTCCAATTTAGGTTTCAGTAAATCTGTACGGGGGATCTCTGAAGCTCTGTCTTTGGCAATTTCCAAAATTTCTGGTGGATAGCCTCTGTTCTGAAATTTACTAACAAGATTTGTGCATTCCTTATCTAGAACTTCTGGGTCCGAAATTATTCTTTTCAGGCGTAATATTTGACTATATGGTAGACTTTGGAGCATCGCCCTCGGGTGGAAGCTGGAATAGTGAAGCAGATTGTTTACATCAGTCGGTTTGTGGTATATAGACGTAGCTATCTTATTGTTAACAATACTTAAGTTAACGTCAAGAAAATGTAAATAAGGGTTACCAATCTCAATAGTAAATTTAATCCTAGGATGCACTAAATTGAGGTATTCAAAAAATTGGTCCAAGTCATCTCGTGTGCCACACCAAATGCAGAAAATGTCATCAATAAACCTCTTCCAGGTTAAAATGTATGCTGCCCATGTGGGATGTTCCAGTACATGCTGACTTTCGAATTGAAACATAAAAGTATTAGCGTACACGGGCGCCATCGATGATCCCATCGAGGTACCCGATGTTTGTAAAAAGTATTCGCCCTGATGTCTAAAATAGCTATTGTAGAGGATTAAGTTTAGTAGCTCCAGAATGAATTGAGGATTACCTTTCACACCTGAATTGTTAAGTAACAACCATTCAACAGAATCTATACCTTCACTATGGGGTATTGAGGTATATAAGCTACATACGTCCAGGCTGAATAGTATGCAGTCTTCACTGATAGCTGAAAAGTCTTTAAGTCCATTAAGGAAGTCTGTTGTATCCTTTAGGTATGTGGATGATGCCTGTATAAGCGGTTGTAGTAATCTGTCAATGTAGACTGCCAGTGGGTCGAAGATACTTTCTGTCCCAGCAACAATCGGTCTGAGGGGTGGATTTTGTTTATCTTTGTGAATCTTAGGGAGCCCATAAAAGACTGGTGTAATCGGATGGGAATTAGTGAGATATTGATGTGTTTTATCATTAATCCATTCGTTTTCTTTGGCTTTTAACAGAGTATTGTTAATTAGTTTTCTGATTTCTGGTAGCGGGTCCCTATCTAGTATGGCATAGGTGTCTGTATCGCTAAGGAGTTCAATGCATCTTTTGACATAAAAGGATGTATCCATGATTACGATTGCTCCCCCTTTGTCAGCCGGTTTAATCGTAATATCTTCACTTTTCGCCAATTTATCTATTAGATCTAGTTGGCGGTTTTTGATATTAATGGGTGTTTTTCTTCTATAGTCAATTCTGCTTAAATCTTGTAGGACACTCTTCTCAAATAAATTCAAAATTGAATTTTGTACCT
The DNA here is from genome assembly GCF_040938575.1 of Ambystoma mexicanum. Lineage (NCBI taxonomy): Eukaryota > Metazoa > Chordata > Amphibia > Caudata > Ambystomatidae > Ambystoma > Ambystoma mexicanum. The sequence continues at coordinate 1,078,172,168 of NC_090932.1, forward strand.
GTGGGTCAAATGTACTCTTGGGACGTATTACCAGTAAATCACTTTCTGGTAGTCTAGATTCCTTTTCAGGTTGCGAGTCAAAGAAAATTTTAAGTCTTAATTTTCGCATCAATCTGTGTAGACAGATTTTTTCTTGAAATAATGAAGTATTACACGTAGGAACAAACGATAATCCTTTGTTCAAAATGTTAAGTTGTTCTATTGAAAGAATCTTGCTGGAGATATTCACCACTAGATTATTGTCCTTTATTTGTTTCTCTTTTTTGTTTGTGGCTTTCTTCCCTCTCCGGGTCTTTCTCTTATGCCTAAAAAAGCCCCCGTTGATGTATAAGGTTCAGCGTCTTTATTAGTTGGAGATGTGGACACCCCTGGTCTATTGGTGTCTTCTGTTTGTTCACGTTCACTAGTGCGGTCTGTGGAAGGCCTCTGGATGGGTTCACCAACACTGCTGTCGCTACTGTTACCTGAGTTTGCGAAGTTAGAGTCTTGTTGGTTATTACGATTAAAATTTCGCTGTCGGTAATATTCTTGCCAATTGTATACTATATCATTGAGATAGTCAAAGGTGTCTCTTTTAAATTTTCTCAATTTCCTCTGTTCAATTTCAGTCTTATAGTTTGCCAATTTCAGGTTGATATCCTCTAGTATCTCAGAGAGATCTTTTGCCGATTTAAATTTAGATATTTGGTCTTGGAGAGTTTTAATTTCAGAATCAATAGTTACAAGGGATTTTGACAGCTCCTCAATAGTTAGTAGTATAAGGTCCAAAGAACACTTATTCAAGATCTGGTCCCATTTTTGTACAAATATCTTATTTTCACTACAAAGTGTTGGTCTTAGGTAAACCCTCAGACCTCTGGGAATTTTCTTAGCTTTATAATATTCCACTAGTGTGCTAGCATGTAATTTTTGGGAGATCTCACGTCTAATGAGTTTTTCTAGTTTCTGAATAGTTTTTTCGGGGTTGTCTTCACTTTGTAAAGTTTTTTCAGTATCTTTGATGAGACCTAAGATACGGGTTGCTTCTTCTGCACTGAAAGCTAGTGTTGTGGCGTGCTTGTCGGTTAGCTCATTTAACCTTGAGAAGGACATTCTAAAGTTAAGTAGTTAGTTGAGTTAAATGTGGGTGCACCCTATGATTTGTGCCACACTAGATGACTAGTGAACAAAATAGCGAAGGGTTTAGATAGAGGCGCACACCTATAGTAAGTAAGATTAGTAAAGAGATTCGAGGATTATGTTGTATAAACTTTTAGGTGCGGGGGGGAAAACTGAGGTCATGGCACAAGACCCCGACAATAAACAGTAAACAGAAAGAGGATTCAACTTGGGAACCCTCCCGTCCCCTGCACACTTTCAAATGTTTGGATTAATCCAATACAGTTGTTTAAACTGCGTTATATGCATTGTACATACATTTGTTTCTAACACATATGGTCAGACACAGGAGTGTGAGATAAAAAAATATATATCTTTATAGTCAGGCTGTATTATTTTCAGCAAAAATTATAGTTCAGACAAAGATTATTTACAGTGCATAGAAACAATATCAATAGATAAAGCTCAAATTGAAGAAAAATCGAGTCCAAATTGATTAGCGACGCGTTTCCAGGAAGTTCTCCTCTTCTTCATAAGGCCACACTTGGACTCTTAATGTAAAAGGAAAGCATAAATTCAGTAAAGAAAATTTTGTAAGCACAATGCATAGACTGTTCATGTCATATTAAATGTATACAGTTAAAAAATAAACGGCATTAATTTTATTTAGAACATTAATCTGTCCCTAAAAAATACGAAATCGAAACAATGTAACATGTTCTAATATGCATTGTAATTCATGCAACATTATAAGATTAACTAGGTTGCCCCTGCTCGGGAGAGGGGCTGAAGGTCTACTGAAGCATCTTTTACTGCAAAATTAACTGTATAACGTCCATCATGCTGTAATTTAGTAGAGTATTACCTCTAATGGGATCTATCACGTGGATGGTGAAACATAAGCTAAAGAAAATTAAATATGTAGGTAAAACAACACACAGATAATTCTTAGGTTATATCAATCTAATATGGAAGAAATACAAAAGTCGTTACCTCTGTGAGTAGAAAATGCCGGAAACAGAGAACCGGACGGAGCGGTGAAAATAGATAGACAGTCTTCGTACATCAGTTAGTTCCTTAAAACATGGCTAATTCCCAAAAAGATACCAGAAATCTAAAGAAAACAAAGCCTGATCAATGCCAAGCTCAATGTTCAAACGTAACAGTCATAGGTGTGAGATAAAAAAAATTGAGTAACATACCTAACCAAAATATGGAGGGCGGAAAATAATCAATACAGCGGCCCACATAAGGATGTAGAACTTAAGTTTCCCGCCGTCACTACAGAGGTGCCTCAGTATGTGGGAATTCTGTCATACGAATAGCCAAACTGAACAGGAATGAAGTCCTGATTAGTATAATATACCTAGCAATCTAATATGAAGTAATGGAAACATAATATGATGTTTAATCAAGGCAAAAAATGTAAAGAATTACCGTGGTAAGAATGTGCAAATGGCACAATTCTCAAAGCTGATGTGCAACTGATGTCAAGATTGTGTGGCCGGTCAACAGCTGAAGAATCCGGCAGTAATAGGTCAGTTAGAGTATCAACTAAAGACAGTGTAAGGAAAACAGAAAAAAAGAATCATGAGACTAAGGAACTATTTCCCTGGTCCCTAGATAGATAAATGCACATGCATTCACGCTTACCTGGAACATAGGGGGGCAATCCTGAACAGAGTCTGTTCAGCCGAGTGGCTTGTTGTTCACAAACCATGGAGACTACATGTGACCATGGAGATAAATAGAGGACTGAAGTAATAGGTAAAGAAAAAGGACTAAGAAGTAAATGGGCCTCAAGGTCGGCCATCTTGGAACGAGGTTATATTGTAATGAAGGTGTAGATCTCTAGGCATTCAATGACAAGAAGTAACTTAAATCGGGAAGCGTAAAGGTGCGTAACTAAATAAATTAAAAGAAAAAAATTCATACAGTACAGAAACCTATTGTGCGATGTAAATCGGACATTACAAATACTAGTCCGCACATCGTAGAACGGGGAGAAGAAAGTTGAGAAAAATAGTGTACCATGTGAAATAGAGTCGAAATTAGCAATGACAAAGGGTCTTGAATCGAACGAAACGCTCGGATCTTAAAAGGGAAAAAAATAGCACGGAAAAAATGAATTTAATGTTCAGATTATCTGGCTAAGGTCATTTAATGACCATGTGTAACCTATCAGTTCAAAATAGGTGGATCACATGGATTCACATTATGCAGGAAGAGGGAAAAAAAACCTTAAATCTCTCTCTCATTGCATGGACAACCTAGTGCAATATAGCAATCTCAATGGGGTAAATGCATTTATTTTACAAAAGATCAAAATTAAATGTGATAAGTATAACAGAATGACAAAAAATGAAAATTAAGAATAAGAGCAATTTTTACACTGTGTTTACAGGCAATTATTTTTATGGCAACCATCTACTAGTCTCAACAAAGTAGTGCCTTAGATCACAGTCAGACACAGGAATAGCGATGTGACTCTCAATTTTATATTGAAGACCAATCATTCCTTATTGTCAAATTCAAATCACAGAAAACAGTTCAATGTGAAATCTTCATTTAGACCCCAGGGCTGTAAAGAGCTTAACTTATCAATCCAATAAGCTTCTCTTTGTAGTAAGAGTGACTGATAGTCACCTCCTCTTGTAGGTCGTTTAACAACTTCTAGCACCTGGTATTTTAGTTGGGCAATTGTATGTTTTTGCATGTTGAAGTGGCGAGCTACCGGTGAGTATTGATTATTACATCTTATGTTCGACTTGTGTTCAGACAGTCTTGATTTAACAGGTCTTTTGGTCTGTCCTACATACACTTTGCCACAAGGGCACTTCAACATATATATGGCACCTGATGTCAGACACGTAGAATAGTCTCTTAATTTGATTTTTTGACCATTCCTGGGGTGAGTCACTACATTACCTTTGATTGTGTTATTACAGTGTATACATCCTAAGCAGGGGAAGGTGCCTAGTTTTTTGGTAGCTAGGAGAAGTTGTTTCTCCTTTGGTACTCTTTCAGCTTTCACCAGCTTGTCTCTTATATTTTTACCCCTTTTAAAACACATCATTGGTGGTGTGGGGAACAATTCCAATAGAGTTTGATCATTATGAAGAATATTCCAATGTTTCTTTATACTTTTTGTGATCTGAAAACTCTGTCTTGAGAATTTTGATATGTATAAAAGTGGGGTGTCTTTAACCTCCAATTTAGGTTTCAGTAAATCTGTACGGGGGATCTCTGAAGCTCTGTCTTTGGCAATTTCCAAAATTTCTGGTGGATAGCCTCTGTTCTGAAATTTACTAACAAGATTTGTGCATTCCTTATCTAGAACTTCTGGGTCCGAAATTATTCTTTTCAGGCGTAATATTTGACTATATGGTAGACTTTGGAGCATCGCCCTCGGGTGGAAGCTGGAATAGTGAAGCAGATTGTTTACATCAGTCGGTTTGTGGTATATAGACGTAGCTATCTTATTGTTAACAATACTTAAGTTAACGTCAAGAAAATGTAAATAAGGGTTACCAATCTCAATAGTAAATTTAATCCTAGGATGCACTAAATTGAGGTATTCAAAAAATTGGTCCAAGTCATCTCGTGTGCCACACCAAATGCAGAAAATGTCATCAATAAACCTCTTCCAGGTTAAAATGTATGCTGCCCATGTGGGATGTTCCAGTACATGCTGACTTTCGAATTGAAACATAAAAGTATTAGCGTACACGGGCGCCATCGATGATCCCATCGAGGTACCCGATGTTTGTAAAAAGTATTCGCCCTGATGTCTAAAATAGCTATTGTAGAGGATTAAGTTTAGTAGCTCCAGAATGAATTGAGGATTACCTTTCACACCTGAATTGTTAAGTAACAACCATTCAACAGAATCTATACCTGTGCAGAAGAAGCAACCCGTATCTTAGGTCTCATCAAAGATACTGAAAAAACTTTACAAAGTGAAGACAACCCCGAAAAAACTATCCAGAAACTAGAAAAACTCATTAGACGTGAGATCTCCCAAAAATTACATGCTAGCACACTAGTGGAATATTATAAAGCTAAGAAAATTCCCAGAGGTCTGAGGGTTTACCTAAGACCAACACTTTGTAGTGAAAATAAGATATTTGTACAAAAATGGGACCAGATCTTGAATAAGTGTTCTTTGGACCTTATACTACTAACTATTGAGGAGCTGTCAAAATCCCTTGTAACTATTGATTCTGAAATTAAAACTCTCCAAGACCAAATATCTAAATTTAAATCGGCAAAAGATCTCTCTGAGATACTAGAGGATATCAACCTGAAATTGGCAAACTATAAGACTGAAATTGAACAGAGGAAATTGAGAAAATTTAAAAGAGACACCTTTGACTATCTCAATGATATAGTATACAATTGGCAAGAATATTACCGACAGCGAAATTTTAATCGTAATAACCAACAAGACTCTAACTTCGCAAACTCAGGTAACAGTAGCGACAGCAGTGTTGGTGAACCCATCCAGAGGCCTTCCACAGACCGCACTAGTGAACGTGAACAAACAGAAGACACCAATAGACCAGGGGTGTCCACATCTCCAACTAATAAAGACGCTGAACCTTATACATCAACGGGGGCTTTTTTAGGCATAAGAGAAAGACCCGGAGAGGGAAGAAAGCCACAAACAAAAAAGAGAAACAAATAAAGGACAATAATCTAGTGGTGAATATCTCCAGCAAGATTCTTTCAATAGAACAACTTAACATTTTGAACAAAGGATTATCGTTTGTTCCTACGTGTAATACTTCATTATTTCAAGAAAAAATCTGTCTACACAGATTGATGCGAAAATTAAGACTTAAAATTTTCTTTGACTCGCAACCTGAAAAGGAATCTAGACTACCAGAAAGTGATTTACTGGTAATACGTCCCAAGAGTACATTTGACCCACAGGTACAAAATTCAATTTTGAATTTATTTGAGAAGAGTGTCCTACAAGATTTAAGCAGAATTGACTATAGAAGAAAAACACCCATTAATATCAAAAACCGCCAACTAGATCTAATAGATAAATTGGCGAAAAGTGAAGATATTACGATTAAACCGGCTGACAAAGGGGGAGCAATCGTAATCATGGATACATCCTTTTATGTCAAAAGATGCATTGAACTCCTTAGCGATACAGACACCTATGCCATACTAGATAGGGACCCGCTACCAGAAATCAGAAAACTAATTAACAATACTCTGTTAAAAGCCAAAGAAAACGAATGGATTAATGATAAAACACATCAATATCTCACTAATTCCCATCCGATTACACCAGTCTTTTATGGGCTCCCTAAGATTCACAAAGATAAACAAAATCCACCCCTCAGACCGATTGTTGCTGGGACAGAAAGTATCTTCGACCCACTGGCAGTCTACATTGACAGATTACTACAACCGCTTATACAGGCATCATCCACATACCTAAAGGATACAACAGACTTCCTTAATGGACTTAAAGACTTTTCAGCTATCAGTGAAGACTGCATACTATTCAGCCTGGACGTATGTAGCTTATATACCTCAATACCCCATAGTGAAGGTATAGATTCTGTTGAATGGTTGTTACTTAACAATTCAGGTGTGAAAGGTAATCCTCAATTCATTCTGGAGCTACTAAACTTAATCCTCTACAATAGCTATTTTAGACATCAGGGCGAATACTTTTTACAAACATCGGGTACCTCGATGGGATCATCGATGGCGCCCGTGTACGCTAATACTTTTATGTTTCAATTCGAAAGTCAGCATGTACTGGAACATCCCACATGGGCAGCATACATTTTAACCTGGAAGAGGTTTATTGATGACATTTTCTGCATTTGGTGTGGCACACGAGATGACTTGGACCAATTTTTTGAATACCTCAATTTAGTGCATCCTAGGATTAAATTTACTATTGAGATTGGTAACCCTTATTTACATTTTCTTGACGTTAACTTAAGTATTGTTAACAATAAGATAGCTACGTCTATATACCACAAACCGACTGATGTAAACAATCTGCTTCACTATTCCAGCTTCCACCCGAGGGCGATGCTCCAAAGTCTACCATATAGTCAAATATTACGCCTGAAAAGAATAATTTCGGACCCAGAAGTTCTAGATAAGGAATGCACAAATCTTGTTAGTAAATTTCAGAACAGAGGCTATCCACCAGAAATTTTGGAAATTGCCAAAGACAGAGCTTCAGAGATCCCCCGTACAGATTTACTGAAACCTAAATTGGAGGTTAAAGACACCCCACTTTTATACATATCAAAATTCTCAAGACAGAGTTTTCAGATCACAAAAAAGTATAAAGAAACATTGGAATATTCTTCATAATGATCAAACTCTATTGGAATTGTTCCCCACACCACCAATGATGTGTTTTAAAAGGGGTAAAAATATAATAGACAAGCTGGTGAAAGCTGAAAGAGTACCAAAGGAGAAACAACTTCTCCTAGCTACCAAAAAACTAGGCACCTTCCCCTGCTTAGGATGTATACACTGTAATAACACAATCAAAGGTAATGTAGTGACTCACCCCAGGAATGGTCAAAAAATCAAATTAAGAGACTATTCTACGTGTCTGACATCAGGTGCCATATATATGTTGAAGTGCCCTTGTGGCAAAGTGTATGTAGGACAGACCAAAAGACCTGTTAAATCAAGACTGTCTGAACACAAGTCGAACATAAGATGTAATAATCAATACTCACCGGTAGCTCGCCACTTCAACATGCAAAAACATACAATTGCCCAACTAAAATACCAGGTGCTAGAAGTTGTTAAACGACCTACAAGAGGAGGTGACTATCAGTCACTCTTACTACAAAGAGAAGCTTATTGGATTGATAAGTTAAGCTCTTTACAGCCCTGGGGTCTAAATGAAGATTTCACATTGAACTGTTTTCTGTGATTTGAATTTGACAATAAGGAATGATTGGTCTTCAATATAAAATTGAGAGTCACATCGCTATTCCTGTGTCTGACTGTGATCTAAGGCACTACTTTGTTGAGACTAGTAGATGGTTGCCATAAAAATAATTGCCTGTAAACACAGTGTAAAAATTGCTCTTATTCTTAATTTTCATTTTTTGTCATTCTGTTATACTTATCACATTTAATTTTGATCTTTTGTAAAATAAATGCATTTACCCCATTGAGATTGCTATATTGCACTAGGTTGTCCATGCAATGAGAGAGAGATTTAAGGTTTTTTTTCCCTCTTCCTGCATAATGTGAATCCATGTGATCCACCTATTTTGAACTGATAGGTTACACATGGTCATTAAATGACCTTAGCCAGATAATCTGAACATTAAATTCATTTTTTCCGTGCTATTTTTTTCCCTTTTAAGATCCGAGCGTTTCGTTCGATTCAAGACCCTTTGTCATTGCTAATTTCGACTCTATTTCACATGGTACACTATTTTTCTCAACTTTCTTCTCCCCGTTCTACGATGTGCGGACTAGTATTTGTAATGTCCGATTTACATCGCACAATAGGTTTCTGTACTGTATGAATTTTTTTCTTTTAATTTATTTAGTTACGCACCTTTACGCTTCCCGATTTAAGTTACTTCTTGTCATTGAATGCCTAGAGATCTACACCTTCATTACAATATAACCTCGTTCCAAGATGGCCGACCTTGAGGCCCATTTACTTCTTAGTCCTTTTTCTTTACCTATTACTTCAGTCCTCTATTTATCTCCATGGTCACATGTAGTCTCCATGGTTTGTGAACAACAAGCCACTCGGCTGAACAGACTCTGTTCAGGATTGCCCCCCTATGTTCCAGGTAAGCGTGAATGCATGTGCATTTATCTATCTAGGGACCAGGGAAATAGTTCCTTAGTCTCATGATTCTTTTTTTCTGTTTTCCTTACACTGTCTTTAGTTGATACTCTAACTGACCTATTACTGCCGGATTCTTCAGCTGTTGACCGGCCACACAATCTTGACATCAGTTGCACATCAGCTTTGAGAATTGTGCCATTTGCACATTCTTACCACGGTAATTCTTTACATTTTTTGCCTTGATTAAACATCATATTATGTTTCCATTACTTCATATTAGATTGCTAGGTATATTATACTAATCAGGACTTCATTCCTGTTCAGTTTGGCTATTCGTATGACAGAATTCCCACATACTGAGGCACCTCTGTAGTGACGGCGGGAAACTTAAGTTCTACATCCTTATGTGGGCCGCTGTATTGATTATTTTCCGCCCTCCATATTTTGGTTAGGTATGTTACTCAATTTTTTTTATCTCACACCTATGACTGTTACGTTTGAACATTGAGCTTGGCATTGATCAGGCTTTGTTTTCTTTAGATTTCTGGTATCTTTTTGGGAATTAGCCATGTTTTAAGGAACTAACTGATGTACGAAGACTGTCTATCTATTTTCACCGCTCCGTCCGGTTCTCTGTTTCCGGCATTTTCTACTCACAGAGGTAACGACTTTTGTATTTCTTCCATATTAGATTGATATAACCTAAGAATTATCTGTGTGTTGTTTTACCTACATATTTAATTTTCTTTAGCTTATGTTTCACCATCCACGTGATAGATCCCATTAGAGGTAATACTCTACTAAATTACAGCATGATGGACGTTATACAGTTAATTTTGCAGTAAAAGATGCTTCAGTAGACCTTCAGCCCCTCTCCCGAGCAGGGGCAACCTAGTTAATCTTATAATGTTGCATGAATTACAATGCATATTAGAACATGTTACATTGTTTCGATTTCGTATTTTTTAGGGACAGATTAATGTTCTAAATAAAATTAATGCCGTTTATTTTTTAACTGTATACATTTAATATGACATGAACAGTCTATGCATTGTGCTTACAAAATTTTCTTTACTGAATTTATGCTTTCCTTTTACATTAAGAGTCCAAGTGTGGCCTTATGAAGAAGAGGAGAACTTCCTCGAAACGCGTCGCTAATCAATTTGGACTCCATTTTTCTTCAATTTGAGCTTTATCTATGATATTGTTTCTATGCACTGTAAATAATCTTTGTCTGAACTATAATTTTTGCTGAAAATAATACAGCCTGACTATAAAGATATATATTTTTTTATCTCACACTCCTGTGTCTGACCATATGTGTTAGAAACAAATGTATGTACAATGCATATAACGCAGTTTAAACAACTGTATTGGATTAATCCAAACATTTGAAAGTGTGCAGGGGACGGGAGGGTTCCCAAGTTGAATCCTCTTTCTGTTTACCAACTCTTTTCCCTCACGCCAAGCTACAAGTTAGGCAGTGGGGGTGACCTCCAGCCAAGAGCTGGGAGTAAAATAGGCCCCCACTGGCAGAAAACAGATGGTATTATCAGCACCAATATTACCCATGCCAGAAATACCGGCAATCCCCCATGGAGTCCATGGAATGGGTAATTACCTGCCGTTGCCAACACCTGTAATATCCCGGTAATACCAGGATATTACAGTAATATCCCGGTAATACCGGGATATTACAGGTGTCGGCAACAGCAGGTAATACCGGGATATCAGGTGCCTGTACCGGTAGATCCGTTTGCCGGTATGCTGGCAGATTTTCCACCAGGATACCGGCAAACCTGGAATAAGGCCCAAGTCCCCTTCTTGCACAATAGTACTACTATGATTGATCACTTGACTGTATCATAATATAAGCAGGATCTCCTACTTATATCTATTAGAACTCTCTAGACAACATTTAGAAAAGTTCACTCAGTAAGTAGACTTCCTCTGGAGCTCACATGGGGTTTCCCAACTCAAGTGAGCTGCCATTGGGGGTCTGGGGCAGGTTGAAAGGCTTTGTGATTATGATGGGGGCCTGTTCGTAGTTCTGGCATGCTTGGAATAGTGTGAACTAGCTCTTCTCACTATTGTTCATAAAGATACAGTTAGAACTGCACCGTTTCTGGACAGCCATTCTGCACTGCAAGCAGGCATCACAGGCAAGGCTCAAGTCGGGGGACCGTGCGGGTGGACAGCGTCTGCCCACTTTTTTGATAGGGTGGACCCCTCACATATTTAAGAAATTCAAAATCAAATAAAGAACGACAGGCTAGAGTGCCATGCTGGGAATCGAACCCTGGCCTCATGCCTCTGAAACTACACCACAAGAGCACAGGAAACGCTCCTTCCACACTCTAAAATGTCTTATACTGACATCTTCCTATACAGGACATGCTTTGTTACAGATTCATAGATTTAAAGGGCGCGTGCATTTTATTTTTTCGGCAGCAAAGTCATTTGAAAATCTGTTCTCTTGGAAATTGCTTCTTTGTCGTGTGTGTTTTTTGTCAACCGTGAAAGACAAGCTGAATAAAATTTGCATATTTGACTGTGACGTCCTGTGAAATCACTTCCCAAATTGTTTCCCTTTCATCACAACCCAAGTCCCAATGCAGGCAAATCAAAGATATTAATCTTGTCAGGAGGGAGAAAAAAAACCACGCTTCTCCTGGACAATTAATAACATCACACTGGAAAGATTATCTGTGCTCAAATATCTGGGCTTTGATGTCACAAATGATTTCTCCAAGAAACGCTGGCACGATTCCTCAGAAGCAAAAATTAGACCTTTGACTTCACAACTAAGGATAGTATATCAAACACACTGCAAATTATCTTTAAGTCCTGCAAGTCAATTTTATTTACTAAAGATTGAAGCGGCACTTCTGTATAATTTAGAATTATGTCTTCATGACATTGACCACATTCTGAACTCTCTTCAAGCACGTCTGTGGAAGCAAATTTTGGGTTTGGTCAATTCTGTGCCTAATACATGCATCTGCATGGAACTTGGTCTCTCGAGCTTGTCAGCTCGATTTTTGTGGCATCAGCTTAATGCATATGCCAAAATGTTGAATCCTCCCCGAAACTCCATCTATGTGGAATTTGCTAGGATGCTTAGTACCCAGAATCCACAGTCAGTCAAATATTTTCTAAAAAATTATGGATTATATATTACAACGCATTAACATCACGAAAGAAGATCTGATTACATGTGCAGGGTACTCCAAAAAAAAAGTTATATCAAATGGATTGGGTTGATTCTCACAAAGAAATTGGTTCTTATGTGTCTTATCAGGAATTTGCTTCACATACGCATAAAAGACTACCAAGATTGATCTATGTTGAATGCTTCCCCGATCCAAAAATACATGAATCAACTACATTGTAAAGAATGTATAAGTCACTGGCTCTCCTTTAGATCAGAGGGAGGTCGCTTTTGCAATATAAATGTACAAAAAGAATCCATCAAGCACTTGGTCATTTATTGCAATTATTTTGAGAATGACAGAATTAATTTTTTGGGGGACAAAAATGTGATGAACACCGAGAACTCACGGGAAATGTTATGGGCTAAATGTATGAATAATCTTCATAGTTCCTTTAGGTGTGCACTGAGACGGTTACTCCTGAAAATCGAAAATGAACTATTGCAAAAAATGAATCCTACTGTAGATGAGTAAAATGTATAGCTGTCATGTCATACAAGAAACCAAAAGTGGGCGTTGAGTTGGTAAAGAAGCATGTATAGGATTATAACATTTTGTACATGATTCATATGGACTGATCTGAAGATGTATTCCTTGTCACAAAATGTTTTGTGAAAGTCGCACAGTTGACAAAAGTTTCTCGGAGTGATTTGTGTCAGGATTTATCTTATTTTAAAGTGATATGATGTAGGTTTTGTTTTAATTTTGGTCTAGTTGGATGTTTTTGTTTTATGATATGTTTTGATTTAGTTTGATACTTCTTTTTATGGTGTGAAAGGTTTTTTGTAAACTAAAACACACAGTATTAACAAAAAAATAAAAAATCACTTCCCAATACCCATTTCGACGCTACCAACTTTTTTTGTAGGACTTGAGCCCTGATCACAGGCACCTTAAACTTAACATTGACACTGTAACTTGGTAAGGTATGAACGCAAGGTTATCATACAAGTATGCATGCCATGTTAAATACTATTTATCATATAATGTTTACCAAATGTGCAAGTAATTGGCATGAAATGTGCATGTGGACATTACATAGCCCACAAATGCAATCATTTTCTCAAGTGACTGGGGAACAGGGAATGGGTTTCTAGGCAAAAGCACTTGCAAAGGCTATTTGCCTAACTCCAAGTTATTAATAAATGCACTGGCTTACTGAGTCCGGTCATAATACTAAATCACGTGCTCTTAAGTTAAATGACTTAACCTAACGTTAACCCACAGTGAGATGTATACACAAGGCAATTGTGATTCCAGGCCTTGCAGCAGATAGACAATGATGGATTCTCACCTTACCATCTGCTTCCCCTATGTCTGCAGCCACTCCCACCTGTCACACAGTCTATCTAAGCTTCCTGGCTTGGGTGTCCCAGTATTATTATGAGAAATGTGATGCATTTCCTGACAACAAAAAGGCCTCCTGGCTTCAAGGGGTCTTTTATGCGCACCACTACTCTATCATGCAGCCAATCATTACAATTCATAATATCTATGAATTTGCCTAAATCTTCCCTTAAATAAATGATCTATGTCACTCTATGTTGATTTATACTACACACTGCTACTACCATGGGGCAGTCTACAGGCTCTCTACATGCACCTTTGGTAACTTTATGAACACTTAATCCATGTTCCATGTTTAACTGGAGCATGGCCGTCATAGCCTGTCACAAATGCCCCCTCTCTCTTTTGCCTGGCTAGCAATGTCTTCCATCCCTGCTTGTCGTTTTTTCCTCCTCTCTTTTCCCCCACACCCTTTACACTTTACTCATCCCAGACAGGCCAGAGCCCGGACACCCCTGACGTGGGCACAAGACGCCACTTTCTGGACGAGTCCAGGAGCTCTGAGACTACTACGCTGGTGATTTGGTACAGTACAAACACTTCCTGAAGGCCTGTGGCATTGTTGCACATGGCATTTCAGGATACATTTCTTTCAAATGTCCTCATTCTCATACTGTAACTTCATGGAAGAGGATTATGGAAACCATATTCCCCTGTCATGATGCCATAGAATTGTAATACAGCATTTTCTATGCCCTCCTCCCCCCGCCACCCGCACTCTTTCCCAGTCCAGCCTTAGTCATGGGTAAGCTGGGAGTTGGCCCATGGACTGGAGGAACAGGGGGCGCCCCCAATTACACACACATGGGCCATTCAAAGAAGTGTGAAGCCTTCATTACTCCATCAATGCAGCCCTTCGCCCAGCCACTATCTTTAGTCTTGGCTGAAGTCAGGGCCATGAAAAAAAGCCGCCCACGTCAAAAGTATAAGGAGCCAGACAACTCAGGGGGTTTATTTATTTTATTTGCATTTTTAAAGTGCACAACTGCCCTGGGGCATCGTGGCGCTGTTACAGAAGGCTCACTTGACAGTAGGAAATTGGTTACAGACATTGCTCGTGATCCGGGTTACATGGGAGCAGAGACATAGGTACAGTATAAGGGCACAGTAAAAGATGTGTTACAGACCTTACATGTGTTCCATGTACCTGGGAAGTAGTGGATTAGGGACATTTTACTTGAATAGAATGGTTTTCAGAGCCTTTCTGAAGGCCAAGAGGGATGTTTCCGATCTCAGTTTCGGTGGCAGTGAGTTCCAAGATTTTGGTGCTAGAACTTCGAAACTCGAACCACCGGCTTTGGTTCTGTTGAAGGTAGGGATTGAGAGTTGGTGTGTATACATGTCCCTTTTGGGTCTAAGTGTCTGCACTTGGTGTATTCGTTCAGTTAGATAGCTGGGAGCAGAATGGGATAGACATCTATGGGTTATTGTGAGAGTCTTGAACAGGATGTGCTCTTTGACAGGGAGCCAGTGAGCTTTTTGTCTAGCTTGGGAGATGTGCTCCCTCATAGGGATACTGGGGGCTCCTCTCAGTGCATTGTTCTGTGTGATTTGTAATCTGTTCATGTTTTTGGCAGAGATGCATAGTAGCAGGACATTGCAGTAGTCCAGTTTTGCACCTAGAGGGGCCCTGGCAGTGTTGAGGCAGTTTTCAGTAGATAAGTGGGGTTTTACAGCTTTAATTATTTTAGTTGTCAGTGCTGCTGCTGAGGAGATATAGCTTACATGTCTGTCCATAGACAAGGTTGAGTCTAGGTACACTCCCAAAGTTGTGCACATACAATGCACAATTGCAGAGCATATACTGCAGTCTTAAATAGCTGCAGTGCCGTCACACCATTTTTATCCCTCAAAAAGCAAAACTGCTTTCCTTTATGTTGGATAACGAGGAAAAACAATATTTAATTGACAAGTTCAGTGGAGTAGACGGCCCTTTGATGCATATTTATAATGAAGTTTGTTCCCCTCACCTAATAGCCAGTGAGTGGTAAACTCTTCAGTGCTGCCACACTACTGTCAGATTGTGCTATACAAATGCAAAAAGGCACCATATAACTTTCATTGTTAATTAATAAAGTTATACATTTCTGTTGCTCATTAGTAACACTCAGGTTCTGCCTGTAAAGAGACCAGAAGCAAAAGGAAGGAACAGCAGGTTCACTATTTGTCCCCTCTGCCCCAACTCACAGGCACAGCAAGGGGTAATCAGGAATTTGAGTTTTCAACTTGTTTAGGATTTGCTCTATTTTTATTAACGATTTAACCTTTTCCCTTTATTAATATTAAGAATGTGTATGATAGAGAGATAGAACGATAGAACGATAGATAGATAGATAGATAGATAGATAGATAGATAGATAGATAGATAGATAGATAGATAGATAGAGACAGGATGAGATAAATATATAGAGATGCATAGATAGATAAACAGAGAAACAGATAGATATGCAGCTAAATAGAGATACAATAAGATACATATAGAGAAATTGAGAGATACATAGGATACGATAAATATGTAGAGATGCATAGATAGATATACAGAGAGACAGACAGATATATACATCGATAGTTAGGTAGGTAGATAAATAGATAGATAAAAGATAGATAGATAGATAGATAGATAGATAGATAGATAGATAGATAGATAGATAGATAGATAGATAGATAGATAGATAGATTAAGATAAATATGCAGCCAGTTTGGGTATACAGGATGGGGCACAGCCCGGGCAATCCCCAGAGATATCAGTGAGTGTGGAGCAGGTAGTTAAGGCCATTAGAGCCTTGGGGGGTGGAAAGGCGCCTGGCACTGACTGCATACCCGTGGACCTTTTTAAAAGTGAATCGGAAATATGGGGTCCGGTGATGGCAAGAGTTTGCAGTGCTGTGATTACAACAGGCCTAGCCCCCAATACTTGTCGTGAAGCCGTAATAGTGCCAAGATGAACCGGAAAACTACAGACCAATTTCCCAGCTAGACCGGCAGAGGGGAATTGTATGCCAAAACAATCCTGGGACACCTCCAAGAATGGGTGGACTAGTCAGGCATAATTGATCCATTACATGTGGGCTTCCAACAGGGAATGGCCACTATTGTACAGTGTGTGAGATTTAATTTACTTGTGTAAAAATATACACGCATAAACAATTGCTATTTGCAGTCTGTGCTGATTTAAAAAATAGCCTGTGATTCTGTCCCTCGTGGCAAATGATGGCTGGTCTTACAAGCCTATAACATTCCTCAGGGCCTACTGACAATCATTCAGTCTCGGTACTCTAATAATAGTGCTTCTGTTATTCTGTTAGATGGGGATCGAGTGGTGAGAACCCTGAGAAATGTGATGTCCGGTGAGGAGTTAGATAGGAAGACAGGGCTCTGTGCTCGCTCTGCTCCTTTTTTGTATTTATATAAAAAGGTTAATAGAGGTGTTGGTGACCAGTGGTATGGACCCTCCCAGGGTTGGTCCCCTTCGTTTTTCCATGCCTCTTCTTCGCTGACAATGCAGTGTTGCTGGAAACATCGCCTATGGGCATAAGACACACTGCGTCGGTTTTCACGAGGACTTGTGACAACCTTGGCTTGGAGATTAACAAGAGTAAGACGAAGGTACTAGTCTTCAGAGGCAAATGGGCAAAGCATGTGAAGGTCTGTGCAGAAATAGAAGGGGTCGAATTAGAGCAGTTCACAGAGTATAATTATTTGGGAAGGTGTTTTGCAGATAATGGCACCTAGCGAGATCGGAATCGTACCATTACTGCTACTCTACAATGTCGCCCGGAACAAAGTCTGCACATTTGCACACTTCAAAAATTCCGACCCCCATTACTACACCCAAGCAGAACAGGGATTGCAGGGGTGTTGCACACTCTCATTGGTCGCAGTAACAAGAGTCAGGAGTTGCAGGGGAGCAAAAGAAAAGGACTCAGCGGTGTCAGCACCGCCCCACGTAAGTGGGAGGAACTGACGCTGCAGGGGTAAATGGGAGTCGTTGGCGCACACATAAGTGCGCTGCGTTAAGGGTAAGTGGAGTTGGGGTTGGAGCTTGGAGGATTGCTGGGTAAAGTGATGTATCTGATCAGTGCGCCGCGCCGTAATTGGCGTCGATATTTTCGACGACGCAGTTACGGGCCACGCAGTGAACATATATACAAGACCAAGTCTCTAAAGTTGCCTGCCAAAACACAGTGGGAGCATTAGGAGGTTTTATTGTACGCAAGGCAAAGGTGCCCTGACACCAGTCCTGGCACTATATTGGTCTAAAGCTGTATCCGCAGCAGTATACAGTGCAAACCTACAGGGCTGTAAAAATTTAGTAAGCATGGGTGTAATAGAAAACACATTTTTAAAGTCAACAATGTCACAACCTGCCAGCTCTCCGAATGCTACACTGCATCTAGAATACGACGTATGCCAGATAGAGCACATAATAGCCCTAAAACCCTTATGTTTGTGGTCCCTCGTTGCTCAGCACCCGGCCTGCATGTGTTCAAAGAGTTACTGGCAAATATTCAGGTTCTAGAAGGCAGCCGCACAGTTCCTTGGCTGAGGCACATTAAGAGCTGGTGCTCAGCATTGGGCCTGGATGGATACTGTGAGTGGCCAGCCTCTATAGGCCCGCAGAGCAGGGAAGTGATCCAAGCAGCCTGTGGAGAGCAGTTCTATCTGCAAGTAAAGGGCACATTTAGTTACCCATGTTATTTTTATGTGATCACCCCCTGTCTGGCTCGCTCGCTACGATTTGATTTGATATGATTTCATGTATTTCTTAAATAGCGCAGCACGCCCGCAGGCCTCAGCACGCTGACAAAAAAAACAGAAAAACAGCACACCATGATATAGGAATACATAACAATCAAGCAATGGAACTACCATTCAATACAAAACCCTAAGAAGATTAGTTCACAATAATTCTCAGCTTAGTGGAAGAGGCGTATTTTGCAGGTTGTAATTTTTGCTGAAAAACAAGGGTAAATTACTTAGCCCACATCTGATAACAATGCAATCTGTATTGTCAATGGAACACCAATTATCGATCTGTATCCTCCGTAGGACTATCCGATCTTGAGTTCTGACACAGTTCCGTCCCACTCTTTGATTGATCCAGGCTAGAATCCCTAGGCTTATCAACATTAGTAAGAATAAAGTTCTGTTTTGAGTGTCCATGGCAAAGTTCCTTAGATACGGATCAACTATTCTGGCCATACAAGACTTACTTGAATGAGTTTCCTTTGAAAGAAGGTGATCACGTAAGGAATCCAAGAATGTAGATTTGGAAAATTCACCAAAAGGCAGGGCACTAGCTGTCACAGGAACTGACTTTTCTACAGTAACCTGAGGATTCATGCCTTAATGAAGGAGCTCTTTTGGACATGTTTGGCAACCTTGATGTACCCACTTCTGGATGTAGGAGATTTGACAGGACTTTTCCTTGATCATAGGTCCAACTTGACAACATTTGTCTGTACTTGGTAATGTAACATAGAGGTTTTGAGAGCCAAGGAAGCGGCCCAATCACGGAGGTCTTCAAGAAGACATGCATCCAGACCCTGCATGATGTGTTTTTTTCAAAACAACCACTATTCTGTAATATTTTGGTCACCAGTCTTCTTTGATCTAAGAGCAGGAACTTTTCTAGTAGCCTCCTTCACGAAAAGATGGATTAACTCAAATTGATCGGTCGGTGTAGCCAAGCACTGAATTAATCTGTCATCCATTTCATGTTTCTAGACCCTAGATACAGTGATCTCAGTGCAATGTACTTACTGCCAATTTGCAGACTAAAAGGTATCAGGAGGGTGTCTAAAACACTGGAATTCTGTAAATAATGTGAAGAGCATAGCATGTTACACTTTATAGCCAAATATATTCATAGGGCATGGATTAGAAGGAGGAATGTGTTGTTCAGTAACGGGGGACCCATATAAAAAGATGTTTTTTTTTAACTGGTCATCATTGTTATGATGTTTTGGTTTTATATTTTATATTCTAGGATTTCCTAATTGGGGTTGTTTTACAATAGAGTAGTTAATAGTCGTCTCTTTAGCATATGCAAACACAATGCAGACAACCAGTTTTTAAATTTGCAATATGGATCCCAAATGCAAGTTGTGTTTACATAAGTGCATCAGAGGAGTATCTACCATAATGACAAGTCTCAATTGAATGTCCATACTTACAAGACTTATGAAAAAACCTTTATACTTTTGCTTAAATCACCACTTTTTAAACGCCTTTAAAACAACAAATATGAGCACGCACCATCAATCACAAATCAAGCCTCTTATTTCTTAATTAGCTATCGCTACCTTTTCATTGGTACCAATCACTTCGCTTTGCACAATCAATATTGCTCCTTAACTTTTTCAATTACTTCACAGCGCCTATCGCTCTTCGATATTTTTACTCAACAAACAATATACAGACTAGTCAACATTACACATTAATAAACACTGTGTTCACCTTTTTCTCTCTCGCCTTTATTCTTACCCTATACAGGGTTTGAGACATCACCTTACGTAAACCTGTTTACACGTTAAATGTTTCTGCTCTATCATCTTGGGATTTGAAACGTCTCCTTCTGAAACTCCCTGGAGCCAAGACTCTAGGCACTACCTTTTCTTCACACAGTATTTCCTGTTACTTAAAAAGGATCACAATCCCATGTCCTTCACTTTCCATTCCCCTTAGTCTACACACCATTCGTTCATTAATCAATTTGAGGCCTTCGGTATCAACTCATCCTCCAATCCCACCATTTTGCTTCCATCCGCAGAGCACCAATGAAAACCGGGCAGGGATTTCATCAAAGGGGGACCTGCCCACCGTCTCAGTTCTTCTTGCAAGTTTATTTCTATCGGCCGCTCTCCACAGGAAACCCTGCGATCTTCCGGCTGATGGCGGAGGATGCCCAATCGTCCAAAAATCCAGGAGACAAACTAGTTTGGATCTTTTCCAACCATCCGCACTGCTACCACATGAGCATATGGCCATGTGGGTATTGTACATGCAATGGATGGGGATGCAGAATAACTCTGACACCAAATAATCGAACCAACTCAGGAAGATGACAAAAGTTCTGTTTTATTTACAATTATCTTAAACAGGGAGTTACAATGGATATCAATGGACGTTTCATCAAGCTCTCAGTGCATTTCTCATAAAAACATGCTTATATGCAAAAAATACGTCAGACATGATGTCATCCTACGTGGCAAATAAGAAAAACCTATGCGGGAATGTGATACGTTCAAGCGGAACATCTATGTATTCTTTCTATAAGGGCTGGTATTGTGATTGGCTATCTACTGTCCGGTGGACAACTTATGCCTACCTCTAAAACATGTAATCTTCAACACTATTAAGTACACGGTATATCATTGGTCTTCAAACTATAAAGCCCTTCTTTATATGCCCCTCTATAATTGGCTGGCATGCTCGTGTCATGTCTGGAACATTCGGTTCACTTAGCAGCACGTATGCTCAGACTGAGGAGCCAGGAGGTGGACTTGACTTTACCTCCCCACCCAATTAGCCCAACATCTCTCCTTACCCACGCCTTCTGCCATGAAGATTGTCTTTGAACTTGGCCTTGCAAAGTATTCTTGTCTCTGGGAATATATGGGAGTGCGGGCACTCATTATCGTTGTTCTAGGACTCCATGCTCAACTCTATTTCCTTTCTTGTCTCACGTAACAGGAGACCACGATATGGTCCTTTTTGCATCATTTAAATGTCTTAAATGAATACAACCTGGCATGCTGGGTGTTCTTTCTTTGCACATTAACAAGGGATGATTCAGTTTCACATGTTCACTGCCTTCTGGAATAGATAACCGACCTTGGCTGCTTCAGCTTTGATACCAGACAGCCTCGCCATTCGTTTCCACAATCTCAGCTTATTTTTGCTGCAACACAGTTCTCGCCTTTTCTCTCCATGGGTCCTGGCATACTAAATTCATGACAATGATGTCCAGTTTTTATACAATGGTGGCTTTGCCTGAAGTCTATTTATTACATATAGCCAGCTTCTAAGATTACTTAATCTACTTGCTTACAGAATCTGTACAGTTATTGAACGACTTGCATTCTCTGCAGTGCTTTGCACACATGCAATCTTCTTTTCGCATATGAACGTTTACTTGATTCTTAACTTCGTCATTAGTTTCTGTAATATTCTTGCATTTTGTTCAGCCAATATTCTTGGTGTATCACGCTCGTCTTTTGTAATGTTACCAGCTCCTCTTTTTGCTCCTTTTCATATTACTTCAGGGAGTTCCTCGCTCAGATTGGCGTGTCTTTCGGGATACATTTGATAGGGTTTTCTCAGAGGATACCTTCTTTCGAATACTTGCTGTGGTATGGTCACAACAGCTCATGTTAAGCATGTCACAATCTCAGGTAGGGGGGCCGGATTTTCTGCAGAGGCATGTCACTGCTCCTCTACAGCCTTCTTCAATGGAAGAGACCGCAGACAGACACCATCTTGCTGACTGATACCCACCTGTTCCTATAGGGGGACAATGAGCCAGTCCTTAAGAGGGTGCCCATCTGTCTGTGAGATAGCTAAAAGAAATTCCTATGCAAGTATAACATTGAGGGAAAATAATCCTGAGGGGAACAATATTCTAAGGAGGAAGGGATTAAATCACAAATGTATAAATATTTCAGAAATGTATGTGCTTCTGGCATTATAGATTGGATAGAATAAGGCCTATTGTGTGTATACTGAGAGATCCCGACCCCCTTTTCTGTGTAGTGATCAACCACAGAACTATTCTGTGAGTCATAAGGGTATCTCACTATGCGCATACCATGAAACGTAATATAATTGAAGTCATCCATTGGTTGCACCACCGGGCAGAATCCTGTTATTAGTGCTGAACCACTCAACATGAAAGGGAAAGGGTTCGTAACTGCTACCCATTTTTCCACCTTTAAGGTGTCCATAGAAAATGAGAAATGTAGACTTTTTCATAGTCATGCAACAGAAGCACCATTACAGGAGAGCTAGTGAACAGGCATGTTCAACAGACATGTTTCACTTTATGAGTGATGTACATGCAGGAATGTGAAGTCAGTATTTCAATTGAGGTTTCTAGAACACTGTTTGCAATTCTAACTTGTCCATTGAGTAGGGGGTATCTCTTTTCAATAAAGGGGAAGTAGAGAGGATTAAATTAGGCAGGGATGTTCTGATTTAATTTGTTTTTTTCCAAATGAAAGCTTTATCCTGGACCCTCGTGCATTTTTCAATCCATGGTGCAGGTGTGCTCCGGGCATACAAAAGTATATATGATGATGTGTGTGTTTACAAAAGTCTGTTCAAGTGAATGTAGAATTTATTTCTGAGGTGACTATTGTATTGATCTGGCTTCATTGTAGTCACCACTGACGTTGGAATTTCATAGATCCACAATGTGTTTATATTTAAATTGATTAACTTATTTCTATTTTGTTAATAAATCAACCTTCTATTCAATGCTGTATGTTTCATGTCCAAAAAGGGGAAGGAGGCAGTAGGGAATCAATATTGATAAATTGGGGGTCATAAAAGAACTGTATTCAATAAATAAAAATTGTGCCCGCCTGATTTTAGGTGGGTGGAAAATTCCCCCGAACTACTTGTCACCCGATTAAAATATCCTACAAAACCCTGTAATTTGTTCTTGCCACCTCTGAGCAATCTGCCACGCTACCAAAGGTTGAATGGGTGTTAATGTAAACCACTTTATTTGACTTACCATTCAGTGTTATGTGGGCTGGAGCAAAGGGGAGCTTCAGGTGGACCACTTTGGACCTATTTCAATCTCCTTCATGCTTTAAACCACCTCACAGTCGGACATTCTGCTCCATCTGTGTGGCTGTATCTAGAGGATTGTGTGTGTCATTTATGGGCACTAGAGGCTCAGCTTCTATCATAGAGATGGCTGCTTTTGAAGCAGGTAAGCATCACAGGGTGTAAACCTGGAGGTGGCTGCAAACAGTTTTTTGGGCATTTTGTTACAAATGTGCATCAGAGTCCGGGCCAGCACCCTGTCGATCTTTGATCAGAAAGGCTTGTGTGAGCCACATACAGTATCAGATGGGTGAGTGTTCAACCGTGAGGTACCTGCACACAGAGCCTAGTGTGTGTCGGATTGGTCACTCCCATGCAAATGTGGCTGAACTTGAAAACTGGTACTATCCAGTGCAGCATTTTTTTGTTATGAAGTCATATACACATATGACTCCCAAACAGACTGTATACGTGTTTAAAGAGCTGACGCGCAATGATTCAGCAACTTATAGAATGAACAGTCCCCATTGATTTGGAACTGGGTAAAGAAAACATTTTGCTGTTGCTGCGATAAGAGTATCAATCACAGGCTTTTAATTCCCGTTCTATGTGTGATGCATACTCCTTTAAGCACAAAGTGTTGAAGAAATTGATATCTAATGAACATCCCCTGATGAATGTTCGACCAGTGTGGTATCAAAGAACAGAAACATGTTGGGATTCTAATGCCCAGACCCTGTAGGATTGCTGAAGTATATAATATTATCATTGTGTCTTTGTATTGTGTAAATGTTGATAAATTTTTTAATCTTGTGTAAGTGTTATTGTATCGAGTGACGACTCGCTTTATGACTGTATGGGTTTTAATGAATTGTTTTGATATATGAATTAATAAAATGAATTGTTATACAATCTAAATGACTTATGGCAACTAGGTCCATTTTTTCAGGACGACTAGTTTGGAGAGAGTTTATGATCGTTCACCTCCTATGAGATAGTTGGTTTTGAAATTGGTGTATCTATCTCGTCTTTTACACAAACATGTAAAGCTGCCTATCAGGGTGAGCCAGCAGGTGATGCCGGCCCCCTGTGAAGGCCAGCTTTCAAGACCTTACACTTTGCTCCCTGCCTGGCCGTGTCCAGCAATGTCCGTCGGCCTACCGCCTGACTCCAACGGTACCCGAAAATGGCTTTTACCCTTATTGTCATGTATTCCTCACTGTTACTTTGCCCCAGTTCGGATATCTTCTAGACCGTCATGCACCAGCAATGATATCACAAGGTAAGGGAGTGTATACCCCTTGCATTACTTTTGGCTCTCCTTTATGCACTGAAATTGTTTTTCTACATGCTCATCTGTTCTAATCACCTCGAACCTGCTGACTTTGTGTCACATGGTACCCACCTACTATCAGGCATACCCTTATTTATGGTATTACCTAAATTGTTCGAAAAAATGTGAATGCATGGTAGATTTGACCGAATTCGGTCACTACCATTAGGTTGAATTATTTTGGAACAATTTGGGTTTGAAAATACTGAACATGAGGAGAGGGGTTGCGGGGGTGTCCCTCGCATCCCTAACAATGCATGCCGGGGACAAAAATTACTCAGCCCTCGTTTTCAATGAACAAAACGTTTGCAGGCAGATCACCCAGATCCCCATATATCGCTCTCCCCTCCTGGGTAATCATGCACTAAGAGCGCACATTACTGGAGTAGCCTAGCCTCTCCGGCATGGAGTCCCCAGCTTGTGCCACCAAATCTATAGCTATTATTTGTGCCGCCATTTCTTCGTTATCACTCTCAGTCCCCCGTGTAGTCGTTTCCAGATTTGCCTCCTAGCGCTACACACTCCACTACTTCCTTTGACTGCAGTACTCTGGGGTTTGGCTTGTTGCGCAGACTCAGTTTGCCCACATGCATCGCCACTACTGCCTACGGTTGCCCTCCTTGCCCTGCCTTTTATTTTTCTCTCTCCCCCCACTCTTTAAGCAGAGGACCTCTCCGCTTGTGCATCCACCCTATTTGACATATATATTTTGACTATGCAGGCTCTAGTCCTGTCTGCATGTTTGAAGTAGCCCCGTGTACACACTCTTATTTTTGTCTGCTATTCCTGTCTCCATGTCTGAAGTAGCCCCTGTTACATGAGGTAAGGCTTTCCCAGGCTGCATAAACACCTACTCATTATGTAACCATTATTCGTGTTCTTGTACCTCACGAATTGTATGCACTTTCTGTAACAGCGCCTAAATGCCTCCAGGGTCTGTGCGCTATATGCATGTAAAGAATTAAGATAAGATAAATAAATAAACTGCAAAAGGACGGCCGACTCTGATGCAGATATTAGTGTTCTCATTCGGGGCAATTCAAACACGAAAACATGCAAACAAATATATATTTACATATTTATGAAACCCCCAGTGTTGTTTCTCTGTGTGATTGCTCCATTCACGATCACTTGCCATATACTCTTCCCTCATCCCCTTACTTTCTCCTACACACTTACTCTATCAGAATTGTCCCTGGACCTAGTAGGATAGCAACCTCGTCTGTCGCTCCCCCTTCCCCTTACTGTCCCACCCACCCCCTCCAGCACTATCTGAAATATTGTCAGGCCTAGTAGGATAGTCGCTTGTTTTGTTCCTCCCCTCCCTTTCTGCACCCCTCTCCCTCACCTTTTGTTTTTCTCCGGCTCTACAAGAAATTTCGTCAGGCCTAGTACAGTAGTCGCCTGCCTGTTTCCATTTCCTTCCCCTCCCTTCCTTATCTTTGTCTTAGCTCTTGCACTATCTGAAATGTCATCAGGCCGAGTACGATAGTTAATTTCACATCCTTACTGTTCATGGCCTG
Source organism: Ambystoma mexicanum (assembly GCF_040938575.1). Taxonomy (NCBI): domain Eukaryota; kingdom Metazoa; phylum Chordata; class Amphibia; order Caudata; family Ambystomatidae; genus Ambystoma; species Ambystoma mexicanum. The sequence continues at coordinate 1,078,198,271 of NC_090932.1, forward strand.
TAAGAATGTCATTGTATTTTCCCTTGTTCCCTCCCTTGCCTTGAAGCGCTTTGAAACACATTGTGTATAGGCGCTATATAAATAAACTATCATATCATATGTGCCAGAGTTGCTTCTGTACCATCAATATATTTTGAGCAATGAACAGGTATGGGCCTCAGAGCAGGAATGGGTTTTGGCGCCTGTATGGTTCTCAGAGCAGGAAGGGTCTTAGTCAGAGATGGGTCACGTAGCATGGATGGCCCATGGAGCAAGGGTGTGCAACGGGTAAGGATGGGCACTGAGAGTGGGATGGGACTTGGAATAGGTATAGTTCTCAGGCAGGGATGTGCCATACAGCCGGGACGGGTCAGGAGTTGGTCTCAGCGAAGGTATGGGCTCAGAGAGAGCCAGGCCTTGGGGCATGGCTGAGTCTCGGACTGTGAGCCTGCATCCTCAGCCGCATCCGGGCTCTGACTTTGGATCCTTCGAAGCTTGCTATGTTCCTCCACTACAGTCACTGTTTCCAATGCATGACGACGGCATGAGCGGCGCCATCGCAAATTTCCAATCTCGTAGTTACGAAACGCTTCCCCCACAAACACAGGCTCGGAACGGCAGCCTTCGCATGCCTTTGGCTAGGCAAGCGACTTCTGCCGAGGAGACAACAGGAAATGAAGAGTTCCCGGACACAGCTTCTCGTGGCAGGAAAATATGTTTCAGTCGTATAATAAATTAATAAATGAAGGAGTAGATACAACCCCCCGTGCAATTGTGAAATCTAAAACCCAGGCAACTGGCCTGCAGATGTGCTGCTTGTTTGCCACAGCTGGCCCTTTTATTATACCGCACGGCGGCGGGGGCGCCGTGGAGCCAAGCTGATTGTGTCCAGGAGCAAAACAAGGCCCAGAAAAGTGTTTGAAACCTGTGGGGGTCGCATCATGGATTGCGTGGATCGCCTGTATCCAGCAAACAGGACGAGTGCAGCGAAGCATGCAACTTTAGTAAAGTGCCATTTGGGCACCACTACTCCTTCCCAGTGTGGCCAGCAGGGACATCATTTCACCCAAATGCCAGAGGTAGCAGAAGTGACATCACATGACCCTTGACCTCTGATGACATCACAGGAAGTGATGTAATTTGACCCCACCCAAAGTGACATCACGGGAAGTGATGGAGCACGACCTTTCACCCCTTGACAAAACAGGAAGTGGCATCACATAGCATTGTTCCTACATACACTACGAACAATATGGTGATGATATCACTATAATGTGACATACATTTCATACAAGAATTGATCACTATAGGTATCGTTAATGTCAGTGCTAAGCCCATATTACCAAATTACTGTGAATGCAAGCAGACTTCCAAGGTCAAATGACGATGTGTTATTATATAGCACTTACGCTTAAGTGCTTTATATAGAACAATATACATACAATATCACCCAACCTATGTTGGTACTCATTTATCGACCTCAGAAGGATGAAAGGCTGAGTTGAGGTGTTTAAGAACAAACTAAATCAATGACTCACTGCCTAAAGTGTGCCTGAAATAAAACTTTAATGAGTCTAGTAATTATCGTATAGAATTCCAAAAATACATATTATTTGTTATTCCTATTCTATCTTATTTAGGGTCACTGCTCAAAGTGTTACACTTGTGGAAAAACTCTTTTTTTTAAAAGGCCTGAGCAAGAAAGCCAGCCACTCCATAAACAACTAGCCACATGTTGCTGGCCACATCCAAGGAGCTTACACCTTAAAACATCAATTTAGGGGTAGCAAGGGAGACCACAGGGGTAGCAAGAGAGACCTCAGTCTGGTGGCCAGATTGGATGTTTTTTGGGCCAAAGTGTCAATATATCCTCTGCCAGTGGCCTCTGCAACTGGCAAGCAAGAGTGGCTTTATTGTAGCTAAGTCAACTACATTAAGGTACGCGTTCCAACCATCCAATCACACAGCGCCACTGGTAGAAGAGAAAGTGCAGGTGATGGCCATCTATCGGCCTCACAGCTTCAGGCACCAAGCTCATCATCGCCTGTGCATTAAGATGCAGCACCAGCCCCCACTCTCAAGAACGGCATCAGGGTTTTTCAACATGAAACCAGTTCCAGAACAAAGGAGGGGCAAAACACAGGGAAAAGAATCCAACTGCAAACCAGAGAACGAGGCTTCTATACAATTGCTTCTGAAATGGAGACCACGTATCTGCCTTGTATCGATACACCTTCCGTCGGACGTGCAGCTTCCTGGACTGGACTCAGGTTGGTCACCGATCCACTCTGTCTTGCCATTGCCCCATTCCTTGCTCAACACTTTGGCACCTTACGCAACACTTCTGGAAGTACTGAAAACGCTGCTGATGGAAAGATGCCACCACTACTACCAGCCTGTCACCGCCAACTCTACCATGTGATTAGACATCAGAGCAGAGCAGAGTCTCTTCTTTCTTTCCATGCCTGTAGATGGCTCTGCAATGGATAAGGGCTCTTGGGCTCGGACTAGCCCCTGAATTGGCACCTATAAGATATAGCAATTAAGGCAGCTCAGTGAATCAATGCATACATTGCAGTGATATGTGTGTGGCTCGAGGGTCCATGGTTTATTACAAAAAAGACATTCCTGTGAAGGTGAACGGTTGCTCTGTGCGGCCTGCAGAATCCCTAAGGCGATCATGGAGTGAGAGATCTGGGCTGAGGGGAGGATGAGCCCGTGTTCTGCTGGCCAGCCGTGGTGACGGTTGGAGCTGCAGAGCTACCCACCATCCTCCTCACTATCGTCAAGTGGTGACGTCAGTGCGGCTGCTTGGGGAGCTGGCGATGATATAGAATGTTGGATGCCTTACTAGTAACAGCGGTGGACAACGTTGGTGTTACGAAGCATCAACATCAGGGATTAGAGTATGGCACCTAGCAGAGCGTGCCGACGTGATCAGGAAGCAAGACTTGGTCCGATTGTGGATAGCGAAGAGGGTGTGAGGGATTGCTTGTAGTGTACAACATGAGACGGCAAGCTGTTTCCCCTGTGAGGTACATTTAGGAGATAGGGAAGTACAGAGGGGAACCCATTGGCTCCCACCGCATAGGTTACATCTTTCAACTGCCGTGGGTGGAACTGCATTCACACACAAACATTCCAATCATTCTACTAACATTCCACATGTGACATCACACCTTGCAGTACACCTCATGCAAACAGGAATCAGGAAGCAAGAAGAAAGTCAATCACAACACCTCCTTCCTTTACCACAACAAGCACATCTCACAATCAAAACATCTCAACACCTCCTTCCGTTACCACAAAACGCTCTCTACATTCCCTGGGTGCCTGCCAGGACAGTCTCTTTTACTCCTCCCCTGGGTGGTGGGATACAACATGGGGGGCAGTGGGTTCCCTCTACTTTACTTTGGTCTATCTGCTTCCTGCTCTGCACCCCCCACAGTAGTCTCATTTCTCCTCTCCCTGGCTCTCATACAGGGTTCTTCAAGGTCCTCACAAAGGCCAGTCCTCGTCGCCAATTGTTATGTTCAGTGTCCAGGGTTACTGAGAAGGATACTCATGGAAGCCACAGGTATTCTTCAGGTTACTTTATTCAGGTAGCATAGGTCATCAGGTTTGTATTTGTATTTGTATTTATTTTTGTTTATATAGCCCTTTACACCAAAGCGCTGCACTTTATAACAACAGGATGCATGAGAAATAACATTATAACAGTAACAGTAGAAGCAATTAACAAATTGAGAATCAGGCCAACAAAACAATAAATAGAGCAATTAGCTGGAGGAGAGAAGAAGAGGAGTGCAGTAGAAATGAGAGGAGAGGTGGGGGAGGGGAAGAGGGGGAAGGCAAAGGGAGAGGAGAGCGGTTGGGAGGGGAGGGGGTAGCAAGAAGAACAAGGAGATAAGGCAAGGAGGGAGGGGACTAGGTTTCATCGGTACATTTGGGAGATAGGGAAGTAAAGAGGGGAACCCACAGGCTCCCACCTCCCATGCTGCCCTTTCAACTGCCCTGGGTGGAACTACATTCACACACAAAACTTCCAATCATTCTACTAACATTCCACATGTGACATCACACCTTGCAGTACACCTCATGCAAACAGGAATCAGGAAGCAAGAAGAAAGTCAAACACAACAAATGTGTCCCTTGATTCTTCTGCAATGACTGCTGGTGGATAGTCCGCAGGTTAATTGCTTGTCTGCACTTCACAAGTTCGAATCCTGACATGGTCAACTAAGCCCATTGACTTTTCAAGGATCATAAATTGAAAACCACTGAATAGGGTTCTAATAACTGCTAAATTATTCATGCGGCTTTAAAGAAGGAGGAATCTGCCATGAAGCACTTTATAAAAAGTCTGATATTAAAATTAAATGATCACTGATGTGTTTTATAAGAATGACACCTGTTATTAGTGCATATACCAATACAAGTATACTTTGTGCCTCGAAAATGATATAATTAATAATTTTACAGAAATCTCTTATGCATGACTGAACACTAAAAAGCTCCACGTTGGGAGAGGGGGCGGGAGAGAGAGAGGGGGTCGTGAGGGGGTGAGAGAGAGAGAGAAAGAGAGAGAGAGAGGGAGAGAGAGAGAGAGAGTGAGAGAGAGAGAGAGAGAGAGAGAATACAATGACCTTCAAAAAAAGCAATCAAGGGTAGGGCGTTCAAGATAAATAAGCACGCACAAGAAACTCACGATGCATCAAGCATGTCCTGGGTGCAGAAAATAAATCAGACAACAGTGAATGCAAGGCGTTTCATGTGTACAACCAATGGAGCATGATGCGTGCAGAATAATAGTAGCTGGTCAATTTTTAAAGTGATGGGCAGTCAATATTTTCACCAAATTGACCCGAGCGGAGGGAATGCAACGAGGGATTCAAAATAATTTATGGACATTGGGGGGCTCACAATTTCTGAATTTTTTTTAAATAAGAGGGTGAAAATGTGTATTTTAAGCATACATGTTAGAAAAATGGAATAAACAAAGGCATATAATAAAGAATCAGTACTGCATGGGAACACATACAAAACTACATATGATTCCGGGTCTCCGCCACAGGGGAATTTTGTAACATGGTTTTATGCTAGCTGTGTCCAAAAGAACTCTAATGAACTTCTTAACAATATATGCCAGTATTGCCTTGTAAAGCACATTTTCATGCTGCCAGTATCCAACATATGTCAGTGCTTCCACATTAGGGCCTGTAGTTCTGCAGTCCCTCCAGGAAGTAGGTGGTTTGAATTCACTCTCCTTTAAAGCTCTCATGATGTGGAGCCATGGGGATGACAGAAAATAAGTTACAGCCTCAGAACAAGGTGGGGGCTACACCCCAATACCCATGAGGATAACTTCCCTTTTGGTGAACTCTCCCAGTGCATGGCAACACTGCGTGACAGCTTCATAAGAGACAATGGGCCTCATTCCGAGTTTGGAAGTAATCATGGTGCTATTAGCGCCAAGACTACTTCCAATACCGGTACCGAGTCTGCCCTCGTTCAATGGGGACTTACCGGTCTATTCCGACCTTTGTGGGACCGGTAAGTCCCCATTGAAAAAGCCATTCCCATTCCCATTTGAGCCCCCATAGGGCTCAATGGGAAGGGGGAAGGCGCTAATAACGGTACCGCAATTAGCTCTGAAGTCCCTTAACGGGTCCCGTCCTTAACGCCTGGTAAAACCAGGCGTTAAGGAAGGGACCCGCTAAGGGAACTTGGAACAGGGCATAAAGGGATTACCGGCACCGGTGTCCTTACCGGTGCCCGGTATCCCTTTGCGCCCAAATTGTAATGAGGCCCAATGATATCACTCATCGCTCATATGTGGGCATATGAAGAAAATATCACAAACTTAAGGGTGGAGGAAGTCGCCAAGCTTCTCTTGTGGGGTGATAGCACTTTGCACCGAATCAACAAGTAAGACAGCTGTCATCAAAAGGAAGAAACTACATGGCCTGGAGTAGGCAACAAATCAGACCTTCTAAAAGACAATGTGCACCCTGTCCTCTTGCCGGTCACTACAATACCTAGAGGAGAACACCAACTCATTGTTCACCTGCCAAAGGACTGTGAGATCGGGAGCTTGTCTGAAAGCCTCAGGGAGATTTGAGAGGTCCATAGGAATTCCTCTCTAACATCCTTCATGCCACAGCATACATAATGCTTAATCTGAGGTCAAACTAGAGGTTTCACCATTTGTAGCAAGGAAGAATGTTCAGGTCATTGTCCAGCTGCAACCTGTGGCTCACCAGACGCTTTGGACTACAACTCCCATCCTCTCTAGCCAGCAGAGTCCTTGGTGCGGGCACCTGGGAGACATAGGCCAAAACATCTGGAGAGCCCCAGTTTGCAGGCCCCTGTTTTGTTCTATGGAAGACTGTTGGGCAGACACAGATTACAGCACATTGTCTGTAGATGTGTTCTGAAATAAATATACCACAAATACACTTACTTTAGTAAAACTATGGTAAATAAATCAACATACAAATAGTAAGGCTGTAACTGGTTTGAAAACAATAGCAACCTATGTTTATTTAGTTCAGTGATTTGAGGAGATCTACATGTTGCATTGTGGACACTTCTAAGTATCTGTCTGTCTTGTGGATGTGGTCATGTTCGAAACTGGGCCTCACGCTGATCAAGTCGCTCTGGTTTTCTGATCAATTATATGGGTGTAAGATTCAAATGGAGATTGAAGGAGCACAGGCAGCTGCATGTTTTCAAGTATAAAGAATAGCAGTCCCTCACTCCTAGATTCATCTCAAACAAAATTGTTTGAGAACAGTGTCTCCTGGACGTGCAATGGTAAGGACCAGAGTCCTTGGCAAAGGTGGAGTCGAAGGATCCCAAGGAAGTTCAATTTGACTGGTGGGCACTAATACAATTAATCAGATTGATCTTGTACCAAGATAGATACTCACAGTCCTTGATCTACAGGTTTTAATAGAAAGTCAATGGAAAAGCCAGACAATCATTGCAGTGTTTTCCTGGGTGTTGTGGACTTCATGGTGATGTATGCGGAAACTCTTGTCAGCAAGTCCAGAACAATAACCACAAAAAGAAAGACAGTGTGCGTGCGGTGCGTCAGCTTGCCAAGGTTTTCTACGAACACAATCAGTTTTCCATCCACATGGCATGTCATGCGACGCCTCAGTGAAGGGGACTGCGATACATAAGGCATCACTCAATCGTCACGTGCTGGGCAGCATCCAATCATCAGTGTTTCTTTCAAGGACGCTGTCCAATGTGGCTGGATTTGTCAAGATCATCCATGTCAGAGAAGATCTCCATCATCATCGCAAAGAGACACCTGCACTCTAAACCATGTGTAAGAGAAGCATCCACAGGTTAGTCCCCCACCCAGAGAAGAAGTTGCAGGTCCACCAATCTTAAATTGGGCACATAAGTAGTGGTACTTCAAAGGAGCGGCCATAGACTAGACTTCTTGTCCAGATCCAGTGCACAGATGCACAGAAAAATCAGGATTGGGGAGCTCTTGTAAGCAGGGCCGCTTTAGTAAATTGGATGGGCTGGCTCTGGACTCTCAGCAAGTGTTCAGTCAGCGATGTCTCTTTAAAGAGTAGTTCAGTGTGTCCTGGAATATCCCTTCCCGCACAACGAAGATACTGGCAGTAGAGCACTTGGATACATTGTTCCCACAGCAGTCTCTGAAAATTCAACACATTGTCAGTGCAGAGAGGGAGCATTTGTAGCGAGACATTGTGAGTATTTCACATGCAACCATCAAATCCCAGATCTTCTTGACAGGAAATACTCCATAGTGCCAGGATATGTAGAGGCAGGAAAATGCCCACATCAGTTATAATGCATAATCTTAATTCATACTGTTTCTGTAATGCCAGAAAAAACAGAGGAAAACACTGTTGTAAGTGCATGTGAACATTGTATGACACAACGTGCAACCAGTCTCTCTCGGGCCAGGTGTTTATTAACTGCCTGTAATATCTGGCCCATAGCCCTAGCTTCCTATTGTCCTCACCGAGTTAAGACACAACATGCAGCTAATGAGGCCTCAACACTCCTCACCAGCAGCTGGAATTCCCACTCGGCACAGACCAACAGTGCCATATCATCACACCTGGTCAGCGTGGAGGAACTGCAGCTGCTGACATTCCCAACAGCATCAACAACACAGCAGCAGCTCAATAATACCAAACGTCTTTCGAACAGGACTTCCTAATTATTATTGTTTTTGCAATTGAAATATGGTGGATATCACTGAGACATAACAAACAAATCTGTAACTGATTCTTGTTATCTTGGGCAATAACCCAGTTACAATAACCCAGCAAGCGTGTGACTACAGTAGTTTCGTAAAATGCAGAATTCCTTATTTAAAAAGCTGCTCCAATGTTTCCTAGCTCGGTTCATGGTGTAAAAAAACCATTACACATACACATGTCCAAAAAAATGAACATGCTATTCCTGCTTTGCACAGCCACCCATTACGTTGAGCTGAACATTCTAGCGGGCTCTGCCAAGTAGGAGGGCCCTTACCAACATACAAGGTCTTAAAACCGCTTCAATCCTTTCATGAAAGAAACACACTGGTCAGACAGGAAAGCCAATACAGCTTTCTCGAGTTAGAGGTGCATTACTGACTGTTTGAACCCAAAATTAAAATATTATTTGCTTGCAGGAAGTTTTTCTGAATATATAGATAAAGGTAGGATGAGGCCACTGTGACCTGATGCCAGTCTGTGGCATGCAGTGGGCTCTAGTTGATTGGGTGCTCGGAGGAGGTGCAAAGCCTTCACACCCCTGGGTAATCTTCATTCCAATAGAGTAGATGTGATGAATGGGGAGGGGACATGGGACAACAACATACAAAATAAACTATACCTACCTGAGATCTGATTACTTGGTAACATAATATCACAGATATAAAAATAAGAAGAAAGCATACCAACAAGAGGGCAGTAAAAACATCACCATAAAGGAAATGTTGGGTTAAATGCATATTAATGTATACAAATTCCCATAGGCACACAGAGGAAGTGTTTCTAGGCTATTAATGATCTCAAGCAACTAACCATACAAGAGGTGAGTACCCGCCTCCGGTTCTTGGGCGAACGTGAACATTGTAGGAATTAAAAGGAAGTATACCACCTTGTAATATGCCAGTATTTACCACCAACGGTATTACCTTGGAATACCAACATCAGTTTATAATCCTAGGAATGTAAAGCGGTCGGTGCTAAAACTGGCAGTATTAGCAAAATAGCCTTACCAACACAGGTCTAATGAAGGCCTAAATCATTTTCTGCTGTATCAACCAGCTCAAGGACTGTGCGATATCGTGTTCATTAACAGCGGGTCAAAGATTATGTAGTGCAACTCCATTAAATGGGCCTCATTACAAGTACGGTGATGTGAAAAAAAATGGCGTTAATGTAGTAGTAACTCCGCCGGCGGTAATCCCGCCGAAATCCCCATATAAATGGGAACTAATTTCGCTACACCAAGTGGTGGTAACAGTAATTCAGTATGGTGGTATACTGGCGAATTTACCACAAGAATATCGCCAAACTTGTAATGAGGCCCAATGGAATAGATTACAAAGAGTAAATGATGTTGACTTCACTTTCCCTATGATTTTGATAACATGGGCCTATTGGTATTCAGTGATTATATCGAATACGAAACAATAATGAATGAAAAAGCAACTGATATCAAAATAACCAATTCTGGAAAAAAACGAAATATGGGGTTGTGAGAGGGAATAGTCGTTTTGGGGATGGGGGAAATGTATTATAAAAAAAGGGGGGATTTGGGGGAAGAACCCCGCCAAAAACAACAAAAAAAGAAATTAGTTATTCTGGAATTAGTTGTTTTTGATTTGTTATTGTATCATTAGTTATTATTTCCTTAGTTACATGTGTACGTAACCAGTCCTATCATGTAAAGAAACGACTCGTGGGCATAGGGCTAGCAAAAACTGTGCTCAAATAAATGCCTGTCATCATGCGAAGTATGAATTGTGTTCACATCCAACTTCTTGTTCTGAGCAGTTAGTAGTGCACAGAAAAAGGGGAAGAGATGCTTGGCTTTTTCGGGCCCACATGTTGCGTTCTACATGTGTGCCGCATCATTACTTGGAAACCATTATCCTCTATGATGACAGATAACTCTCCATAAAAGAGCGAGCGCCTCCACTGACAGTAACTGCTGATTGGTTCTCAATAACCATCAGGCCATGTTTACTTCCATGAGTAGAGGGAGGGAGGTGAGATGACAACAATCGGCAGCTATGGTACATAACACAAAAAAAGGTAGCAGGCGCCCCTCTCTCGAAAGAACATGGCATGATAACCTGTTCAGCGGTTATTTACCACTTTGAGAGTTTGCAGCCATCTGCTTTTTGCTCACTGTACCTTTCACAGATGGGAAATATCCATTTGCATATCAGTCTTTGTCCCGCCCACATGGGCAGTCCAGCACCGAAATGGTTTGGCAATTCCCTTCTGAACAAGAGTAGCAACAGCAACCCCATACACGTGTTTCAGCCTTGTTGGGCCTCATCGGTGAGGTGGAGCTGTGCCTCTCTGAGCACAGTGAGAAGGGAGTCCACGTCTGGTTTACATAACACGGTTGGCCTCCCATGTCAATGGACTCAGGACCGGCATCCAACTTGCTACTACATTTCCCAAAAGGAAGCCAAATTGTGACTTCAGTTGGATTGAATTATGTTTTATCCAAAACATAAGGAGAATGCATATGAACAAGAATGATTGGAACTTGAGAGATTTTTTATCATGCATCTATTTGAGCGTTTACTTGGAGTAGGGATAGGCATGTTGCTGATATAAAATGTATGTCATGTGCCTCAAGGTTCCACCTGGGAACAATCAAGAAGAATGCAAAGACCGTATATTGTTGTCCATTATCTTTTATATGGGCATTTGTTACAAGAATGGGCTTAAAGAGAAAAGAAAATGGAATCTTTCCAAACAAACAATGGTCAGGGTGGTTCTCAATCTCGTTCACAGGATGTGCGTTCCTGGGTCTTGCTGGCTCTGAAACGAATGTCTAAATTCACACGGCTCAAAAGTGGTTGCCTCAACCCTTCCTGGTGTTGCAGGTTTAAGGTTGACCTGAACCTCTTTTCTCAATCTGAACTAGATGTGGGCTTTTCAGGGTCCCACACCCCATGGCTCACTCTGATGTAAAGTCTTCTGAGACGATGGGTCAGTAGATGTGGCTGTCCAGGAGAGGTAGAAAGGGGTCCCTGTGGTTTGCCTTGGCTTCCTCTATATTCCTCTCCGCTCATCTATCTCTCTGACCTCAAAGTAGCCTTCTTGACCATGTCTGATTCTTTCAACCACCATCTGGTCCTGCCTAAGGCCAAACAGACCCACCAGAACTTTATTGCACTGGTGATCTAGGAGCCTGTTTCCTCTCTTTCCTTCTCCTCCTGAGGGTCTTATCTCTCCTTTCACATTCTGGGCTGTTACAAACTCCCTGTCTCTGGTCACTACACCTGCCATTATTAACTCTAGACTACCTCCTGCTCTGAATCGCACTTCCTCTGGGGTATTTCCCTATCCCACTAACATTATACTTCAATCTCCTCCATCCCACCTGTGATTAATCAAATTCTGGGGTACCAGTGGTCAAGGGGTGACTATTGGTTTCTAAACCATCAATCAGCCCCACACCTCTAATACACCAGAATAGATCCAAACAGATTGGAATAAACAAGTATACAATTAAAAATATAAACCTCCAAGTCCAATTTCGGTAACCGTGGTGGAACAGCAGGCTAATCTCCTCTAAAGTTTGTGGATTTGTTGGTTAGTTGCAACACAGCGAAAATACAATTATTACACAATGATAAAAGGAGTGCCCAGACAAGCATGTATTAAAATGTCTACTTTATGATTATTACAACAGACAATTTAATAACACTGTGAAATACAACCCACCCTGTAAAGGGATACAGAGGACAGACAGTTTCAAAGAAGGAAAGGAGTTGCACTCTGGATACGGACAGGATGGTAGTTGGTATGATTAATAACCACAACAGTTTGTTAAGATTTCCTGTCTTTACCACAAAGGTGGAAAGGGGTCTTAAAATGTCTCTAGCGGTCTTCTGTGAAGGACGAGGGGGAGAGAACCACAATGTACCTTTTTCTGTTGGTGTTCTTGGTGCTCGACAGGGTCGAGTCAGCGTCAGGGTGCTTTGCAGGCTTGTGTGACAGAGTTTGAGATGGGAGTCGGCTGCGGGTATCAGGTGGCAAGACAGTTTGGTGAGTGATGCTAGACAAACAGTTTCAGGCTGGCCTACACAGAGGCTCTTCTCCCAGCGTCTTCAATGGGCTTGTGTCGTCCTTTAAGGTGGACAACCCACAGCTGTGGACTATGTAGCAGGAAGCTGCCTTGTCCTTGGGTTTAGGGTCAGAGACCTTATGGTAGTTGCTATCTCGGAAGCTTGCTGCAGAGCCTAGCAGGGCACACTGTGTGCTTGCTGGCTACCAGTTCTGGAGCGGCATGAGGGTCCTCTGAGTTCTGTTTCTCCCTCTGTTCCCTGGGAGAAGTTTCGGGGAGGGATCTTGCTTACCTCTTTGGATATCCTGGCCTTCTTTCACTGGAATAGGTTGTAAGTCAGACTGTATCTTCAGCCAGGGTCCAAGCTTGAGTTCTTCTTTCTTTCTTCTTGTGAAGTATTCAGATGATCTGCAAAAAGAGGGGCTCAGCCCTCCTTTAAAGCCAAGTGGGCCACAGTGATTGGTGTAGGCTAAGTCTACCTTAGTGAACCAATCCTGGAGTCTATCCCAACTATCTCCTGTATGCATGAGGTCATAACGAGAGTCCTTTGCAACAGGAAAGGTAAATGGGTAAAAACAGGAACAAGGTATGTCCCAGAACTAAAATGGCTGATCCCTTCGCTCAACAGAAAGAGCCCTGGGCTCACTCCCTTGTGTTATTAAGTCCCATCCACATTCCTGTCTGTTGTGTTCAAAGAGTCTCTCTGGTTAATGGTCCTCCCTGTGTGGTTCCTGTTAAAGGATCGGGTCTCCAATGAAGCTCTGGTGAGACCAGAGACTCTGGCTCCTACAAAATACATTCTTGTTCCTTATGAATGCGGTCCCCCTAGCGGGGTGGCCTACTGTAAACAACAGACCCAGACATGACAGTTCACTGACATCAATACTGAAAGGCAAGAGCTGGCTTCCAGTTGACACAGTTGCATATGAAACGTTATTGGGTTTCATGCCTCCTTTGTAATCATCTGCAGTGAGGCTCAGTGTAGGCCTGTTTGAAATACCCCCTGTTGGTATGAAACTTGCTGCCACCAGCTGCAGGGCCAAACAAAAGAGCAGGGCGGATCCATGGAGCCTTTGTCAGTTAATCAGACTGACCAATGGCGGAGGAAGGTGGGTCTTCTCTTTTCCTCGGGATTACATTGTGCACTCCTCAGCTGTCACATTCCAACTAAATATGACAGGGGCAGACGGTACCTATAGGTGTTGTCCAGCCCAGATTACATAGCTCTATTCTTTTGTCATAATGTGAACATAGGAAACCATGAAGGGATTAGCCCCACACATTTTTCTGGGGTCCGCCTGCCATCATTCCATTTATTTAAAAATTCCAAAAAGCCCAGGCGAGCGCACGCTTACCATGCATATGGTAAAGTTCCTCACACCACCTTTACTATCACCTTCACTGCCACCTCCTCATCATGGTGTTCCTTCCACCACCTCCTCGTATCATTCTTATTGTCTGACTTTACACCCTCTTCGTCACTTCTGGCCTCTGGTATTATCACCTCCTCCTTCCCTTTCGGTGTCACCTTCTCTTTCTGTACTCTGATTCCGACCACCCCCTCTTGGCTTTTAATCCTGACTTCTCAAGTTGTCGCATCCTACTGCAACTGTCCTCCATCTAATGTTACCAATTCTTTTCTTACTTCCTTAACTCACACACAATCTCCTGTCCTCTCTCTCTCATTCTCCCTCTCATTCTCTCTCCCTCTTTGTCTCTCTCTATCTTGCTCTGTTAGTTTTTACCACCCCCTGATTTACATTCTTAACTCCCACAACATCCTTTAATTCACTCTCTCCCTCTGATCTTACCACCTCTTTCTTGACCCTCTTAGCTCACACCACCTCCCCCTGTTCTCGAATGCTGGCACCTCTCCACTCTCTTCCATCCCTCCAGATCTGTTCCTGCACTGCACTACCATCTACAGCCTTCTCCAAACATGAACTCCCTGTTCTTGCAACCCACTAAGCAACTAGTTGTGGGGGATTGTATACTGTGCTCCCTTCTCTCCCTGGGTGGGAGCTCTAGTGAGGATCTGCACCTTTGTATTTGGGTGAGGGCTGGGATTGGCTGTCATACCTGAGTGGTATAAGGGGTTGGACCAAGCATATAATTGGCTTACTCATCAGCTTTGATTTTAATCTTCCTCCCCTAAACAACCTGGTGCTACCTATGCCATTCTTTGGACTTCTGTGTTTCCACATCCAATTAATGACAGTATACACAATGGGTAAGGTTGCGGAACACTTTGTTTCAATTTCGCAGTGGGGCATTCAAGAAAATGAAACCAATATATCCCTAACATGGGAATTTCTTGCTGGGGACCAATACTTCTGTAACTCATTTTCCCCCAGAAAGCTCCCCACATTCGGGAAGTTGAAGATTGGCAACATGGCATGAACAGAGCTGTAGAGTTCACAGAGGATTACACAATCTTGTGAAATGACTAATTTGATGTGCTAGGTGAAGCTGTAACTCTAGTGACACTCTACTATCATTGTTCAGTGAAGATCATTAATGTCCCTTAAAGGGAGAGCACATTCTTTCTGTGCTGGATTTTTAGGTCTGTCCAGGGAGCGCTTGAGGGGTTCATATTTGGAGAGGGTATGCACTAAAATTGGTGAGCAAGCTTTCAAAGGTTGTTTGGTAAGTGGTAAAGCTTTTGGGGATGGCTTACCCTACCTGGGTTTTGGAGTGATGAGGGTCCAGTCCCTCAAGACTGGCCCATGATGAGCCACTGTGATTGACTTCTGCTATGTCATGGGCACCAAACTGTGCTGTCCAAGGGGTCCTCCCTTTGCCATTCTTGGGCTCAGCATCCGCTCGCTATGGGTGGCATCTGGCCCACTGAATCACCACCTGGATCAGGTTTGTATTGTAATGGCTGAATTATTTCTTTGCGATCTTTGGTTTTGGCACGAATATTGTGGTGGGAAATTCTCTTGCGTCCCAGGTTCAGTGAAATGTTTCTAATCAATAACCAATAATCAATAACCATGTATTGGTCCTATAGAGGAAGTAGGTAAAGAGAGTGGGAATTGCAGGAGTCTGTTGGAACTTAAGGGCACTCCATTGATGAATCACAAGTGGTAGGACACATTAGGACACTTCAGTGATTGCAAGCTTCCTTAGAAATGCAGTGTACTTGCTGATGGTGAGTATTAGGTAGGTGGGATGGATTTGTTGTGGAAGAGATGTAGAGTTCATGCCCTGCACCCAAAACACTCACACAGAAGAATTGTCCAGGGAAAGGTACCATTATGGCCACTCTGGTACTCTTACTCCTGAAGAGTGCCCACAGTAAAACTTATTTTCAGTTTGCACCTTTTTATATTAAGCAGTATTTCAGCAACATTAACAATGTCTATGCCTTCTTAGCACTGATGGCTGTTACAGAGACCAAGTATTGTTTTGCAGATGTAGGCTTC
This sequence comes from Ambystoma mexicanum, assembly GCF_040938575.1. Lineage (NCBI taxonomy): Eukaryota > Metazoa > Chordata > Amphibia > Caudata > Ambystomatidae > Ambystoma > Ambystoma mexicanum. The sequence continues at coordinate 1,078,213,978 of NC_090932.1, forward strand.
CCTCAAGCAAGATATTGCAGAGTAGGGTGAGGAAGGGGGCAGCTGTGCTTTGTCCCTGACAGCCTGTATGATGCGACTGTATATTTGGTTCTGGGGTGGTTAGACTTTATGGCCTTTCCCGATGAAAAGGTCTCTGTATGGGTTCCAACTCTGTGAGGTTGAATGCAAGACCCAAAACATGTTTGGAATAAGAATGGGTGAGTACTGCATAATAGATTCATTTAAATGGAGGAGATAAACATAATCCACCCAACATCTGCACACGCACCTAAACCTTTCCATCACCCAAATCATGCACATTTCTCTCTCTTTTGAAATCTGGGGTCTTCAATGGATTACGTATTCCTCATTCATTGAAAATGGCTCAATATTCTCTGCAGTGATTGTTAACTTGTACATGCAGACACTAGGTTGACTCCCCGATGATCCAGAAATCACTCTACACCAATAAGCAAAGAGTACCCAGCTGTACCTCAGAGTGCGCTTCTCCAACAACATCTAACACATCTGGAAAGGCCTTGCTACTATTCAAATGTTGAATCTTTGGTCGGCCATTCAAACAGCACATCATCCTTAGCCTGCTCCTCTGCCTGCTTCTGCAGACCCACCAGTGTGGGACACTGTTTCTGGGGTTCCAAGAAGTCAGTCTGATCTGGGTCCCCAGCTGATGCAAACCCATCCAATTTAGGCAGGCCCTTCAGATCAGAGTTCGCAGGTCCTCCACCTCAGGTTCCTCGCTGCGCCAGGCAACTCTGAAGTCACTGAGTCCCCTGCTACCAAGGTAGGGTCCTCAGTGTCTACTGGCCCATCTACCACAGGAGTAGGTGACTCAGCAGGCTTTGGAACTGGACCAGGGGCTACCAGACATGCCAGTCCCTCCAACAAGCCTTCCGGAAGCACTCCAGGCCCTAAGGTTCTGAGAGCCTCAATCTGGCGGCCTCCTGGGACCACAATCTAATAGGCGCCTCAACTATCTTGGCATCTGGGAAATCATTACAAACAGACACTGGACAGGGATGGAGTCTTTCACTGCTGCACAGGGCTGGGTCATTTCACCTTGCCAGCTGAACTGTACTATCGCCAAAGGGCACTTATTCTTTCTATCAAACCCACTGATGCTACAATCAGGCCCATCAATATACTGGACTGGCTGTACCCACTGCCAGGTAACAGCAGTGAGGCTAGCTGCGGTGGCTCTAACCGCAGGAGTTCTGTGTCCATTGATATAGACATGTTTTAGATACAGTTGAGCATTATTGGGAACTGGGATTTTTCTTCTGGAGACCCATTACCTTTCCCACTCAGTGTAACCAATCCACATTTGGCCACCCCCTGACCTAGTGGGAAGTCCTCCTCTAGGAGGCCCACTCTAACAATGGCCTCCTCCACGAGTCCAACATTCACTATGGCTTGCTTGGGTAAGCCCTTGCAAGCAGGATCACCTTTCCTATGGCCCAGATCCTTACACAAGAAACAACCTTTGCTCAATTCTCGCCGGGAATGAGAGGGGCAGAGGGTGGATGCTTCAAGATAGGTGATATGTTCAAAAGAGGAGAGATTACAGCCTTTAATCAGTGCAAATTAGACTTCTCAATAGGTGAAGGGGAGAGATTCAGATACACACAAATGAGACGTTGGTTTCTGAACCCATCCATTAAGGATGCAGCAATAAGGCCCCCCACACTCTTTGAAAAATTATTATTCGAGGTCTCTGGAGATAAAAAAATGAGTTGGGAATTTTTACAAATTCATCAAACAAAATGAAGAAGCAGGAGTCATACGTTATGTTGGGAAGGCAGATCCAAGAGACAGAGTGGACGCAATTATGGACTATGATCCCAAAACTAATGAGAACAGTCCAACTACAGGAAATATGGGTAAAACTAATGTGTCAGTGGCACCTTACCCCGGTGACACTGCATAAGATCTTTCCGAAGGTGTCCAAAGAGTGTTTGAGGGAATGCGGAAAAGAGGGGTCGTAGAGTCACGTCTGGTGGGAATGCCCTCGGTTTTGAGAAAAGATAATAGAAGGCATAGAAAATATGGTAGGGATTAAGTGAAAGAGTAATCTTGGCCTTGCAATCTTGGGAATAGGAGGAATCATTGAAGATCTACCCTCGAAAGCACAACAAAAGGTGTACGTGATTTTAATGATGTCAGTGGTGCTGGTGATTGCACAGAAGGGGAAATCGAAGGAATCGGCCACTGAGCACGAATGGGTGGGTAGGGTCTGGCAGTTTGTGGCCCTAAAATGGGTATCCTACTCCCTACAAGATAACTATCAGGGTTTCAGATTGGGACTTGGCAATGAAATTCTTGCAAAAAGACTCCAGAGGACTATTGTGCCCAAGAAAGATTAAACTTTTGAACTGACCCGGGAACACAGCACGGGGTTGGGGGGGCCACAAAGGAAAGGAAGAGATATCAATGGTGGGAAGGGACTTTAAATTGTACAGGGTCTTGGAATTTGTACGGGTCAAAAGAGGATTGCCTTGGACTTTGGTTGGGACAGGGGGGGTCTCCAGGGAGGGGGGAGTTGCAAACTATTAATGAAAATGCTAATAAAAACTTCTTTGAAAAAAGAAACAACCTTTGGGTCGTGAGAACGAAGGTGTCCCAGTGTTAGGGGTCCTGCACTCTTCTTTTCGTGTGTACTGCTGAACTAAAGTTTTGGGATTTCCCTTCATTCTTTTGGAAACTTCACTTTGAAGAGGAGAGGGTTGGACCTTTGCACTTCCCATCCTTGCTCACTTTTTTGTCACCTTTTTGTCTAGGATTTCTCTTCTGGTTTAGGTGTGCTCGCTTGAGCCTTTTTCTGACTCTTACAAATCTGTTGGAAGTCTTTGCAAGCTCCCTTTGTTCTGTAATAGTCTTGTCCACAAGATGCTGGTGAAGGTTAACCTCACAATTCTTTAATACATGCTCACATACAATCAAATGGTACATCCCGTTAAATGTGTCAACTTTGTTACCAGATGTCCACATGCTCAGATATTTCAACATCTAATGTCTGCCTACTTTTCTTTCCGAGCTCTCTGAAGCTCTTGAGATACTGTTCTGGGGTTTACCAGAACTTCCAGAGGAGGGCTGCCTTCATGCTCTCATAAACAGGATTCTCCTCAGGAGTTAACTGAAGAATTGCATCAGACCCTGGTGTCGGTAAGCGACTCATCGGGGCTGCAGCCCACAGTACTTCCTCCACCTCCTGTAGCTGAAAAGCCAGCTCGAGTGCTTCAAACCAGTCAAAAATATCCTTCCCCACTGCGTAAGCCTGTACTAAGTCTTTGGGCATGTGCTGCAGGGGCTTATTACAGGCACCCTGGTTTGAGCCACTACTGATGTTTTCGCTAATGGTGAATCTATTGGCAATACCGCCACCGGTGTGACTGCGTGGTAATTGCACTGAAAATTTCCCATTGGGTCCAATTGGCCCAATAGGGAATAGGGAGTAATGGTTAGCAGCCAACCCGTGATCCGGCAGTAATACCACCAGAGAGGTGGGCGCTAACGCAAATAAAGTTGGGCAGTATCCCAGTCGGGATAACGCCCAACTCGTGATGAGGCCCAAAATGTCCACTTACTGCCTGTTTTCAGCTATTTTTGGCGCTATTGCAGCCGGCACAATTACAACCACCGGTAATAGCGCCCCCTAAGGGGATGGACAATAACCGCCCAACTGCTACTCATGATCCAGCGCTACCGAGTAGCGGTAATGCTATTTGCACTGATGGTATCCCAGCAGTATTACCGCCAGGATACCGCCAGACTCCTGATGAGGCCCTAATAGTGAAGAAACTTCAGAAATAAAGTTATACGCTAATTCTCCCTCAATACTCGTTAGCACCCTTGGAATTCTCCATATCCAATCAGAGTGGAGGCAATGCGGGCATTATCTGCTGGCACAAGTCCGTGTTCACTGGTTCTCTCCACCTGCCATTCCCTCCTTGGGCTCGTTTCTGATCCAGGTGTTAAGTACTGAAAAGGTTGCTGAAAGCGGTAGTGACCTTGTCGGTACTTAGGACCTATTCTCAAGGTGGCTCATTCGTCCGAAATCGGAATGAATGCGCCACTTTCGGAATATGTGTGCTGGTTTCTAGGAAGGGCTGAAAATCGACCTAGCAACCGGCACTTTTGGTATTTTGCATTTTGCATTACAATTCTTGTGCCACAAGAAGCGTAGGTGTTTGGGTCAAGAGATTGCTCATGGTTACAAGTGTGTATTTTAAAGCAAAGTGTGCTTTGTTTTTTATATTAATAGATGTTTATGATCATAGATGTTAGGATTTCGGTAGCACTTTCGTAAAATTACGAATCCCTCGTTATTTTACAAAAGTGCTGCCGAGATTCTGCAATCCCCCCGTTCTCGACAGAAATAGACGGATTGCAGGCAGAGCACTGTCATGCACTGCCATGACGCTCAGGCCCACTTGAAAATACTTGTGGTGCCTGGGTGTGAAGAAAGGGCACAGTGAAGCGTGCTATTTAACATGCTCACTGCGCCTACATAAGAATCGGGCCCCTGGTCTTCGTCTTGCCTCACTCACCTCTGTCAGACCCCATTTCCCACTGGCCCACATCCGCCTCGCCACCTCCTCAGCTGTCAGCTCCAGTCCCCCTCTTCTAGTCAACACTAACTCTTCCGCGCAGAGGCCTCCTTTGTCCTTCCTTTATTTCTGCTGATCACCATCCTTACCCGCGAAATCGTTGCACCTTACCACTTTTTCTTTTTGTTTTCAATGGTGAATCAGTCCATTTTGCTTTATTTAGACAATTGTCAACAAATCACATACAAACATCACAATTCATCATAAATGAACATCAGTAATTGTAAGCAGAATTTCTGTTAAACATACATTCATCTTTTTAAAAGTGGTTGAAAATCCAGGAAATTGCATCGACGAAGATGAAGATAATACAAGTACATTTTCTTAAATGGGTTTTGACACAGTATTTTTGAAGGGCTTTGCCCTTCTTGAACAGGTAGACGTACGATATCCAGAGAATGCAAAGATGCAGTCCATAGTTCATAATGGCCTGCAATGGTACAGGGCAGCAGGCAGTGTACATATGCCCTTATTCCTCAGGCAGGGTTTCAGATATTCAACGGTATCTCGTATCCTTCCCTCGCCTTCCCCCATGTGCTAATGGCCGTAGTGGTCTGACCTTGTGGTAAGGCCCACTGCCCAGTAATACCCTTGCTTCCATCTTATCTCTGGATCGGGCGGGCCATTAACACATGATACTGCCCTTCACAGATGCCATTATGGCCTGTCCTTATTACCATCTCTTGTTTTTCATGATGACTCTCTTCTAAGGAGGTCTTGTGTCACCTGAGTAGCGTATTGAATCATAATGTGGCAATGCCTGTTTCCAAATTCTCCTCAGAATCCTTAACCATGAATCAGGCAACTATTGGCAAATATGATCAAGGGGGAGTTTTATTAACTTCTTACACCAGTGAATTGTCTCTGTTTATGTATCGATATCACGGGGAGTTGGTCATTGTCAAGAGAAACGTTCTAGAAGTGTCTGCCCAAAGGTGAAGATTCTATCAAGATCAGAGTGGATCTCAGGTAACTGAGTGGTGGTATTGTCCTCGCCCTTCTTGACCGTGCACATGCGCTGACTTGGTCGCATTGTGCCTGCGCTGCTAAAAGCCAAACATGGCTAAGTCAGTTTCCTTTTCTTAGACCTCAGAGAATTTAACCTTGAAAAAGTTCAGAATAGGGTGTGTACTCTGGTGCCTTCTGTGAAAAATGTATAATCGCTTTCTTCCCATCTTATTTCTGTTCCCAGGCTTCGAGAACAGTAGAAGCTTTGCTTTAAAATTATTTGCCTATAAATTCATTTACGCCCCGGTTTGAGGATACCCCTGTGACTAAGGCTCTTGTGAGGCATCGTAAGAGTGGAAACGAGGGAGGCGGTGCTGCGTGTCACGGGAAGTTACCCGCTTAGTGTTACAACCCGTCCTTCAGAGTGTCTCTTCCCTCCCAGACTCACGTGAAGAAATGCATTTTTTGGGGGAGGTATACATGTGGTGGAACACCCTCGAATTCAAGGGGAAACTAAAGGCAGTTCAGGGGCTGAAGCAGTAAACCAACAATGACTCATGACACCTTGGGGAGATATTTGCGGAAGGCTTGAGAGCTGGCTGGCAATGAGGTGGGACCCCAGAGCAGGTGAGGGGTGTGCAAACCAATGAATTCTTCTCCTCGCATTCGCACCGGCACTGGTTGACCAGGAGAAAACAATAGTGCTCATGAATAGTGCAAGTGAGGAAGAACGAAGAGGCCAGTCCACCTAAAGAGTCAAAGAACATCACCATGAGTCCACTATGACAAGGCTCCCTGATGAGAAGATGGCGGCAGCTGCTTTTGAGCCCTTGGATCTCATGAGCCCTAAAAATGACACAAATAGCAACCACAGGCATGAGGAAAAGACATACCATATTTGAAAATGAAAGGGAAGTAAGGAACACCTGAGGATGAGATGGGACTTCAAGACGCTGACCAATCAGGAGCCCCCGATTTGACAAGGGATACATCTAGCCAATTACAGGGTTTATTGAGGCACTTAAGACATTGTAACAGCCTCCCGATGTACATGCAAAAGGAACTAGGCACTGCAAATCCCCTGTGCCAAGAACGGAAGACCCAGCCATAAAACAAAGTTCAACTGTCTTTATTACATATTCAAATGACAGGGATTGGAGTATGAACAACGTAACATTCTCCACACACTCTCATTGACTAGGCGGTTGTTAGCTGGTTTTGTTTATGACTGACGTCAAAACATGCACTTAATCCCAAAACACCTAAGGGGCAATGGGATAGGTTAGTAAGGAAAACTATTTACACATTTCTATAGGTGTTAGTGCATCCAAAGGGCAACCATATCAGGTGGCTCCTCCTGAGAAGACCTCTAAATACAAAGTTGTAAGTTAATGAAAAATGGTTGGCAGATGCAACCTGTATAAACTCATCTGGGCAGGAGAATAGGGATTGGCAGACAGGGTCTTCTCAGCCTCGAAGCCTTGGATATTTACCGGGCCAAATGCAACACTCAAGGTAATGAGAGCGATTCCAAAGGTGCTGTGTGTTAGCAATAAGTTACCTTCCCCGATATCCTGTGCCATGAGACAGAACATGTGTCTTTGAACTTGTGCTGCATTTGATTCTCCCTGTATTCAGTCCGATGGGAACAGTAATCTCTATCTGGCTCGAATTAATAGGCTGTGTTACCCTGCTCCGGTCACCTGAATTGGGAGCACAAAATGGCTCTCCTCTGTCTGTACTTTTGAGGATTTTAACTTGGGCTTCTCGCACGTGCACCGTCTCTCTGCCTGTCTGTAACTTTCCTTCTCCCTGTGTCCTTGGCTATCTGTGCATGGTAACTGCACTGGTAACGTGCCCTATCAGGTTCCGCTGGAACAGTCTGCCAGCGTTCTCTGCACCTCAAACTCTGGAAGCTTCTCCCATTCACTCCAATGTACCTATGTCATCCGTCTTAAGTTTCATGGCCGTCCTTGTTAGTTGCATTTAAGTTTCAGCAAGCTGTTCATGTGTTTACTTATGCATCTTGCCGTTTCATGCTGGGCAAAAAGGGATATATGTGTGTGTCAGTCTTCTAGCTATATGAGTCATAAGCATGTCCTTCATGTCTATCTGAAATAACCTAAAGTGTTCATGTAACTTTGTGCATGGATACATATGTGCTTGATGTCTAATGCACCTATGTCTCAAAATGTCAGTCATGATGTCATCGAACCGATGTGGTTGCAGTCAGTCGACTTGCTTTATAGATTGCAGGCTCATCTCTTCTGTAACGTCATCAGGGTATGGCCTAAATGGTTGTCGGAGTGAATAGCGTCTCACACACCTGCAATACATCATTGATGAGGGGGAGGCAGGGGTCAAGAGTGAGGTGCATCTTTTGTTTCTCTGTCGACGGACTGTGACCGGGATAGGTTCAATGAGGGCAATGTTTAGGTCCCCCTCTTCAACATCTCAGTCAGTGTAAAAAGGAGTCAAAAGGAGAAAGGCAGTGTGGGCATTAAGAGGGAGAGTTGGTGAAATGGTGCACGTGTGGGGATGAGAAAGAGCGAGGAGAGCAGATTGCTGGGCAGTGCTGGCCAGTTTTGAAGGCGATTAAGAGCCGACTAGGCAATGCAACCCTGGTACTGGCAAAGGCCAGAAGCAAGTGAGGATAAAAGGAACTGATTGCAAATCTGCTAGGGGCCACAGAACACAGCCTGTCAGAACGACAGGCCCACAAGGAGAAGGCACAAACCAAATCCTCTAATGGGCTTGAGCCTAGGTTTAAGGCAGTGCACCTGCGGGAGCAGAGGAAACCAGAATCTCAGGAGGGCATTCCATAACTGGTGGGTTATAATAACTTTAGTCTACAAAGTTCCCTGGCGGGGTGGCATGGGGAAGAAATTCCTGCCGGTGATTGTTTTGGTTATTACCTAGGGCAAGGTGGAATAACAGGTTCTTGCCATGTAGGCATTTTGCTGTGTCAACACTTTTGGAGAAATGTCATTTAAGAATGATTCCCCCCCATTTCCTGCCAGGTTCCGCTAACATGCTGTGTCATGTCAACAACCCACCATGATCACTTGTGCTGAAGTCTGATGACACCCTCAATCCGATAAGGACCGAAATGCATCCTCTGTCCACCTCTTCCACTTAGAACAACTCGAAATGCATCCTCTGTCCATGGTCATGGGCAAGTTATCTTCCACGTAGAACAACTCAAAATGCATCCTCTGTCCATGGCCCCCGGCAAGTTATCTTCCACATAGAACAACTCGAAATGCATCCTCTGTCCATGGCCACGGGCAAGTTATCTTCCACGTAGAACAACTCAAAATGCATCCTCTGTCCATGGCCACGGGCAAGTTATCTTCCACGTAGAACAACTCAAAATGCATCCTCTGTCCATGGCCCCCGGCAAGTTATCTTCCACGTAGAACAACTCGAAATGCATCCTCTGTCCATGGCCACCGGCAAGTTATCTTCCATATTGAACGACTAGAAATGCATCCTCTGTCCATGGCCCTCGGCAAGTTATCTGCCACATAGAACAGCTCAACGTGCATCCTCTGTCCATGGCCCCCGGCAAGTTTTCTGCCACGTAGAACAGCTCAATGTGCATCCACTGTCCATGGCCATCGGCAAGTTTTCTTCCATGTAGAACAACTCGAAATGCATTCTCTGTCCATGGGCCCCTGGCAAGTTATCTGCCACGTAGAACAGCTCTTTTTCATGACTGGCTCTCAAGCCAGACTGCATGACATGGAGGGAGCTGCTATACATTTCTTTATTATTACCACAAAGTCTTTGGGAGAGAAAGAAGCTCCACTTTGCATGAGCCTGCATGACCACGGTGACGTGGAGAGTAGACACGTGTCCACTTCCTCCTTTTATGTCCCCTCATGTAATCTCCAAGTCGCGATTTTCCTGCTTGACGCCCATTCTCCAGGAAGCGGGATATGCCCTATCCTTTAAGCCCTGGATTTGACATTCTCGGCTCAAACTCCACAGTGGTTACAGCCATTTCACAGTGTTTGATTCTTAAGGATGTATGGATAGTCTAAATACCACTCCTATTACAGAATGTTTCCAGTGTTCTGAATATGTTCTTTATTACTGTGGTGTTTTAATCTCTCGTTTTACAGAGCTAATTAATTAATGTGTTGCTGTATTTATATTGCTTTTAATATGTTCTATTGGCTCTACATAACTAGTAAACGTTGATTGAGTTGCCACAATATTATTATTTCAGCATTTATTTTTTATATTCTTTCCAGGATGCTTGAAAACAACCACAGACACACATGATTTTGGTGGTAATCTTCTCTCTGGGAAGTATTCTTGTTCCCATTTGAGTTATTCAATACCAGCAGCCACACATTCACTTCTGTTTCGTGTGCACATGGCCAGGGTTCCACAATGTGGAACATGCCCAGTGTCTCCTGGGACATGCTGTTCCCAGGCAATGAAGCGACCACCATACAATAGCCAATGCAAGAGATTGTAAGGAAAGGCAATACTACCACGCGCACAAATCAACAATTTCTTCAAAAGGATATACCAAATGTTTCCACAAAGAGGCGATCTGTGGTCCAACAGGAGGTGCCCTGCTTGTGAAGTTACCCGGCAGTAATTATTGTCTGGGAGGATGAGGTAGAAGGAAGGCAAGCATGGGGATGCCCGAGGAATTGTCTTCTGCTAATCCTGTGAGGTTTGACCACGCCAGGGGTGTGGTTCCATCAGCACGCTGTTAGGATACTTACATGCACAACAGTAGTAGTGCAGAGGGTCTGGGTCAGATCAAGCACCTTTTGTGATTGCACACCTGTACGAGGAATTGATCATCTTTGCTATGATGCTTGAAAAGGAAATCCATCGCATTCACTAGATAGGAATGTATAGAGCACTTTCGCTAAAAAGCACTGAACATAAAAAAATAGTGATACAATAAAAGGGAACAGATCCCTGTGATAGGCTAAGGCAGGATATATTGAGAGGTAGGAAGTTAGGATTCAGGGAAGAAGAAGAGACTAGGGGAGATTTAATAGTAAGGAAATACTACAAGAGATGATTCCACACGAAGGATGAGTGGAAGGACGTTCCACATTTAAAGGATAGTTCCAGGACTTTTTTTTTATTGTCCCTACGGTTCGGCCATGTGTTTTTAAGCATAAATCGGTAGATCGTAGAAAACTTTCCTATGGACCATACCCGACTTTCCGTCCATTAACGCACTCGAAATCAGCCGCCATTTTCTGATAATCCTCTCACTTGCCGCATCGCCCTGGCTCACCTGCTTTTGCGGCACTAAATCAAATCCCCCGCCCCTGAGCCTGACATCAGCAGACGCGTACCGCCCATTTCCCAACGCCAAAGCACGTTTCGTGTCAACAATCGCTGCGCCTCAGCTAATGACGTGTTGCCATGGAAATGGCAGGACGCCTCTTTCCTCAATAAGTATAAACACACCGTTTCACAACACACAGCAGCAGATTTTCGATTCCATTACTCTCTCTGTGTTACTTTGAGTATTCTGTGACTCGTTTCTGTGCTCTGGTCAGCTACCTTCGCCACTTCTAGGCCTTGTGAACACCTGTACCATCTCTGTAAATTATTTTACTTTCTTTACCACACAATGGCTACAATAATGCCGTATATGTACGAGCCCGAGTACACCGAGGAAGAACTACTGGAAAGGCAAGCACGCGAAAACGATGGGGATTCGGACGGCAGTTGGGAGGACCAGTCAACGGATGAAGAGCCTGGACCATGTCGCATGGACGGCGTCTCCACCTGGTGCACGTGCAATCGGTGCGAGCTAATGCCAACTGAGGAGGAGAACTGCTGCTGCCGTGAAAATTCCGGGTGCTTGGCCTACATTTCGGAAGGCGAGCCAAGTCCGCAATGCATCACCGAGCTGCCAGAGTTCAGGGAAGCCTGCCTCTCACGGACCGTGTTGAGGATGATGATGGTGCTTATGCACGAACTTCGCGGCACTGTTCGTCCGCGTAATCCGAGTAACGAGTAAGTATACTCTGGTTTTGATGTCAGTGATGCCACTACTATGTCATGGTCGTCTCCCACATATAAAATTACATCTACATATCATTCGAATGCATGTAAATTGGGTCCATATTGTGCATTTTCTAGATAGAATTTTTTTCAAAGCAGAATGATAAGAAAGTTTTGTCATTTTAATACAGTTTGCATCTTTCATTTTCACAGGTGGTACAGGCTGGTGGCCTATCGTTGCTTCACTTGGTGGCTTCACGGGAGGCTCGGACACCGCGTTCGGCGAGTAATACCTGCCTGTGCGGTACTTGCCATTAGACAACATTTCCCAAGCGACAGTGGACAATACCGCAGATTTTCCCTGGATGTGCTGCAACCGGAACTTTACAATGTGTAATGTTTATTATTTATGTTCAATTGAAATTAAGATCTAAAATAAAACCCAACATATATTTTAACAATGGTTGTTTTCATTTTTTAAATGAATCTAGTGTGTCTCCATTGAATAGTCTTCCTGTGCCTTGTCTTGTCACACCACATGTCTCCGGCCAGCATCCTCCCTCACGCTGGCCGCCCACCTTCAATCCACATAACCTTTGCACCCATATATTCTCCTGGGAGGGTGAGGTATTTATAAAGTCACCCCCCTGCCTTCCATGTACTAGATCCTGCAGCCTGCCTCTTACATGCAGTTAGATGGCCTCTCCTTGGTGAGGCCCTGCGGCAAACGAGTCTTGTCTGCACGACCACCGCCCCAATCCACCCCCCCGCCCTATCAAAGGCAGTTCGCACCGGGGTACTTGTGCTGCCAAGTGGAGCTGTCAGGGAGCGATAAAGGCCAAGAGGTGCCAAAGACCATGTACACTTCAAAGTGGTCTATAGAGCATGGGTTGTTGTTCCCATGTCTACCTCCAGAGCCCGTGTCTCCTGCCAAGCATCCCCCCTCACGCTGGACGGCCCCCTGCAATCCACATAAGTGTGTCTCCATTCACGAGTCTTCCTGTGTCTTGTCTGCACGACCAGCGCCCCAATCCACCCCCCGCCCTATCAAAGGCAGTTCGCACCGGGGTACTTGTGCTGCCAATTGGAGCTGTCAGGGAGCGATAAAGGCCAAGAGGTGCCAAAGACCATGTACACTTCAAAGTGGTCTATAGAGCATGGGTTGTTGTTCCCATGTCTACCTCCAGACCCCGTGTCTCCTGCCAAGCATCCCCCCTCACGCTGGACGGCCCCCTGCAATCCGCATAATGCCACGACATATAGACGTCATTCATTCACAAACACACCCCTGTTTCGAATTCTTTATAACCCACTTCATATTTCTAATGAGCACTTCTTTGCGCTTTGCTAGTCAACCCGTGAAGGTGCTGGTTATCTGCTCTTCGTCTCTGTGAACTTCCGTGACCACTCCGAGGAAACTCCTCAGTTTGCAACCGGTGAACTGCTCCCTGTTGTACGACAAGAAAGTACTCTGATCCCTGCATCTAACTGTTTGTTCGTCAAGGTAAGGCCATGTACCATAATCATTTTGCGTCCAATTTCTTTTTGTTCAAGACAGTACATGCAAGGAACTAGTCACATGTTCTGAGTTTACATTGGTATTCATAGAGAATTGTTGATCTTTACTTTTCAGAACTTTCCACAATGCCTGCCTGTTCCATTGGCGGTTGCCCTTCGAAGACCCATAATAAATCTGAAGGTACTATAATGCATGTTTTCCCTAAGACAATAGATCAGATAAGAGAATGGGTCCGATATTGCGGATATCCACCGTCTGAGCTTGAAAGTAGAGTCCTAGAAGTCTTTGCGGACAAGAGGGGTGATCGATACCGCATCTGCAGCAGGCACTTTAGCTCAGACATGTACTCCACATCATTGCTAATAAAGAAGAACACACCGCAAGCGAGGCGAGAATTGCTCTCAACCGCTATTGCCACTCTATTCGTCCACATCCCTCCACTGGTGAGTCAAGTTTACGTATTTATCTCTCGGCCTTGCGGTAGTGTGTAGCATTAGCTAACAATAATTTCCCCATTTATGTATCCACTCAATATGAAGGCGGAAGATTCTCCATCCGTGTCGTTATTGCAGTCATCAGCCACTTCAAGCGCCTATCGGGTAATCTTACTTGGCTATTCTGCCACTGACTTTTTTTAGGCATGTAAATCAATAGTTTTAATTTATCGTGTAATTATTTTACCTAATGGTACACCCTTGTACTCGTCCTCTAGTCTTTGTTTTCAGTTATAATTATTGTTATCCAAAATAATGCAAGTACTGTCTTTCAGGGAGATGCTGAGGAGTCCAACGTATTGACGACAACCGTTGATGTCACTCAGATGCTCGAGGTACGTTTCCGGACAGTTCCATCGATGGAGATCATCAGATCTTGCATTCTTGTAGCGTGATTGTTACACACAATGTTTCTTTCGTTTTTAGCCATTGATATGTCCTTCTGTCGTCGCCCTCCTATGTGTCTTCTTTTTTCAATATTGTGTTCATTACTAATGAAAGTCCTACGTTTCAGGGAGTCGATGGAGCATTAGTCCAAGAAGAAGGGGGAGCATGCAGTTACGGGTCGGCGCAACAGCTTGCAGAAGTGTGCACCGCAGTTACATCGTCCCTTGATGTTCTTATGCATTTCGAGGTATGGATACTGACAGTTCGATCAAGCGAAATCATATGACGTGATTACATCCGCTATACTTCCATCTTTATTAACGCAAGTACTATGTTTCAGGGAGATGACGGAGCTTCTTCTACAAGGACATCACCCCTAGTAGTTGATGCAGATCTCTGGGTGGTGACACTTCCAACGATCGAGCAAATCGAATCATATTTACATATCCATTATTTATTTTAGACAACTGATCATTTGTGCAGGTCTATTTAGATGAGCCTTTGACGCCTGCACAAAGTTTATGTTCTTTTTAACAAAATAGAAAACCATACTAATGCAATTACTGTGTTTCAGGGAGTTACTGAAGCATCATCTTCAATAATATCATCAATGGAAGTCTATGAGGAGCCCGAGGTGTGGATCTTGACAGTTCCATCTAACTAGATCAACAATGCGTGAATAATTGTCGTTTGAATGTTCTACACAAAGCGTTCATTCGTGTTTTGCTATTGAGATGTACGTGGGTATTGGTCCCCAAGTACATTTTGTGTTTTCGATATTATTATACATACTAATGAAAGTTCTATGTTTCAGGGAGTCGATGGAGCGTCAGTGCGTGATGGATGTGCTTATCATGAAAATATAGTCGTTGCAGCGCAAGAGGAAGTGGAGACATGCACACACGAGTCGGAGCAACAGCGTCCTGATGTTGAAGTTCGAGGCAAGAAAGTTTCAAAGAAAAGAAAGCAAAAGAAGGTTAGTGTCCTGGTCACTATATTATGTTGTTTTTCACTGTTAATAGTTCAATACTGTAAGTTGTGTTTAAACTGAACATCCCTTTTCCAATCTGTCCTCTAGTTGCGAGTGGGTGTACGAACTAGATCTACACAGACAGTGAAGCGAACGAGAGATGTTGCTTGTCAAACCTTTTGGCAGGGACTTGAGACTGGAGATGCATCGTGCCAATGGGAAGAATATGAAGTGATTGACAACGGAGCTATACCAAATCCAGCCATTGATAGTGAATGTCCTCCTGGTAGTTCGGATGCAGTCGGAGATCAGTTCACAGAATCCACACCCGCAAAAACTAAGACCACGAGAAAGTTGAAGAAATTGTCTTATTCACCCATCGCCGGAGAAGGAACAGATGTTGCAATGGAAGAGAATGAAGTGGATGACAATGAAACACCATCAATATCACTGAACATAGCGGAAGACGATATTAGAGATTCTACCTTTCATGTGAGTGACATGTCCTCAACGTTACAGGCCGAACCAGCTGGGATGCAGAGTGACAGTATAAGGAAAGAGGCCAAATTCATTGTATTCGATAGTTGTTTGATTGATATTATTATTCGGATGAAATGTGGGCATTCGGTTGGTGGGGAAGTATGTGGGGAGCCATTGATTAATGTGACTCGTGCAATTCGAGGCACTAACCTTAAAATACATGCCACCTGTACAAAATATCATCCTTTCTCATGGTCTGCACAACCCATGCTGGGGCAACTACCAGCAGGCAATCTACTTTGTGCAGCGGCTGCACTTTTTAGGTGTTCAAGTTTTAAAAAGTTAGAGTCTTTCTTTCAGTTTGTGGGAATCCATTTCATTGCGAAAACTCAGTTCTACAAATACCAAACCGATTATCTATTTCCAGCCATTAGCGAAGCTTGGAGAATGGAAAAAATGTCTATTGATAGTACATTCGCGGGCAAACGGTTCAGGCTAGCCGGTGATGGACAGTGCGACAGCCCAGGATTTTCAGCCAAGTACTGCACCTACCACTTTCAGGACATGGAAAGTAAGAAAATTGTGAGTTCGGTGGTCGTGCAGGTGTCACAAAGTACATCCTCAGTGGCCATGGAGAAAGTTGGCTTTGTAGCATCATTGCAAGAACTACAATCGCGGGGAATGGTGATCGACCTGATAGCCACGGACAGACACATTTCAATTGGCAAGACAATGAGAGAAGAGTACAAAAATATAAATCACCAATTTGACGTTTGGCATCTTGCAAAAACAATCAATAAAAAAATGTCTGCTGCAGGTAAAAAAAAAGAAACGCAAGGTATTTCACAGTGGTCCAAGTCAATAAGCAACCATCTTTGGTGGAGCTCAAAAACATGTGGAGGGTCGTTGGAAATTCTACTGGAAAAATGGCGGTCAGTAATGCTACACTGTACAAACGTTCACCGTTGGAACACAAACCAACATTTCCACAATTGTGAACATGGCCATTTGTCCACAGAGGAGGCACGGAAGAAGAAGTGGTTGATTCCTTCATCTCCCACTCACAAAGCCATTGAAAAGATTGTATTTGATAAAACTATAACAAGAGATTTGAGGGGACTCACGGAATTCTGCCACACAGGAGATTTGGAGGTGTTCCACAATATGTGCCTAAAGTACAGGCCAAAACGATTGCATTTTGGCATGGAGGGCATGATAAATCCGACTCTTCTAGCGGTCTTGGCACATAACCATAATGTTGGACGTCAACAAAGTAGGACGACCGGAACTTTAGGGACGCTTCGCTACAATAAGGCCTTCACTAAAAGAAGTAAACAATGGGTGATCAAACCAGTGTTTGAGGATATGCAATATGAGTTTATTGAGAGACTTATTGTTGACGTCCTAGATAGGCACATAAATGGAGTTGTGAACGAACCTGTGCAGGGGACAACTGCATTGCCACCCAACATTGCCTCTATTCCATGTCCACCTAAAGAAGAGCTCATTGAGAAATACACATCACGGTTTAAATGATTGTAATTTGATTGTCTGTTCTCTCGAGTCTCCTCATGTCGCAGGCCCATTGAATATGTGTATCTATGTAATGTGTAAATTAAAGTGATTGCTCAGTGTGCATGCAATGTGTCTATCCAACCTTGTTCATCTGCGCATTAAATTAAACCAAACAGTATTATAAATCATTTTTCAAAAAATATAGAATGTCTCCGTATTTATGGTTCTCTGGGGCAACAAAGCACGCAGACAAAATGCAAAAATGGAGTGTAAATTTCAAGTCCTGTGAGATGGCCTTACACTGAATGTAGCTAAATAGGAATGTGCGCTCGTTCAAGGTGAAGGTCAGCTGCTTTGATTTTTTGCTCGGGTGCCGGAATGGCCCACGACTCAGTATAAGGTTGTATTGTTATTTGACCTTGACAGGCCGGGACCATCCCGAAAGACTTCTTTTTGGGGGTGTGGGGCAATAACGTAAGAAACGATAATGAAGCCATTTCATGTTCGTTCATTAGAAGAAATAACGTCGGCATAGAAGGAGTGGTATTTCGGGGCTGCCCTACGCACAGACACAATGGAAAATGCAAATATAATGTAAGTAACTCTTTAGATGAGTTTATACCGCAATTTAATTCCTATACAGTAGCTTTAAAGACGGGTTAAGTTGTACTTGTTCGTTCTATGTGGCATATTGTTTTGTACCGCCACTATCTTGAGGAGAACCATCTCCTTTTACGGAAGCACCTCAAAACCTTCCTCTTTGCTTCTGCTTTCTCTCTCCCTCTCCCCTGCTACAACTGGTCCACTGTCTGCGACCTCGGTCCTGGGCCCTTCCACTCTCCACCTGCACTGCCTCCCTGTCAACCCCTGCACTGGGGGACTGTCTCAGTATCCTACAGCCACCCCTTGATGTATAATACCCAGTTGCACTGTCCTAGCTATGAAATAATTTCCCGACCTAATATATAAAATGAATAATTTTAATAAAGATCTGATGGTGAGACTAATTTCATTTTTTATGTTTTTCAAACAGGTACATCATGCATTACTGCATGTGTCACGAGTACCAGACACCGGCGGATGGTTTTTTTAACCGCCAGTTGCTTCTCCGCGTGAACAACGTTACCACCCTGACCATTTTATGGGACGATCGCCAAGTACAAGTATGCCCTTACGCGGTACTAACGGCTAGATGCAACATACAGACCGTTGTGGTGGTCTAGTGCCTCGTTGTTGGAACAGCCATGCGATTATCAGTGCGACCGAAGAGCTTATTTTATCGTAAACCAACACCCTGTGTACTGCACAAGAACATCGCTTGCCTCAAGAAGAACTATTTTGGATCGAGAGCAAAGAAAAATGCAAATCCCAGAATATTCTCTAAACATTTGATGTCGAATAAATGTACTTTGCCAAATGTACAATCTTGCCGTTTGCTTTTAAACCACAGTTTCATATTCCGAATTGTGGCGCTGTATTGTGAGATGATCTAAGACCCTGTGTACAGCAAAGGAACATCGCGTGCCTCAAAACGAACTTTTTGGAACGTGAGCAAATAAAAATGAAAATCGCTGAATATTCTCAAAACATTTGATGTCAAATAAATGTACTTTACCAAATTTACAATCTTGAAGTTTAATTTAAAAGTACAGTTTCATATTCCCGATTGTGGCGTGCTGTGTTGTGTGAGCTCATCTGTGTTGATTTCCGGGTTCTGTGTGGAGTCGCGTAGAAGACGCCTGGGCGCGTTTGCCTATGCAGCTCAGTCACGTCACGGATAGAGGCGGGGAATATGAATGTTTTGATAAAGTCTGTTTCAGGGGCGGGGGATTTGATTTAGTGCCGCAAAAGCAGGTGAGCCAGGGCGATGCGGCAAGTGAGAGGATTATCAGAAAATGGCGGCTGATTTCGAGTGCGTTAATGGACGAAAAGTCGGGTATGGTCCATAGGAAAGTTTTCTACGATCTACCGATTTATGCTTAAAAACACATGGCCGAACCGTAGGGACAATAAAAAAAAAGTCCCGGAACTATCCTTTAAGGGGCTTCGGAGATAGAAAGAATAAAAAGGGGATTGAGCAAAGGGAGGATGAAGAAAAGATGGAAGAATCTGAGAATAGGATTAAAGTGGGCAAGTAAGGGTGTGCGGAGGGTTGAGAGAACACAAGTGAGGAGCAAGACCATGGAAACATGCGAAAATGATACACAGATATCAAAATTGGAGATGAGTAGGAAAGGGAAGCCAGTGAAGGGATGCAAGACCCGTGGAGAGGTGAGCGACAGAGGTAGTTAGAACAAAAGACTGAAGGAGGAATTAAAAAGGAATTGAAGCAGAGAAAGCACTTTAGCATGAAGACCACCAAGGGAGGAAGAGCCATAGTCAAAAGGGGACCAGACAAAAGTAGGGTTTGGGAGTTTTGGTGACGTGGAAGGTGAGATAGGAACAAATCCAGTGGGTGTGTAAGAGTTGAAAAGAACATAGGTGGGCGAAAGAAGGGCTGTGTAGTGAAAATGAGGGAAACAGATCCAAATGATTTCAAGATTGCATAAGAAAGAGGAAAGGGGGAGGGTTAACGGTGCAAATGATATAGAGGGAGGATAAGGCATGAATTTGGAGCGGGAGCAGCTCGTGTTCCTGGCCTCGCTCCTGTTGTGGCTCTCTAGTTATTGCTCGGTTCTCCCGCCCTCAGCGCCATGATGCCCTAGTTGGTGATAGTCGCGCTTTAGAAATGTTTTTAACGGTTTATAGTGATAAAATCGAAAAAGTAAAATCTCAAAAAAAAAGGTCGAAAAAAAAGGTCGAAAAAAAAAAAGTCGCATTTTTTTATATAATTAAAAAAAGAGTAATTTGACTTTTTTTCGAGATTTTTTTTTCGACCTTATTGTAATTTGAGATTTTTTTTTTTTTGAGATTTTGACCGACCATCGTTTTTGACATAACAGAATATAACAGCAAAGAAAACAATGTGTGTTTTAGACGGATTAAGATGAAGGGACTCTCATGCTTGTCACAGCAGAAAGACAATTTGAAACAGGAATGAATTTGGTCAAAAAAACAAATAAATCACCATTGTTCAAGTTCTTTTCAAGAATGCAAGAAAAAAAAAACTTCCACTGTATGATGTGCCTGTAGAAAAGGGCATTTTAATTACCAAGTCAGACAAGTCACGCCGCCAAATAGTAGCCAATTTTTCTTGCATTGTATGAAGCCACAATAACATTGATGGTCTCTGGTAAACATCTCCCAATAGTGTAAGGTCAAATATATTAACCACACCACATTGTTGATCCCCATTGAGAGTGAATGTGTAGGGGGTTGTGGCATCCTGTGAGCTGTCAGTCTTGCACTGATAATGCTATGTATGAAACAGTGCTGCCCTATAAGACAGTGACATTAGTCTCACATAGCTGGTCTGATAGCACTGCGAGTACAACGCTCGCTTTGACATCTCTGCAGAGCCTGCTGATGCACGTTCGAATCCTGGCAGGGCTAAACTCAGCCTTTCATCCTTCCGAGGTTGGTAAATGAGCACCACACACCATGGGTAATAATAAGCAGCACTCAGATACCTGAGTTTTCGTAGCACTATATAAATGCTAAATTATTATTATTATTAATTATTAATATTATGGAGCAACGATGGAAGAATTTCTTTGAATGGCTGCATATCTATAGCGCTTCAATGTCTGAACCTACATGTAGATTGCTCTGAACTGGAAGTGAACTCACAGGGACGACTACTAGGTACGGTTGTGACAGGCATGACCTGTAACTGACATGGCACGTTCTACTCTATGGTATTGGTAGAGAAAGAAATCAGGAACTCAGAGCCGCCAGCATACAGGTGACAACCAAGTCCCAAGGAGGGGATAATGGAAGGAAGATTGATAGGAGGGTTGATTTGTCTTGGGAGGATAGCTCAGGGGCAACACATTTGCCTTGGAAGCAAGAGGACGCGAAGCAACACAGGTTTGATCCCGGGTCCGTGCGTAGAAACCTCAGGTTATGAGACGTGTTATAAACAACCAATTAACTAATAATTAAATAGTGGAGACAGAGAAGGGGGAGAAAAACAAGAACAGAACCCTGAGGGATCACGAAAGAGGGTACTAACCCAAGACACATAGTAAGTACTTTCTGGGAGGTAGGTGGAGAAACACAAAAGGTCACAATTGGAGACCCTAAGGGATGAGAGGATACTGTGAACGACCATGTCAATAGCATGAGGAGACGAAGAAGAACCAGAAAGACTAGAGTGACAAGCAGAAGTTGGAAAACTGGCGGCATGAAGGCGTGCAGTTTGAACGAGTGAACGGGTCTGCGTGATATCTCTGTGGCAGATTTTCCCGCAATGGAAATGTTTGCATGGGAAATTCACGGATACAAAATGTTCGTACATTTCCCATGCAAACATGCAGGGGTGTCTCCATAGCCCCCGCTCACTATAATCTTTCTTTCTTTTTTTTTTGGTTCTGTCGGGATAGTTGCGTGGGACTCCTCCCCAGGCCCCTGCAGCCTATTTTTTTATTTTTTACACCGACCCCACCAAAACACCTAAACACATATGAAAAGTTCGAACTTTTGGTAGTTAGAACTTTTCGTGGTGTGTGTTTTAGGTCTTTTGGTGGGGTCGATAATTTCTATTCTGACATTTCGTCCTATTCCGAGTGAACAGCTGAAAAGCCAGATTGTACAGGAGGAAATTACAAACAAGATGCTGAGAAAGCTGGGAGTACACGACAAAGTGACGTGTTAAGAAAAGGTAGAAGAGAAATGGGGCAACAGCTGAAGATAGCAGTGAGGCAAAGCAGAAGAGATGAACAAAGGAAAAAAGAGAGTCCGAAGTGTATTAAGAGGAGCAGCACCGTGATTAGCCTGGTGGAAAATTCACAAAAAAGTGGGAGAGAGGTTTTGGGGGGATATTTTGAAGAGCGACGAAAGCCTTCTCTGCAGCCAGCAGCTCGTCCACTCCCTCAGAGGTAATGGGGCACTTCAAGGAAAAGCGAGAGGGTGCGGGAGGACATGCCCAGCTGTGGCAATCCAGGTGCCAAGCGAGAAGGCAGGGACGTCTGATGTGCAAAGGAGGCAAGGCGGGAAGGCTTTATATGATGTGGTCTGGCGCTCCAGTCCAGGAAACGACGTCACATCCAAAGCAGGCCAGATGAACAAGCCTCGGGCACAGGGCTCAGCTGGGCAACCAGTCTCCGGACAGAAAGAAACACATCTGAGAAAAAACAGAAAAACACCTGCGCACTTACCAATGTTTAGGGAAGTTAAAGTACAGCACTGACAGGCGTACACTGTTGCTTCGCAAGTGTGTAATGCAGCATTTGGATCTGCCGTGTGTGGAGTGATCCGTTTCCAAGAAGCCCTCGTCCTCCCGCGGTTGGATTCTAGAGGAAATGCCACTGGGCTGCAATAAAGCTAATGCCGCAAATTCCCAGAGAAAGTGGATATAAACCTCACCAAACAGCAGAGCGCGGGTGCGGCGCTTGCCTTTCCTGTGTTGCCTGAATATTGCAGAAAATAACACTGCACAGTGTTCCATGTGCCTTCAGAAAACTGCTTTTCTGACAACACTGCATATTTTTTAAGACAACGTTCCCCAGAGTGATACAGCAGGCATGTCATCTTTCATAAAGAATTTTTCACAGATTTTAGAAATGTTTTCCGGCATAAGATAATTGATATTCGGGCGGGAAAGGTGCTCGCCTCGTTTATTGCTTATGCCTGGAGGTGTGTGACTAGATGTGGAGGAGCCAAGACAATTCAGAGAGCCAGAGCCGAGCCGTGGGGCCTGTCTTCGTTCTATGAGCCAAATGAGAGATAAGCCAGCAAAAGATACATACCTTTTCATATCCCTTTGCACCCTTACACACAAAACCAATGCCTGTCTTTCTGGCTCCTCAAAACCTAGAACAAAAATGTGATACCTGTCATCATCCTCACTACCCCCACAACAGAAACCCAAGGCTGATCTATGCCGCCTCACTACCATAACAGGAAGCCTATGCATGGCATCCCAATTTTGAAAGACATAGGGCCTCATTACGACTCAGGCGGTAAGGGTTTTACGACGGCGTAAACAGCGCCGACCCTTACCGCCTGAGTACGAGGTCCCTTAGCGCCATGGCGGATTTAACACCTGCTTTTAGCAGGTGTTAAAATCCATGGCGCTAAGGGACCATGGAGTTAATTACACCACCGTAATTTACGGTGGCGTAATTAACGCCTTCCCCACTCCCATTATGCCCTATGGGGCAAAAATGGGAATGGGGAAGGGTAAATGGGGATTGGGGACTTACCGCCCCCGCCAACCTCGGAATGGGGCGGTAAGTCCGCCAAACACCATGGCGTAAACGTAGTTTACGCCATGGTGGTAAAGTCACGGCCCAGGCGGTAACTTACCGCCTGGGTCGTAATGAGGCCCATAGTGCAGAGAAATTGAAGAATTTGTCCAGGATCACACAACTTGACCACATCGATTCTCATCTGTAGTTGACATCAATGTAGAGTTCGTGTTCAACTTTGCAGCCCTTCCAAGGTATGGGAGGGTGGCGAAGTGGAGTGCGTATCTTCTCTTTGCTTTCCGGATTTACAAATGCATGAGATTTTCATGCACGCGTAAAACGTATCGATTCCAATGGAACATGCCTTGCAATTACACTTGCTCAATATCAGGCGGATTCTATTGGAATCCATTATAAAATGCTGCCTGCAAGGCGTAATTTGCAGACAGTGTTTTATTTCTAACGAAGCGGAGAGTAAAAGTGAAGAGTAAAGGCGATTTTGCCTTGCTTTACACTTTACTTTTACAGTCTGCTTTCAGAATATTGCATGCAGGGGACGCAACAGCACGTAACTGCAAGCATTGGCAGTCCCCTGCATGCAATGACAGATTTTCATAAAATGACCCCCTGTGTGTTAATGCATAGTTTTCAGGATGTAAAATAATGCTCTGTTCCGTCACAGTGATTTAAAACGATACAAATCACAATATAAACCAGCCTGACAAATTTACACAAACAAAAGGTTCAAGGTTTATTTTCACCATCCTGAATGAACGTTGGAAGAATGCAAAGAAATCTCGACCAAAACATTCCCTTTTTCTATGAAACTGTACTTTCAAGTGTTAGACATCTCTACAAAACTGAATGAAAAGGTCAGCTACTTGTAGTCATTGTTTCACACAGACTTGGAACTGGTTATTGTGCACATCCTCTAGTGGGTTTACACCCTTAAACCATAGGGGAGCTAGGAAAGCAGGCTTAAAGACTTGGAGAGCTATCCTCCATTTGTTAGCAGGGACAAGTGGGAGCAACAGGGCGCACCCACATGTCCCGGATAGTGGGAGACTGGGGACAGAAGCTAAAGGTCTGTGCAACAGGTAGAAAGCCTCATGTCTAGGCAAACATCTTCCCTGCTGAAGACCAGTGTGATCTCCCATCAATTCCATCACAAACTCGGTAGTGTATGGACACCAACCGGCCACTGCCCATAGCCCAGGGGAGAGTAAAAGAAATTGTCCTGCCATGCTCCTTATACAGTAAATAAAAATGCTCCAGGCAAACCCTCTTATCCACCAAACGGTGGAGTACATCATCGTTTTCACTTTTCCTTTAAGAGAGAAACACGGCTCAGATGTGGCAGTACAATGAGTAAGTTAAGGGATGTTTCTGCTTCTGGTGTGCACATTTTCAATGATCAACAGTGTTGAGTAACACACTATATGTAGGCGTAGCCTTTTGTGTAGTGCACTTCTAACAGAATCACTTTTAAGTGATCCCAGTTGTGGCAGCCAAAGGAAATATGACCCAGTCACGTAGATTGATTTGTCCCGAAATGCAAAGGTTGACCAAGTGTAAAAGTCAGGATTTCTTGTTGCATAGTTTGCAAATGTGCAGATTTCACACTACACATGCTCATGTTGCACCGTGAGTTTTGTACCAATATGCAACTCTTGGCAGGAGATAAACAAAGTACTCTGTGCAAATAGATGATTGCATGCAGTTCCCGTGATGTCACTTGGTGGCAGTGTCACTTTAATGACTCGATGGATGTAGCAGAGAATGAGCTCATGCTTGGCTCTGCTCCAACCCGGCACTCGCGCCGAGGCATAGACGGGCATTTGGCTCTAACCAGGCTCTCGCCAGCTCTCGCTTCCACACATCGACTTGTGACCCAAGTGAAGGTGCCACTACACACACATTCATCAATGTTTGTGTGATTCGTTCTAGAGTCCTTCATAGACTGGATACACTCGTGCTAGGCATGTATTTGCTGTAGATGTATTTATAAATTAATGTATTTTTAAGCTGTATGACGTGCAAATTCTACCAAGATATGGAGCAGAGGGCAGAACAGAATGACATAGAAATGGGGTTACATCTTAGAAAATCACATTGCCTGACTAACAGAAACATACTACAAAACACATCACATAGTTTAGAAGGACATGGAGATAAACGACAGTACAGAGTCGATCCACCTCCATCAGTTTAGGGTGTACTGGTACCCATATTGAAACCCAGAAATGTAGGGATGGGAGCTGACACACACTTCCACCCACGCATACACTCATCATTCTACAACTGATTGCATTCACAAGTTCATAAAAACACACCAACAAACATACACACATTCATACATACATACACATTACATTAGAAAAGCACTTACCTAACCTGCATGCACCTTCCACACCACCTGTGGGCCCACAGGTTGGTCCAGATGACCCTCCCCTCTCAGCAGAGGAGTCCTCTCCTATCAGCCAGTGTGTCTACACTGATAACGCAATAATTGGAGACAGCATGGCCAGTCTTCCAACGCCTCCCATTATTCTGTGCTATGTTTGTTGCAGAGCTGAAAGGGCTATGCAGCAAAAAAACAAAAGAAATGCAGAGCGGAGGAAGCGCTGCTGCTCGGAGACAGGCAGCACAGTCACGGCGGTACTGCCTGTCACTCAGGGGAGGGGGCAGCCTGCTGTGCAATGTGAGATCACCAATAAATGATCTCAGGCGCAAATAACCGGCAGACTGAAAGAATATGGCAAATACAACTTTATTATCAGCTCAATAAAGTAGGGAAACCTGGTGAACAAACATGTCGTAGCTCACACACTCTTGAATACATTTCCATTACACAAAGGCTTTATACCCTGATGTACATCAGCTATGACGTCATCCTATGTGGCAAACAGTAGAAACCTATCTTCCGGAGGGATTGGTTAAGGGAACATATATACCTATAGTTTGTTTAGGTGTTCGTACTATTATTGGCTGCCCCTTATCTGGTAGGCACACCTTGTACAACCTCTACCTATGTATAATACAGATAACAGCAGAATAATAGCAACATATTGGCTTCTGCAACATTGTATTTCATCATTACATAGGCCCTAATGATTAGTTGGTAATCTCTTCCAACCTTGGACAGTCGGCTCGTTAGCAGCACGTAAGCAAAACAAAACCAAGGTGCGGGGAACAACATCAGACAACTGCCTTTCTTAGCTAATTAGCCTACCATCTCTTGTTAGTTAGGCCCTAAGCCAAGGCTTCTTCTTTGTAGTTGACCTTGCTGACTGTTCTCTTCCTCTGAACTTTAAATGGAGTGAAGGTACATTGCTATCTTCATCTGGAGCTTTATGAGTAGGTCTTGTCTTCTGGTCTGCCACCACACATGAGGAGACCACGGTTTTGTCCATTCTGACATTCCATTTAGTGCTATTTGAATCAATTAAACGGGTGCTATTACTCCTCTCGGCTTCCGGAGACTTCATTGCTCCATCTTGCATATGCTTTCTATGTCTTTAATTGTACAATACTTGGCACTTTCAAATGTTCACTCCTTTACTTAATCTAAGAGAAATATGTTGTGCGTATGTAGCTTATCCTCTTCAACTCCTTTTGTGAATTGCAATTGCTTCTTGCTGCAGCATCCTTGATCCCAAGCCAAACAAATATTCTTTTTTCTTCCACAGAGCGTTATTGCAGTGCCTGTCAGCTCTGCAGCCTTGATCTCTTTCCTCCAGGCTCTGCGCTTACTGTTTATACAGAGTCGACATACATTTTCTCATCATGGCTGCTTTACTCATGTTATATTTTCTACTGCAGCAAGCTTCTATATGTCTCATCTAAATTGTGTTTCTGCGTATATACATCTACTGCATCTCTTCTAACTTATCTTCTCGGTGTATATGATTTCTACCTATTCACAGATATGTTTACTTTGTTACTTCAGTCACATCTTCATTCTTTAAGTATTTGTATATTGTTTCAGTGTGTCCTCGTACCTTCCCTTCAAGACATCACGTTACACTTGTCAGACTTCACTTATGGCTCTTCTACATTCAGTGGTGTCTGCAGACATCCTTCAACCACGTCAGTTCAAGGGTACATTCAATACGGTTGACTGAGCGCATTAGATCTTTCATATCTTCGATGCAGTATTGGGATGATACCAGGTGTCCTACACAGTGTCTTCTTGTTCTTCCAACATGTCACAGATGAGTGGGAAGGCACTATAGATGGCGTGTACATCTGCCTCAATACACTGCCTTTCAGGTGAGGGCACAGCATCACTCCCCAGCCGATGGTGGCGGGCTGCCACTAACTGCACATGGTACACAGATGTGCACACCTTGTGCACTGACATTCATATGAACATATGAACAAAGCGGATTGTGGTCCATAGCTGTGAATCAGCAGCTTCCCCACATTGAACAGTATTTGAGCAAGAATGGAGACATGCTAAAAACACACACACACACACTCACCCCCCCCCCCCGGCCAACAGGGATGCATCCACACACAACCCACAGTTTTAGCTTGTGTGCAGGCATGGCTGAAGCATTTGCCTGCCACTGCCATATGGGTAGTACCTGGCCGTAAAATGGCAGCAGCTGGAAAACCACCAGGGCATATCATAGTAGTGCCTGGCAAAGCAAATTCCCATACAATACCTGTACACAATCTAAAATCGAAAACTGTTAACTTTTTCAATGCTTGTTTTTAACAGGATTTTAGTGGCAGCAACAGGTATAAATCCAAACGTGGAAGGCAGATTTGGTTAGGACAATTGTATCACACCTGTAGCGCATTTATAGCTCCAATTAAATCTCAGCAGACTGCTCAGAAATTTCACTGGCAAGCCAAAGTTTGAGTTACTGCTTGATAGAGCTAGCACAAAGAAAGCTCAGGAGGATTTCGTGGGGGTGGGAGCAGATAATGGATGTCAATGGTCATAGCGATTAGCATGGCCACGGGCAACCAATAGATCGGTAAATAATCAAACCACTTCCACAAGCTGAGTGTCCCTCCTTAGCTGTCATCTTCTGCTTTTCTGTATGCAAATGCAATGTTTCTAGGTTATATGTGGAACTTAAGGGACCTAAAAGCCAAAACTAAAAAACTGGAGGCCTCTATCATGTTAGGACTTGTAGAACATCCAATGCCATCTTCAGGGAGTGCTATGTAGAGAGTCAGAACCTGGCTGCAAACAAATCAGGTGATGATGGTCTATAAAGTCTATAGAATACAACTGTGCACAGCTCTTTAACATTGTTATGAATACTAATCAGTGTGTTGAACACTTAGCGGTCCAACGCACTAAATATTTAAGAGTAATGAGCCCCACTTGACCATACAAAGTGCTACTTATGGACCCTACTGTCCACAGAATCCATTGTGAGCCCTGAGATTCCGCAGAGGAAGAGCAGAGCACCTGCGAGATGGAAGGGGCTATCTCTTAAAGAGGAGAAAGTAAAGAGGAAAATACATTAGCTTGTTCTTCAGTGTATAATCCTCCAGGAACCCATTTGCAGCACATAGGGCACTGCCACCTCCCATCAAGGCACGGAGAGAGGCTCGTGAAATGTTCATGGCAAAACAAGCACACTGGACTCTTAGACCCATGGTTCAGTCTCATAATCCTCAATGCAAATGCAGTGTGAAGCAATGGAGAAAAGGCTTTCCCCCCATATATCTCTGAATGTGCATATTTCATCTGAAATACGTGGTGTTGCATGATGTGTCCCCGCATGACCGCAGAAGCAGTGCGTTTTGGTTCCTGCATACCTTATATGCATACGTTTCCATACTGACATCAGAAGAGTCATGAATGTCCAATATTCCAAGGAAAAGTCAGTTACACCCCATACCTGCTGCAATCACTGCAGTCAAACAGAATAAAATATGTGTGCCAATAATGAGCCACAGCAAGGGTTATTTGAAAGGGGGTGTTGTCACGGTTTATTACTCGGGACACGCAAACCAGGGATCTCCTTCCCCTACAATGAATGTGGTGCACAATAAAAACGCTTTAATTTTTACCTCAGATTCTTTTGAGAAGGCCTCCAAACCGTCTCGCACAATGGACTAAGAACCAGGCCGGGTGTATCAATAAGATATTTATTAATGTATTATTTTATGTCAAATTAGAATCAACCAATTACAACAGCCACTAATTTTGTGGCAACACAAAAATGCAATAACTTCTATAGATCGACCAGGTTAAGATATACTGTCACAACTACTTCCTTTTCAATGACAAAACAGAAGAAGAACAATTCAACACACAATGATAGCACAAGCGTTACACACTCCCACGCAACACTCAACCCCCAAACATCAATTGGACTTGATTTCTTTGAATGGAAGGCATTGACAGGGAGTAAGAATACAGTGGGGAAATCAGTTTTGGGGTGGTGCCCACAGAAACAATATGGGAGCCAGCAAAGAAGGGGAACATTTGTTTTTAGAGCACAGTGGAATAATGGGGTTTTCAATTATTTCTCACAACTGCTTTGGGAATAAATAGAAAGACAGAGAACTCGCTTGCTTATACTTAAAAAGACAGACAGGGCTTTTAAAGAATACTAGTAAACACAGAAGGGGAAAATCGGTTTTAGGATAAGCAACATATGGGCAATAGGAAAGAAATGAAAATGGAAATTTGTTTTAACCTCACAATAGGGAACGAGGAACAGAAAGGGAAAATTGTTTTTTGGGATGTTAAGCTCAATTGCAATGGGAAAGAAAATGCAAATGGATTTTCTTTTTTTTTACCGAGTCTGAACATGACAGGTAGGCTGGAAAAATCGTTTTTTGGTTAGGATGACAGATACAATGGAAAAACAGTGGAAAATACAGCTGCAGGTTGAAATTTGTTTTTCAGGGCAGAATTTCAACACGGTGACAAATTTGTTTTTCAGATCACACTGAGGTTAATAGATTTGGGCAACACTTTATGACTATACCAGTTCCAAAACACTGGGAAAATATGGTTGGTTTTGAATTCCAATCACACACATCCTGTGAAATCCTGTGAAATAAATGGGGAAATTAATTATATTTGCTTACAAAAATACACTTAGGATTTACACCCGTAAATGAGCGGTTTTTCAATGGGGATTTGCTAACATGCACAGGCAAACAGTGAAATTCTTCAATAGGGAGATGACTAAAATGCAGAGGCAATTGGGGTTTTTCAATGGGGAATTGCCAATGGTAAAATATCAAATGCAAGGCTACAAGAATGCAGGGCTTATGCAATCTACAGTTTCTGGGGTTTAGTTTACTTACAGGAGAGGTCTGGACTGGACATCAGGGAGCATCAG
Organism: Ambystoma mexicanum; assembly: GCF_040938575.1. NCBI lineage: Eukaryota > Metazoa > Chordata > Amphibia > Caudata > Ambystomatidae > Ambystoma > Ambystoma mexicanum. Next base: position 1,078,244,504 of record NC_090932.1, read on the forward strand.
AGCACCACTGATGGGACAGCCAATGGGGTCAGCCAAGGATTTCCTCTTTCCTCCAAGGCATCCCAAGTCAGCTACTATGTCTCCTGGTTCCTCTGCAAGATTAGGCCTCACTGCTAGTTTTGGGATTGATCAGAGTTCAGCAGCAGCTCATCTTAGATGTTAGTGGGCAGAAAACATCCTGAGGTGGGGTGACATATTTATAGGGAAAAGGACATCACTAATGTGTCATAGTTCCCGCAGAAGGGATTGGTCAATGATCCGGTACCCACTCCCACCTGTGAACTGATAGCTCCAGAAAATGTAGCAGTGTTTTGGGACACCAGGGGAGGAGACCAATCCATAATCTTCCTTCGACAGGGGGGCTTGGTCTGGTTCACGGACATATAAATCTCACTGCATGCAAAATGCCCTTAATCTCCATATTTTGCCAAATATAAATGCATTTTTGAAACATACATATTACTGCGAGTCAAATAACACCACTCGGGAGTTTGTATATCATTCCTGTGTGGAGCTACAGTTTTTCCTCATTTACTCCAGGATTATATCAGTGAAAAATGTGTTGCTTTGTGGGTGTCATATGAATCATATTTACATGTTTGATCAAATTTGTATGGTTCTCACATTCATACGGAGGGCCACATTAAGTTTTTCTTAATACCTTTTGGTATGTTGGTGTCACCAACATTGTTTTTAGATGGCAAGAAGTGCCTTGTTGACATCTTTTCAGAAATCCTACCCTAATAACTCTTGAAAGGCACACAATTGTAACATGGATAAATGTCACTGCAAAGTTGTTCCCTACTTATGGGGTTAAATGAGGGCATCATAATTAAATTTTTAAAGGCTTTGATGTAATTCAAAATGACATTATGTTGCTGTTAGCCGTGAAAGGCCTTCATTTTACTGCAGTTCAACACCCCCTTATAGATTCTGTACACTGTTTCCTCTCTGATGGGCTCATGATGGACAGAAACCAAGGTCATATTTGACAGTCTTGCACACATTTCGATAAACATTACTTTAGGTTAAAGGGGGGAAAACAGAATTATGCATTTTATTTAATGTTAATGACAGACAGCAATCTGCTTCACTGCAACTGTAGCACACAATGCTGACATCCTATTGAGGGTTCTGTGTACTGAGGTTTCTAAGAATGCTATTTAAGCTCTACAATAATTTGGCAAACCTTGCCACATGTCTTTCCCCTATGCCATGCAGTTGGCATTCTTAAATGACTTGTCGTTTTGAGGCTCAACTCCTTCTCACTTTGATTTCCTTGCCTCATTTTCCGCATTATTCCAGTGCAAGCATTTTATTTAGGGGCATGTCCCCCACTGACTCTGGCCGTTTATTTATGGCCTGCAGGGGCTATTTCACCCCACAGTGTTACTCCCTGGTGGGGTTTGGTTCCTGCATACCTTATATGCATATGTTTCCCTACTGACATAAAAAGGGTCATGAATGTCCGATATTCCAAGGAAAAGTCAGTGACACCCCATACCTGCTGCAATCACTGCAGCCAAACAGAATAAAATGTGTGTGCCCATAATGAGCCACAGCAAGGGTTATTCAAAAGGGGGTGTTGCCACGGTTTATTACTCGGCACACGCAAACCAGGGATCTCCTTCCCCTACAATGAATGTGGCGCACAATAAAAACGCTTTAATTTTTACCTTAGATTCTTTTGAGAAGGCCTCCAACCCATCTCGCGCACACCCTCCACAAACACTCTCTGTCACAATGGACTAAGAACTACGTATGCTCCAGCCATTGCCCTCCTCGGCACAAAATCAGGGATTCTCTGCGGTGGTACTGGGGAAGCAGCTTCTGCCATGCATCCTTCATCATACTCTTTACTGAGGGTCACCACAACCGGGTGGTGAATCCCACAACAAACATGTGGCGTTTTGTTCCTCAGAACCTCATGGGACTAGTTCAGCATCCAGATGTGTTGGTGGCTCAATATTTATCCTGAGATTCTCTTTCAGTAGATGACTGTGGGCCTTAAACTCCTCTATCTTTCCCATTGATGAGTCACATGTCCACTGTTGAGTTGAAGCTGGAGACTCCCGCAACAAAAACACAACAGATACAGGCAGCCTCCTTAGTGAGCTGGAGGGGGAGTAAATGCATGGAAATAGGTATCTCATGCCTTCCTTTGTGTCTGCTCTCTTCCCTAATGATTTCAAAAATGGAGGGGACCCCTGAAAGGAAGCCCCAAAACTATAATTTCCCTCCCAGGAGTATGGACCTATCAGGAGAATCCAAAGCATAGCCAGAGAGATAGGTCTGCTGATCCCAGCACATAAACTAGATCCCTGCAGCATGTGCTTGCTTTCCCTACAACTGAAAAAAGCAGGCACAGTCTATAGGGATTCATTGCAATGACAGTCTTCATGCGTATCTTGGCATCCACCAATGAGGATCTTTGGCATGAAGAGCTAACAGGCTTGGGAACCGAGGTCCACCCCGATACAGCATGCCTGTATATGCAGCATGAAAAACAAAAGAGGTGATGGCTGGAGGGTTTAGAATACATCTTAACCTCTGGCATTGCTCGGGGCAATCTTCTTTGCCTGCCAATCCATTACAAAAGAGAAAAGGCAATATGCAAATCAGGCTTGGTCCCAACCCCAAAGGGCTAGCCCAGCACAAACTGCTGGTCACATCCCTTCTGCATGATACCACAAGCATCCCCAAACATGGTTCGTCCTCATTGGGCATCATCAATGAGGAGTAGCTACGGTCTCTAGGCCCAGCAGGCATAGGGCCCAGGTCTGGGCATACCCATCCCACTCGGGGTGACAGTAGCAAAACAAAAGAGGTGATGGCTGGAAGGTTTAGAATATATCTTAACCTGCAGGGTGCATTTTGCTTTTAACAGAGCTTACAAGGGTCCATGGAGGGCCAATATCATCGTAGCCTGAAAGTCGCAAGTGTGAAGAGCGGCTTTGCTTTCCCTTTTCCAAACTTTTACCACTATCACCACCTTTCGCTGAAGGAACTGCCTTGTCTTCAACAACAGATAGACTACTGTTTTCTAGTTTCTATCCTTTCTTCTTTTACTGCACCTCACCACCTACGACTACCTGCAACACTACAGCATCAGTCAGAAGGGACACCTTGTTTCCTCCATGATTTAAATCGGATGACACCTTGGACTCAGCAGCACTTCCTTGTTCACTATTGGGTCCAGTATTAGTGGTTGCACCAGGTGTCCCAGATGGTGAACACTGCAGTAGATGTCTTCCAAAACATTGATATGGTTTGATGCCAGACTGAGACACAATACAGGTTTTCTTGGCGGTGGGCACTTTATTGCTTGTTCCAGCTTGCTTCTTTGGGGCTTGTCGGGGCTTGTCACGACATTGAATCCTGGTTGGTCTACATCAATGGAAAAGAGCAAATATATAAACATGCAGGCACTTTGCAGTATGCACTCGAAGCCGTCAGGGGTCATCAGGAAAAATAATAAATGTGAGTGACATGTATTCATATTGTACATTTGTTAGTGACTGTATTACTTGTGCCTGTGAATAAGGCCTGCTGTACCGTGCGGGAACAAATCTGGCTGATTGTATTGATTTCAGGAAAGTTAGACATAAAAGCTGAAATGGACATCTGGCTGATTGTATCAATTTCAGGAAAGTTTGCACTACTTTAAATTTTACAAAATTGTCACATTTCATCAGTTTTCTTATTTTACACGTTTGGCTCAACATTCCATGATCTTTTGCCATTCTCGTTTGCCATCCTCTATTCTGATTCCTTTAACTATATCCAAGCAACTCCAAAAAAGTAACCATTTGTTAAAAAAGAAATGAATGAAAATGTAAATATTAATATAAAATAAAAATAATATTAATCAAAAATAAAGATCTAGGCTAATAAAATAAACTAATAATTCATGGAAAATACTAATTCATATATAACTCATATTGATTGAAATTAGACAAGAGTGATACAAAATTGCAACAAATCATGAAGAATGCAAAAATATTGAAGAATACAATTAATGCTGTGCAGAAATAATAACAATAGACCACAATGCCAGTAAAAGGCACCAAATATTGACATCAGTTAATATGTTTGTTTCATATTGTCAGTAGTCTTCTGATTTAGTCTTGATTTCAACCTAAAAATACCTGCAGCAACTTTAAAATACGTTATTGTCAGTAACTCATTTGTTGCTTTTTTATATTTAAGTGAAGAGTATGTCTGAGTTAATATGGGTAATGTGTTAAACATTACATTATTTGCCCCTTTCAGAAGATCACTTCATTGGCTTTGTCCCAACAATGCCAGCATTTCTTCCTGTAAGTCAGTAAATGTCCCTGTAAGGACACATCTGTGATGGCTTTGACCCAACATAATATTTCCCCCTGTAAGGACACACCTGTGGTGACTTAGTTGCAACATGCCAGCAATTGCCCCGTAAGAGACCCCCCGTGATGGTTTGCCCCAGCAAGCCCACATTTGCCGCTGTAAGAACCAGTTTTAATAGCTTTGCCCAAACATGCCACTGTTTGCCCCTTTAAGACCACATCTGTGATGGATTTTCTGCAAAATGCCAGTGTTTGCCCTTGTAAGAACACCCAATAATACAGTGTTTACACTATGCAATATTACATGCCTCTCCCCAACACACACACACACACACACACACACACACACACGCACGCGCGTGCGCACCCACACACACATACACACACTTCAGACAATGTATCCTACCTCCACCCTATCCCCTTTCCCCAAACGCCCACCATATACATGCACACACATGGGCACTATGGCATATATGATGCCTGGTTACTTGGGCAGTGCCCAGATTACAACGGGTTATTTGCTTGGGAAATTAAACTTCTATTTTAGCTTTTGGCGTTATTTCTATGATGTCCCAAGCTGCGGTGGGGCTGCCTCCTAGTGCAGCTGTTCGATTGCAGTGCGTATCCGCTGTTAGCAATATTAGTCAATTGGGGAAGAAGCTGAGGTCCAGATAGGTACAAATAACAATACGGTAGTTGGTTTGGGTTGACACATACAGCAGAAGGAGATGTAGATTTCCTGCTAGGCGTCTGCACCCTGGGCCTCTTTTGTGAGGTGTTTCTAAATGTTCTCATAGTAAAAGACTTTGGCTTGATGAAAATGTGTAGTATGGCACCCTTTTGAACAATATTTCCAAGCCCTCTTTTGATTCCCAGTCCACCCCTGCCAATGATGGTTCATTATGAAGCTTAGTATCAAAAATACTACATCAAAATTAATAAGCACAATTGATTAGGTGGACATTTTAGTGATTTCTCCAAAAACACAATGAAAAGAAGTTGTAAAGTAACATGTGTTGGACTGCTTAGGGAAAGCTTCAGCTCTCTGTCCGAAATCTCGCCGCAGTATGGAGAGGGGTTCTGGAGCCCACCCGATATTCTGCGTTTCAGAAAGAGTGCATCATGGTGAGACCCCTGATAGCATGCGGGCAGTTGTGTAGATGCCAGGGCAACTGTGTACACTGGCCAGAGAGCTGTTGAACATTGCTTATACATGCTTCTGGTCTTGTCATATTTCTCTCTGCATTGATTTGAGTTCCACTTTGTGCTGCTCTATAGTTCGATTAAAGATTTTAATAACTAGGCTCCATAACAGGCAGCAGCTTCTCCATGATGTGGGGAGTGTCTGTAATTGGGTCATGCCATTTTATTTAAAGAATTATTCTCATCTTGAAATGGCAAAACATGCATGACAATATTATTGTTTAAGTGTTTTATTGCTTTCATTGTTTTTTGTACAATCCGCCTTATAGAATACCTGAGTTTGGTTTCTAAGCGCAGATCAGAGATTCGAACCTCTGTTGCTCTGGGCTGTCTTGCTTCCAAGGCCAGCTATTGCCCCTGTGCTATCCTCCATTCACAAGTGTGTATGCTGCGTGTGAAAGTTCCATGATAATGTAGTTTTCCTGTATTTTATTAGCAGAGAAAACATTCTACGACAAGAAACTCTGCACATGTGAACTTACAGTCCGACAGAGCAATTCCAAGTCAGGGTGTCTTACAATAGAGCATCAGATGCAGTAGTTTATACAGGTAAGTGGTATATGACATGGAGAGGGTATAATACAGACATAACTAGCATAGAATTGGGCAAATAGCAGACTGTACAGAATGAACATATATGTATGGGCGTTCAGCAGGAGAGGGCTTTGCGGGAGGGATGTTGCCAGATGATTAAGGTGTTCTTTGCGAGAAAGGAAGTGTCTGAAGACTGAAGTCTTGAACCATGATACAGTGGGGATGGACTTGTTGTCAGTGGGAAGGGAGTTCCAGTGGAGTGGAACAAGAATGGATAAGGAGTGAAAGTAAGGGGGGATGGAGGGGGGTCAGGGAGCAGAGAGGACAAGGAGAGGTAGAACTCTCACGTGACAGGGTTGAGTAGCAGGACTTATAGCTGGCCTGGTATTAAGGGTTCACCTATGGAGTGTTTTAAAGACATACAGATGGATGTGTTGCTCAGAGCGAGGTGGGGATGGAGGGTTGTTGAAGAGGGTGTGAGTGACAAAGTGATGGACATTGTCAAGAAAAGTGAAGAGGTATAGAGGGAGTGTCCAGGGGAGGCTTGAACAGTAGTCCAGTCTACTGATGAGGGTGGAGATGGAGAAGAGAGTCTCAGTAGAGGGCAGAGTGAGGTGCAGCAAATCATAAGAGAGTTCAGGAAGTTACGCCTGGCCGCCATTGCAGAGGAGGTAATGAATTGTGCTCTCAGAACGCTTAGATTGCTAGCCTTGAGGGCCAGGGCTAGGGAATCCGGGCAAAGAACAGTGGAGAGCAGAGGAGGGGTGAATCAATGGAAGCTAGGGGGTTCTGACACCGCAGTTTTGGAGGATTTAAGCATCCGGTAGTGGCATGCTATCCAGTAGCCTATGGTGGATGGGGGGGGGGGGTGCTGTGGGAAGACACCTCAGGGGTGAAGGAGGGGAATGAGATGAAGATTTGTGTGCCATCAGCAAAGGGTTGACATAAGAAGCCAAAGGTGAAGATGAATTTGCAGAGGCATGAGGTGTAGAGAGTGAATGAGACGGGGGGAGGGGGGAGTCTAGGTTAATACGAATGTCTAGTTGCACCCTAATAATTGATTATCCGTGCCCCTCTCACTGGTGTTGCTGGGTTCCACAGATTTGAAAATATCAGCAGCAAGGTTGATGCAGGGTCAGGATCTTGAATATTCTTTATTTACTATTTTTGTTATTAAGATTGCCGTTTCTTACTTTTTTGTTGGAGTAGTGGCTGCTTTTACGGAGTTAAACTGTGTTGGTACTCGTTTTATCTGGACTCTTGGTCGCGGGTGCAGAAAAGGGTGGGGAAATGTGGTCGGAGGTAGTGCAAATGAATTTGGGAAATGTTTGTTGTCCTTCGTAGAAACAGACATGACTAGCAAACTGGATAGTCTGTAGCAGACGAATGAAATAACGTGGTCAAATTCGCATAGCTTGGAACCAGCGCTGATGAAATCGTATTCACTTAGTCAGCAGCCTGCAAAATGCATATTATTCCCAGAAACCTTTTTCCTGCTCAGTTTCAGATCCATGATACATTGCAGCCGGAGTCTTGGCAGTGATTCGGCAGGCATACTAATGGGATCTGAGAAGCCCAAACAAAGCGGACAGCGATTACCCACAAAAGCACTCAGCTAGCTCTTTGTTAAGATGAAGCCGAAACTAATGTCAACTGCTTTCATGCTCCCCAAATCTTCCTACAATGGGAGACTTGGAGTTTAGCGCAGAATGTGTTCAGACTAGTTCGAAATGCAATTTACCATGTCTAGGAACGCAGAGATTAATTCGAATTTTTGGTGATGCAGAAGGTTTCTTGTTAAGATGCCTTATTGAAAAGGACTGCATGGCCATTGAACTGTATCCTATATCAAAGATACAGGCAAGTATTACAAATCCTAGACTGTTGACAATGTGATTTGGTTTTGTCTCGGGAGGATAACTCAGGGGCAACATGCTCACCTTGGAAGAAAGATGACACAGAGCAACACAGGTTCGATCCCTGGGTCTGCGCTGAGAAACCTCTGGGTACTAAGCGCGTTATAAATAACCTATCATACCAGTGCATGATATTACTTCCAGCCTATCTGCTTTGGGGATCTGTGTTCGGTTTAGGATGAAAGCACTGAGGATTCATACATCGGAAACCAGAAAACCAAAGATCCTAGTTTGTACAATATCTTCTTTGAAAAGAGTGCCTTGGTATAAAGCGCTATATAAATAAATAAATAAATAAATACATTTTCGATGCTGTCATTGCTTACCAGTATTGTGCAGGCAGCAACTGGAGTATTTTAAACATTGTGTGATTGTAGTCTGTGAGGTCCAGGCATGAGAGCACCGGAGCCCTGGTGACCTCCACTTTGTGTGACACGTTCAGGTGTGTCGGGAAGGCACTTCAGCAAGTGGAGAAGGTGGTGCTGAATTCTTGCTCACATTCTGAATGTGAGGAACAAAGGCGAGGGACCCATCAATTTGAATGCCTGTGTTTTTTGTGCATGAACACAAGTGGTCACCAACAGAGTGGTAGGTCATATAAAAGGTCAATCCAGTGGGGCGGATGCCTGAGTTAAATAATGTCCATTTTGGATGTGTTGGGTCACCAACAGTTATTGATCAGCCAATTGTTGATGCAGGACAGGCAAGGGGATACGGATGCTGCTTCATGCGGGGGGCTTCCCGTTGCGAATGTGATGTGTGTATCATTAGCATAAGCTCAAAAGGATGCAGGGTTTGGAGATATGGGATGACCTGGTGGTTCGAGGAAGGCATTAAAAAGCCACGGAGACAAAGCAGACCCTTGAGGTACACAACAGGTCAGTATCGATGGACTACAAAGAAAGGCATTCAATGCCAATTTCACTACCTTTTATTGAGAAAGGAAGTAACCCATTCAAAAGCCAGATCTTGAATTCCCTTTGGTCCCATCAAGCAGCTGACTAGAGTGGTGTTGTTGGCCATACCGAAAGCAATCGATTGGTCAAGGAGGTTGAGGATTGCTGGGATGCCTTTGTCCAATGACTGCAGAAGCTCATCTGTCATGAGAAGCAGGGTAGGTTATGTTCCTCTGTAAAACCAGCCGTCTGACTGATGACCATGCAGTAGGATATTGACTTCACTGTACGGTATCAGCTGTTGGTTGGCAATTTTCTTCACACTTTTTCCAAGGAAGGGAATGTTGACTATATGGTGATATGGTTACATTGCCTATTGGCTTTATCAGAAAGGGGAGGGGTTCGGGTTTTCTTTGGAACCTGCGGATGGAGGCCCGTGCTGAAAGCTAGAACAGACCATTCAAAGTTCTCTTTGAAGCATGTGTCAGGCACAGGTGGAGCTGCCTTGATGAGGCCCTGATCTTCATCACTGTTTGATGACCTGTGCAGGAGTCACATGGTAGAAGACTGTAAAGGTGGAAGGAGGATGAAAAAGAGCAAAACGGTGACGGCGAAGTGAGGGTTAGTGGCCATCTTATAGACTTCACTTCCTCGAGAAAAAATGAGGACAGTGTATGCTTCGGGTTGTGGGAGGCCAGGTGGCCAGGAGAAGGCTCTGGTGGGAGAGAGTTCCTTGCATGTCTTGAACACCTCATCTGGGGTGTTTGACATCTGTAAGATGCAGGTGTGCAGGGTGGCTTTCTTCCTGCAGTTGATGGCAAAGTAGCAACCTGCAGGTGGGGCTTTCGCCATATACATTTAAGGATCTGTTTCGTTCTCTTCTCTTCAGGGGGGCAGCTCTGAGTCATACCAGTTACTTCTTTTATGAGGAGGTGTCTTCCTTTTAGAGATATGGGGAGTCAGGAGGTCGAGGGTTTTTGTCATCTCATTATTTATGTAGAACAATATCTCCTGCAGTGGAACTAGCATGGGAGTTTAGCTCGTGAAGGTTTGAGCAAAGTGACAGTTATTTGTAGGGTATTGCTGTTTATTTGTCTTGTAACTTAGATGCTAGTCTGGCTATTGCGCCCATTCAACAGACAGACCTGGGAGATTCCCAGGGCCCCATGAACGCTGAAGACTGAGCCCTGGTAGACTGATGCTACAGGAGACACTGTACGATGAAGATGAAAGGTGATGCACAACCAGTTGTGAGTACTCCATTTAAATGGTAGACCTTAGTCGCAATACTTGGACCCCAATGGCACAGTCACGGAAAAAAGGCAATCGGGCCATATTGATGGTAACATTTACATCAAGTAGAACCTACTGTTTACCTTGCTGCTCCACAGGAAGGATGTACCCTCCTGTTCCTTCACGTAGCAGAGTAGGGAGGTGTGGTTCACCGTACCAAAAGCAGTTGACAGGTCAAGGATGAGGAGGATTGCTGGGGCGCTCTCATATAGCCCAACTAAAGCAACAGAAGGCAGTAGGTGTCATCATCATTGTTTTTCCCTACGTTGCATGGCATATGGTGGGAGGGAGGCAATGGCCAACATGCTGGAGGACTGGAGGGTCCTACTGATATCCTGGGAAAAGGATAGAGAGTGTGAGTGAACCCTGAAGGTTTGTTACAGAGCACACACATATCCTCTTGGTAGATTATTCTACATCAAGGCATGAAAGGCATGAAAAGGCACTCGCACAATTAGTTAAGGATGAACAGCAATTATAGAAAGCTCAGCAGAAGCTTCAACAGATCACCCAGGAAGAGTGAACGGCATGCCCTCCCTCTGCACAAAACCAAGAAGAAGGGCAGATTGGCTCAGTCCTCGGACAAACTGCTTTTGACTGCGTCCAACTGTGCTTCAGTGCATTGTGCAATGCTGTGTGGCAGGCATTATGGTGCATTTTTTGCTATTATCTTTAAAGAGTGACCCATTACTCTCTGGATCCAATCAAATGAGGGGATCAGAGAATTGCCTTTACTAGTTGGAAAACCAAACACATCATAACAGGGTTAACCTGGCTACCGCCAAGGTGGGTGCTGCACCTTACGAGGACCTTCAAAAAGTAATTTTGGAAAGATTGAATTTCTATGATGAAATGTTGAATGTAGTTTTCACAGCTGGCCCGGTTGAGGGCAGAGACACTCCCTGAATATTGCCCTATCATTGGTCGATCCAGATAGAGTCAAGATACAGATTAATAGTAATCAGAAATTTCTAATAGCTCTTACAGACTTTACCTCATCCTATTCAGAGATGGGTTCAAGATCCATAAAGCGATACCCCATTGGGATTGCAACTGAATGCCACCATGCTCAGGGCTTTAGAACCCAGGGAGCATAAGACTATCTCATTTCCAGAAAAAACACTTTAAACTGGAAAGATCTATGGCAAATGTGAACAGGAGGAAATATGAAAGGGTCACAACATAAGTTCTTCACAGCATCAGCACACACTGAAATGCCTTTTCGGACAAATCTCACAACAACCAACATTTTGGGGATGTAGGGACTGGTGTAGCCTAGCACATCAATGACACCAACACTGACAACAAAAGCCATGAACGAAGGATGAACAAGCCCCATTGGATGCAATATAGAGAGTGTACCCCACTGCAGATAGCTATGTGTGAACAGCGGGAGGGAGGGTGCACAACTTCATCTATGCAGGATGTTCTTAGTCAGTTTTTGAGGGCAACTTTGCTTTAGAGAAAGATTTCTCGAAAAATCCTTGAGCCAACATCACTCATGTGCATGGGAACAAAAAGAGGTACACAATGATAATGATTTGGCAATAAATATTTGGAAAGAATATCTTTCTCTCCCTCTCTTGATCTCTCTCTAAAACAACCACACAAGCACACTCACCAACGCACGCACACATGCACGCACACAGACACACACGTACACCAGGCTTTGATTTTCCTCCAGTATTGCCAGGTAAACAATTGTATATGCTATGTTTGCAGGGTAAATGGCTCCGCCCACACATGATACCTTGTCAAGACATGAACTATAGTTTCCTAATGCTAAAAGGGAAAGACTATTTCATAAGAAGTAAGGACGAGAAGAGGTGCAACGGTTCCATGGAGAGGAACGAACAGACGGCACCAACGACAGAAAAAGAGTGGGCAAACCACCAGAGGCTTGTGTGCTTTTCAACAGGATAATCCCACAGTACACCAGAAAGTTAGCTGTTCCAGTATGACCCACGGTGAAAATTAAAGCAGAAAAGGTCCCTCCATTTAGGGAAAGTATGTTTTGGCATCTGTTGGCCAATTAAAGAATAAACAGAAATTGATGGTTTCCCCAAACATTTAGGCTCCACTAATTATGCCAGGCACAACCATTGCCCACTTGCTGGGGGTAATCAGGAAAGAGAAAATGCAAATATCTTAACTTTAGAATTTCATTTGGCCTGCCGTACATGCCTATGTGTAAAGAAAGTTCAAACCAATGCCTCATGAATCTTAAAAGAATTAGACAGATTTTCTCCAAAGATATGAGTACAGTTTCAGTGGGTGTGAATACACAGGATAGGTAGCTTCTATAAAGCGACCAATCAGAGTGTACACAAAGATCCTTACTTTAGATCACTATCCACCGTCTACCCAACACAGCTAGAGGAAGATAGGACAGTACGCCTATCAACCTTCACTTCATTCACATATCAGTGGAATTGAAAGTTGGGTTTTCAAATAATGTTCTGAGGGACTTTGCAGCTGATTGGGCAGGAGGCAAAGATTTTTAAAAAAGGGACCACTTTGTACTGAATGTGATCTAACAGAAAGAAAGCTGCAGCGCCATGCTGGTGACCAGCCTTGTACTCCTACAATGTCTGACACTCATGATAAATAGACTGATCTTCCGTATCTAAAGTAACAGATGGGTCAAACATAACCAGAATAGGTAAGTAGCCCCTTTAGGTCGTCCCTTACAGAGACTGATGCCGTTTCTGTGCCATGATTTTAGTGAAAGTGTGGTTATTTTCTACAAAAGGAGAAATAGGATATGCACACAACTGGCTGAAATGCCAAGAATGCAAGCTGGGTTGTGAGTTTAGGTCCCAAGAAAAACATGATATTCAGCTGTAGTTTCTTGTATCTGAGAGGGAAAACAAGGGCATTGTAAAAAGACCTTAAAGGGATAGTTCACTCTAAAAGTTTATTGGCTCAAAAGATGGACCATGATCAAAAATATAAAAAAAAATATGTTTTAAGACAGTTCCTATGTACACTTTTGAGCAAATGAGGCTCAAAGTCACACATTTCAAGCACTAGGAGGCATCCATTTTGTGAAATGGATGAGCCTCCTGTGCTTCTGTTAAGCTATGCCCTTGCAGCACTAATGAAGCAGAAGCCAGCCACCTGTAATAAACAAAAGCTACCACTGGGTGGCTTTTGCTTCATTATTGCCGGAGAGCAGAGAATGCAGGAAGGCTGCATGCAGGTAAGTGCTTATTTCTTTTAGCACCAAAAACATAAAATATAATTATGTTTGCGGTGGCTTCAGCTTTGATTTTCTAACCACGGCAATCATAAATGCTACAATGTTGTATTTATAATTGCAGTGCCTTTGCTTGTAGGCAAGTGCAGGCAATTATGAATATTTTGCCGGCATCCTTATGGGAAACTAGAAAAGAAAATGTCAGAAATTATGAAAACTCTGCCGGCAGCCGGCGAAGTATCTATAAATGCACTCTGCCTTTCATTTTACGTTTTTTGTGCTTCCCTGGGCTTGGGGAGCACCGTAAAACGTAAAATGAAAGTGAAGGCAGCCTCCTCCATGTTCAGCTCTGCTCTGGCTGAAAATTCCAATTTCAGGGAAAACGTCATCTTAGACGTTCTAAGGCTAACACATTTAAGAATGCTGGATGGCATGGGGCAAGGTGGCAGATCCTTTACCTCTCCATTGCTCATTTACATTTAGACCAATAGTTATAACCAAAGTCAATGCCAACTGGTGGCTGTTCAATTTTCTATAGGAAATCATTTGCACGTTGCCACCCAGCCATGTGTCGGCATGTTCCCACTTCACCAAAAGTGTTAATGTTAATGTTAAAGGATATTTGTACCGCACACTATCACCACCGGCGTGCTCCCCTGGTGCTCTGGTGTATCTTAAACAACGGGGGTATGTTAGGCGTGTTAGGACAAAGTGCGGAGAAGAGCAAGGGAGCTGTGAAGTACTGTTGGCAGCTTCAGTTCGGTTAACACCGTTTGGTGAGCATATTGGTGTGTTATTCAGTTCTGAGTCCATTGTGCGCTGTTGCTTGGGGGTTTGTGTGGTGTGGTTGTTGATGCAGGTGTGGTGAAGTGTGTGCGGGTTGCTGCGGTTTTAAGAGGTGTGGTTGTGTTTGGTTAGAGTGTGAGAGGTGTGTGAGGAATGGGTGGGTTAGTATCCTTGTTGTCTGGAGAGATGCATATTTGTATTGTGTCTCCTTCATGGTTTAGAGAAGGTTGTTTCCTTTCAGTGATTCGAGTTTCAGCGCGATAAGTCTGTCTCATCTCTCAGTCATTATGCTAAGTTAGCTACTTTTGTGTTTTCATCTTTGCATTTGGTCATCCCTTTTATCCCAGTTTGTCTTTGCTGTAACCTAGTTTTGGATTCTTTTCTTGTGAACTACGTCTATACTCTACGTCCTTTCTTAGTGGGTAAGGCTGTTGGTAGTGTAGGGCATGTATGCTAATTTATGTCCTCATGGGGTTGTCGCTTGTGTTCTATTCCACTAACGTCGTCTCTCTTGTTCTTGTTTGTAGTTTCCCATAGTTGATTCTGGGTGTTTCCTGAGCCATCATATATTCTGTCAATCTTTTCTTTGTGTTTCCTGTTTGATTGTTTTAGTTGTTTCAATTTGGTTCTGAGGTGTTGATGGGTTAGATTTTTAGAGGTTTTCTAAATTTTAGGTGGTCTTTGATGGTTCTTATTTCTTTCGTGAGGTTGTTCCAGGTTTTTGTGGCTAGGTGGGAGAAAGTGGAGCCCCCTCGTTTTTTCTTGACCTAAAGTGCCATGACTGACTTCACTGTCTCATTTTCAGTGCTTTCAGGAAATTGGCCATGGGTTAAATTGGCATGAATCCCAAACCCAGTGATTAGCCAGTTATGGCAGTGGATGTAATTATGCTGAAGGCGATCTGCGGATCGATGACACACTGGTGTTTGCGTGGTGAGTACTTCTGGCATCTTGAATGAGCACTAAATTCATGCAGAGATAAGAAGAAACAAGAATTGTTAACACTTTTAATAGATGCTGTATACACTTGTACATATGGCGAGGATAAGATAGTAATGAACAGCAGCTGGTGCCATGAAATTGTCAGATACAGTGGGATCTAGCAAACCAGCCTTCCTGAAATTGAAAGAATTCTGTCCTTTGAAAATGGTTGAACCTTTTATTGGATCCAACAGAGAGTAAAGACGGTATCCAACATTACCTTTAAAGGCAACATGGCGGCCATCTGTAGGTGTAAAAAGCAATAGCCTTTTGGATCCACATGGAGGTTCCATAGAGACCCAAAAGCGATTCACTCTACGTTTGTGATTCCTTTACAGAGCACATGAAAGATATCGCAAACTGCAAACAATTGTGTGACTATCTAATCGCTAGCCTACTTGCATAGTAATATGTTTAGAAAGGAAAGGTTGAACCAGCAAAGTGTTTGACATAACCCTACCTCTAATCCTAGTACTAATTCCAACCATAGCACCATATCCAAAGCCCTAACTTGATTCCTATTTCCAGCTACAAAGAGGCTAAGGTGAATCTCGTCTGGTTGACCTCCATCATTAGATATAGAGGCACTGTCTTACTGTAGCACTACTGGCATAACCCTGCAGAACAAATCTAGCGCATAGGAAGGAAAAAAAAGGTTATTCATGCTAGCACTATTTTTCCACCATAGAGACGAAGGAGCAGCAACGAGCAGGTCCCTACAGCACACCAATCTGTGAGTCATTCTCTTGGCATTACCTTGCTATCTCGGCATGGCTTCTTGGGGAGTTACCTTATACTGGCACTTATTTCAAAACAGATGAGACTACATCTAGCACACCCTCAGCCAAAACAGCACCAACAACTATGCCTGCAAAAACTGATGTGGGGTCGCATATCTGCTCAATATGTACATGCTTTTATTTTTAAGGGACCATAAGAAAATCTGTGGCGTAAAAAGCCAACCCTGGCTCTACAAGCTGTCGACATATGCTTTTACAGCTGAGAGAGATAGCAAGTATGCTTCCTGTGCAATCTTTCTCAGGACTAAACTACTTCTTTCAAACTGACCCCATTCAGGTTGGACACTCCCCTCCCATATTAAAGAAATGTATTGATAATTCGAACCATGGAAATGGCATTCAGCCAATAAGTGGCTGGAAGTAAGGGCAAAAATTCCCTTCCCTGGATGCTGACATTTTTGTTCTTCATCAGCCTCTGGCCCTTCGCTATCCTCTCCCCTGAATTCCATCTCCGGTACCCGGTCCTCACAACATCTTACACCCTTCCCCCTCCTCACCCCACAGAGAAACCTGCTGGCCTTGGCTACCTTCTCTGCTTGCCGGACTCTCTCGATATTCTGAGCCAGCTTGTCATACAAATAGAAAAGGCATTTAGCCCCGCCACGATTTACTATGGAGGCCACTATCTTTTTTTGTTTGTTTTTTTCTTTTGGCAGGGGATTGGGCTTCTACAGTGTGCGTGCAGCCATTGCTCAGGATATAAATATCTATTACTCCTTGTTCGGGGGTGTAGGGGTCTTGAACTGGTGGTCATTGCCGTTTCCTGTACGCCACTGAACACAGTGGTAATTGCTATATTATCCTGACTTTACATAAGACTCTTGATTTACTTTCTAGTATCTCAACAACCTTAGTACTCCTCCTGCTCTCTTAGGGAGATGAGCATTTTTATCGACAACACTCTAATTTATTTGCACATTCAAATAAACCTAACCCCTCTTAGGTGTTGGTGGTAATACATTCGAATTCGAAAACAGCAATCACGTGGATGCTGGCTGCCCACGCCTGCCACAGGCGTTGCTGGGGGGGGCTGAGGGGGCTATAGCCCTGGGTCTTTTCCAGACCTAGCAACACCCCTGCCTGACGCATTTCTAAAGTTGGAGGGGCGATCTGATGGGTCGGTATTGATTGCAGCCTGATTTCAGAGAGGAGGCCCACCACCGGTCTGGCTGTCTCTGTGCTATTGGCCCGATCCTGCTGGGGCTACCAGACTGAGGAATCTGTTTTGCATCAGCTGTGCCGGCAATAGAGCGGGGTGAGAAGCCACAGCACCCAAATGGCCCTGAATGCTGGTACGGAGGAACCGCTGGACTTCTCTGGTGAGTTGTTGATGGTAAGTGTGACTACAAAAAGACTGCATGGAGTGGGGGCGCCAGGCCTTAGGCCCTGTTGGTGTCTTAGTGCCTGAGACGAGCGGCAGCTCTGGCTGTGCTGCAGCGCTGGGAGCACAGAGCAATCTGGCTGACGATTCTCTCTCCATAAAGTGGATCCATAGGCAGTGCAGGTCATGCTGCTTGGAGCAGGCCAGAGGCGTTGCTAGGGGAGGCTTAGGGGGCTATAGCCCTGGGT
The DNA here is from genome assembly GCF_040938575.1 of Ambystoma mexicanum. Lineage (NCBI taxonomy): Eukaryota > Metazoa > Chordata > Amphibia > Caudata > Ambystomatidae > Ambystoma > Ambystoma mexicanum. Next base: position 1,078,262,009 of record NC_090932.1, read on the forward strand.
CTTTTGGTTGTATCCCTGGATAGAATCTCAGGGGCCACAACCAAAAGGCTAGCTAGCCCCGAGTCTGAAACACGGATGGCCAGCGGCACCCCCTTCAAAGGCAACTGAAGGGCCTCCTGGACCGGCGCAGTCCCCGCCTCATGGAGTGCCCATTCCTAGGCGTCTGTGTTGCCACCCACCTGTAGGCCCCTGTCACCATCATAAGTGGCGGCCACCTGAGTTTCCTGGCACAGCTCTGATTTTCCTGTCTGCTGGAAAACATCATGGCTGACTGGACTCGTAGAGGCCGGGAGTCTGCACCTGACCATTTCTTAGTGCGGAAGGCTTGGGGCATCCACTGGGTATCAGGTAATATTATCCCCATACATAATGTCGCCATATATATGGTCGCTGGGAAACGGCATAAGCAACATTATTTGTGGGGATAATTTATGCGGTTAATGGGAGCGGTGGTTGCAGGGGTTTCCCCGGCTCCCTTTAAAAAAATATGGGTTTTGTGGGGGTGTCCCCCGCAGGTTCCATTGGTTAATATTGCCACCAAAAAACAGCACCATTCTTATATGTCGACATTTTTACGGAGATATTAACACATGGAACCATCCACTGCGAAGAGCAAACAATGAGCTAGGATCCAGCTACAAAAAACAATGGCGCCTTGACAAGTTTACTAAACTGATGCAGTCGCATTACCACATTGAACTTGCATGGATAGTCAAAGAGCATTGCAACCTGTAGAATGCCCCCATTTCAGTTGAAGAAGTTGACAAAGCAATCTGGGACCAGTGGTAAAACCCCATGCCATGATGGCATCACAATAGAATACTATAAAGAATTCTGGCCCTCTGTGGATCCTCTGCTGGTCAAAATGTATCTAGAATCACTGGGTAGGCAGATGCTACCACACACCCACATTGAGAGAGGTGGTCATCAAACTAATTTCAAAGCCTGGGAAAGACAACTGACTGTGCGCGTTTTACAGACCCCTATCCCTATTCAACTTCAACAAGGTGCTTTCCAAGCTGCTGGCAAATAGATTGTCTCCTTTAATGAGTAAACTAGGTCTGCCTGATCAATCGGGCTTTTCAACCAGGGATGTCCATCCAATTCAACCTCTGCAAGCTCTTTGCAATCCTCTCCCTAATAGATGCAGAAACACAGGCAATGATGATGCTACTAGACGCAGAGAAGGCATTTGATTCTCTGTGCTGGACCTTCCTCTTTGCAGTCCTGCAGTGAATGCATGTAGGTGACTACATGCTCTCGCTAATCAAGCTAGTGTATGCTAAGCCTATGGCAAGCTGATAACAAATGCTATTGCTTCGCCCCCCCCTTCAGCTCCATAGAGGCACACGTCAATGCTGCCCCTTGTCGCCACTTTTTGCACTGGCCATTGAGCTGGCATGTGCCCTTCGCACTGAACACATGCATAGGTGTCTTACCTTCTACTAGCAGAGAGTATTAGTCTCACTCTACGCCAACAACCTCGTAATCTATGTATCGGAACCGGTCAATAAGCTTCACCCCGTTGTTCGTGCGGTGGTGCAGTTGGGGCAATACTCTGGACTCAGAATGAAGTGGGCTAAGTCTGCACTCCTCTCGCTCGCGCACAACACAGCCCAGTTCCCATGGAAGCCAAGCTAGATAGTTGGGGTAGCCTTCTGTTATCCATTATTGCCCGTGTATTCGTAATTTAATGGTGGTCCTCCTAAATTCCTGTATATATTTCTAAATGTCCCGATTAGGCCGCCCAGAGCATACTTCGACAGACTAAGCTCCATGCTGATCAAATTTATATCTAGGCGGGTAGACAGGCCAGCAGGCGAGAGTAGCCCGGGAAGTCCGCATGCTCCCATTAGAGGAGGGCAGTCTTGCGGTCCTAGATTTTGATTTCTATTATCAGGTGGCACAGGCAAGCCGCATCAAGCATTGATACGAAGCAGCACTGTACGCTCAAGTGATCTCCCTGGAGAGGGCCATTGCGTTCCTGAATAGGCGTAATGGGGAACAATGGGGAAAACAGTGCATGCCATATAAAAAGATAAGCACAGCCCTCATGTCCCTGGCAGTAGTGCACTACCTCCATGCAAAACATGATAAACCCGCCCCATACCAACAGACATATCCTTCAACAGAACAGGTGGCCTGAACAGCACATTTGTCCTGCAGGTGCATAGGGAGCTTTCTGCGTACGGAATCGTCAAAATGTGTGATTGGTTCACAGCTGGTAAATTCATCTCTACCGAGTATAGTGAGATGGGGGCGTAACGCACAAGCTGCAAATTATCTATCACATGGTTAAAGGGGAAGTAAGTGCAATACTTATCACGTTCCCGCTCATGCCTCAGCCTTTCAATATATTGCAGCCCCTATCGAGGAATGATCAGTCAAAACACACAATCGCAACAATGCATTGAATGGTCCAGGGGTGAATGTATGCATCAGGCATGTTACCCCTAAAAAAAAAAACTTTGACCCAGTCTCTCCGGGGGCATGCAAAATATGAGGCAGACTTTTTACACATGACATGGAGCTGCGCCAGTGTGGCCTCATATTTTTATTTTTTTTATTGAGCATTTGTAAGGCAGAAACATGGGACATAATACCAGTGGCAACACAATAATAACTGTGTAATAACAGTGGTGGTTCTACCAGACCTTGTGGCATTCAGCCGTGCAAGTGCATTGGGGAGAAGTGCACAGGAATGGGACGGGTGGAGAAGTGCAGGGGAAGGGGATGGGTGAACAAGTGCTGGTGGAGAGTCCAGAAGGGAAGTGCGAGGGGAGCGAGGGGGAGAACCACAGGCTAAGTGCTAGTACAGGCGACTCTCAAGGGTGGTAAGTGGAGTAACCAAGTGGGGACCACTTGGCAGTGCAGGCAGCCAGGGGTGATGGTGTCAACTGGGAGGAAGGGACTGGGATCCTGTGGAATTCATGAGGATCAGGCCACCTGTCATGGTGGCTGCCGAGGGATAATTAGCAGGGAAAGAAATGAGGCAGAGAAGAGCAGTGTTTTGAACAGTTTCTGGAACTTAAGGTGGTCCGGCTCAAGTCTGAGAGGGGCAGGGAGGCTGTTTCAGAGGTAGGCACCAGCCAAGGAAAGAGACCAGCCCTCCAACCTCTGCTTGGAGAAGCGTTTGACTGTCAGAGAGTTGAAACTAGAGAAGTGTAGTGCCCTGGTGGGGGGAGTTTTTATAGTGATGGAAAGTTGGAGATAGCATGGTCCCAGGCCCTAGAAGGCCTTGGGGATGATGCAGAGGGGCTTGAATTTGATCCTTGCAGCCACCAGGAGCCAGTGGGCAGATTTTAGGGCAAGAGAGTGGGAGGCCAAGGCAGTGCAGATACCCTGGGAAGGAAGGAGTGAAGGAGAGACTGCAATTGGATCGGAGAGTTCCTTGAATATTTTGAAAAGTGTGTCAGTGTTGTTAATGGCTCCAGAGATGCAGGCTTGGCTATGGGCCTGCTTCATGGAGCGGATAGAGAAGCAATATTGCCTTTGGTCATACTGAAGAAAAATACAGATGGGCCTTGGGGAAATACTTAGGGCTGATATCCGGATTAGCCCAGAAATATGCCTTCTTGGCCTTACCCGAAGCTTCCCAATGAGAGATCGCAGATTTCTGGCCATTGCTTTGTTGATTACGAAGCACTGTATCGCCATGGAATGGTGGTCACCACAGGCTTCAATAGCAGATGACTGGTTGAGGGACCGTCTTCCTTGGTGTAATGAGCAACAGGACACTTACAGAGAACTAGTGGAACCTCCTGCTTGTCCTAATGACTACTGGACCAGTTGCAGCTCAGGATTAACAGTAGGATGACTCCCAGTAGAGGTGGAACTAGGCCGCTTGGTACTAGTGAATGGATAAGCTTGACTGACTGTTGCATGCTCAACGTTACATTAGTCGCTGTCTGCTTTTATTTGGTAGAGATAATGAAGTGTTGATTCTTGATTTGTTTACTGCTTACTGTGCTCCATGTACTAATGAACAATTAAAAAATTAAGTTTTTTTAAAAAAAGAGGGGGACCCGCACTTATTCCAACCTGCTCAGGGCCAGTCCATTTAAAGGAGTTCTCTTTGTTGAGATGCGGCCATTATTCCTAACAGATCATTAGAAGGATGGTGTATGGATAAATATGTTAGCACCACTTTTCTGTATTCCTCACAAACATCTCCCAGGCATGACCCATTATGTAGCACTCCTCTGCTATTGCTTTCCCTGGCAGCCACCTGCTGTGCGTGCTTCAATGCACCACACTGATTACTATGTCGCCAATGTTTATGCCATGGCTACTGGTTTAGACCCACCTTGCACTGGGTGTCAGAAGGATCGCTTCTGTTAACTGGGCCCTATTTAAATAATGACAGCAAAGTACCCACCTCCACCTTCAAGACTAAAGCTGCTAAGTAAGCAAATGAGGCCTTCTTTTCTTTCATTCTTTAATGTGTAAAATGCAAACAATTGCCAAAAAGTCAATCTCCCAAGTCCTGAACATAGAACTTCCTATGAGGACTTCAGGCAAAACAACTAAATGCAACATGAAATGCCAAATTCCCACATACAAGTGAATGTTAGAAGCCAACCCAAGTCCCTCTCACTCTGAGGTTAGCTTGAAATGCCAAATTCCCACATACAGGTGAATGTTAGAAGCCAACCCAAGTCCCTCTCACTCTGAGGTTAGCTTGAAATGCCAAATTCCCACATACAGGTGAATGTTAGAAGCCAACCCAAGTCCCTCTCACTCTGAGGTTAGCTTGAAATGCCAAATTCCCACATACAGGTGAATGTTAGAAGCCAGCCCAAGTCCCTCTCACTCTGAGGTTAGCTTGGGCAACACAGAAGAAGAAGTCCCTTATTCCTTTTTCAATTTTGCAATAGAAATGCACCTGTCGCAGGGAGGAACTTTCCGGCAGGGTGCGACTGGGGCATCAAATCGGTCCAGGCACCAATGAAAGCATGGCCCACAATCACACATTACAATTCATTACTATCCAGAACAGACTGGGCACTAACCAAGTGGGTATTTATTTTTAGCAAAATATGTTGCAAATTATACATTTGAAAACGTATTTGCTTAGTACATTTGGTTAAAAATAGTGCAGTAACTTATGAAAGTGTCCCACTCTTGCCAAAACAACTGGCCCATGCTAGAATCATGGGCTGGCACTTGCGGCATTGCTCTGTTTCCCTCTAGGCCAGTCCGAGCCGGCCTTCCAGTCATTCCTTCTTTCCAGCATCCGTGCTTCTTGAATCTGCCATTATTGCAAGAACGTGAACGGCGACCTCCTATATGTATTTTCATCTGCTGCTGTCCCGGCAACCACTGTGCACTCTCATGTAAGAGCATACATCTGGATATTATGAGCTGAGTTTCCTGCGGGCACAGGCAATACGATCACACATCCTGAATCAAACATGGTGCACACGGCCAGATTTTGCAATGCTTTTTATTGAACTATGACCTTTTTACGAATGCCTCGACAGATCAGCATGCTTACCTGGAGACTGGAGGAGGTTGAGGGGGGGGGGAGACTGCAGCCTTTGTCTTTTCCTGCAGAAAGCGGCATAGTTACCAGAGATTCTACTGATAAAATGTTCTATTTGATCTGGAGGTTAAAGGAGCACAGCTGTGAAAGATCACGCACAGATTCCTCGCACGTTCTAGCACAGCAAGGGCTGTGTCCGGGTGATGGCTACTCTTAAAGGGGATAGTTATCAGGCCAACCTTGAACCGGCCCAGGGCCTTTTGGTTTTGTCACCATTCTAATCCAACTAATTAACCTGCACCCAACATTGCACAGCTCCTAGGCCCACCATCACACTATTGCAATCCCTAGAATCTCTGTGTAAATCCATGAGGTTGTTAGGGTGTAGTTGGCATTGCATAACACATTCCTGATGAGCTGGGCTGGGGGATCATGTGGCGGTGAAACAGCATAATAGGCGAACACATGTGATGCCTCACAGTGAATAGGTCTTCTAAGTGAAATGAAATTGACATGCCGGGAAGGAACGACCCATGTAAATGCTGAAGCATGGCCGCCTGCTCGGCAGCTGTGCAATAGACTATAGGGCCTCACCACGAGTCGGGCCGTATCCCAGCTTTAATACTGCCCAACTGTAATAGCACCCACCAGTCCAGGAGGTATTACCGCCGGATACCGGGTTGGCCGTTAACGGTAAATCCCCATTCCTCATTGGATCCAATAATATCGCTGAAAACCGGGCGTTAATTGGGATTTTCACCTCCAGAAAAAAGCTGGCTTCATTAGCAATAGGAAGATCAAACTCACCTAACATGTTGAGCCTCTTCCCCGAGGACTATAACTCTTCTCAGAGCTCATGGAACTGTGATTGGAAATGGCAGTGCACTGTAGCAAGCACAGAAACATAACAGGATATTACTAGTTTCATGGGGTGGTCCTCAAAACTACAAACTCAAAAATAGAAAAGAAAGTTTTATAAATCCCTGAACAGCCACAATAGTCTCCTGAACATGGTTAGTATTAGAACCCTTTTGCAGCCGGCACAACTCCAGGGAAGGTTCATGTTTTCTTTCAGTGCTGGCCACGAATGTTGCTTAGTGTGTAGACACGCTGTGCATGCACATGCTGCATGACATGTGCTGGGCCCTCTTCTGTTTCTTTCATTTTCTGAATGACAACGTACAGTGGAAGGTGGCCGCGTGCATATGCACTGTGCGATCAAGTAAACATTTGCTTGTGTGCCAGAAGCCTGAAGATGCTTTTTCAACCAATGTCGAAGGGAAACTGTCTGTTTGGTTGTAATGCATATTCTGCAAAAGCTTTCGGAATACTGCCCTGCGAAGTCTTTGCCTCTGCTTGCGTCGCAAGTCTATTCTTGCATATTGATTTACACTTAGTAGGAAGAATATCATTTAACAATGTAGCCCAGTCGTTTCTGCAATTTCCAAGATTTGCTTATCCTCTTCTTTTAGCATATCATGAATATTCACATACCATTTTGGCCACTGAGTCAAAATGAAATGGATCCACCATGACGTTCATAGATGAGCTGCTTCTGTCTGACCTCCCGCTACAGAGATCTGTGTGCGACCTGCAGCTCGAAGATTTGAATCCTGGTGGCCATCTCGTCATTTCACTCTTTCGCAAGTAAGAAAATGGCTGCCACTCATTTGGATAATAACAGGTATTAATAAGTGTTGAGAGATAATGCGGTATGCTGCGTGTGCTAACAATACAGAGTAAAGGCCACGAATGCACAGTGTAGGCCCTCCCTACTCCCGTGGAAGGACGACTTCCCTTGTTGCCGCAGGAGAGATCGCAAGGTCCTGGGCATAACGGCTACAGTTGCTAGTTTTCCTGGGATCATTATGCTTCCATGTATTATTTATAGCTAAGAGCAACTGTAGCGCCTGGACGTGGAGGAGATACTGTTTCCGGGACCTGTACAATGCTTCTTCATCCTGACCATCAAATGTAAGAACCAGAAGTGCAGGGGGGGGTGTTGTCTGAATCACTGGAAATTGAGTCATGGAGGAAGATGGAAGAGACAACATGGCAGATACAGCTAGGATTACCCCAATTCTAAAACAATGAGCAATATGTGCCCCCTGGCCTGAGAGATGACCACGTCACGGCTTCCCAAGAAGCCAATCAGTTGCTTGTGAGGGAAAAGTACTTCCAGTTCAATAGGCTTTGGCTGCTCAGCACAACACCAACAGGATTTAGAAAGTGCATGGCAACAGTTGCTGCACACCTTAGAAGTAGGGAAGCATCTGTCTGGGGTTTACCCAAACTTTGTAAATATGGGCTGCCCTCAAAGTGGCCTCCTACTCATATGTGCCTACAGTGTGTGTTGCCGCAGGATATACATACTGCATAATATTGGTCACGCCTGGTTTGAACAGTAGGTGCCAACCTGAAACAGAAGACAGCTGTTTAAAGTGTCTCCACACCTGTATGAGTAGGGTTCAAGCCAGCAGGGACCTGCACACAACACCAAATGTATCTCACCCTCAAGGCAGAGCCGGTGCTACAATAAGGCAAATGCAAGTAGCTGATTAGAGCACCTCCAGAATAATCGCACCATGGGGTGCTATTTTGGCCCTAAAAACAGTAAATCCAGCCTCTTTGTAAGTAGGGGGGCTTTAAATGGCACTTTTCTTGTGGAAGCATGAATCTTTGCATCCGCCCTGTCTACAGGCATGTGTATCTATGAGAAGCTGATGCTGCCATCTCTGCCAGTGCAGTGCTGAAAGAATGGGTTTTGCTGGGCTGCTTTTGGCGATTTCATTTGTCCATGCCAAGTGTGAGTATGATTATGCCAAACTAGGGCGGGTCAGTTCCCTGGTACGCGGATCACATCTTGGCTGGCAGATTTATCCAAGTTGGCTTCTGTGGATGTTGTCAGTGTGCAGGCTCCCACAGGGCACTCAGTGCTGGAGCATCAGGAGCAAACACCCAGATGCAGCCCTGTGCATGGGTGCTGCCATGTTGAATATGGTGCCATGCACAGGGGACTGCAGCCTGGCTTTGGAGCATGTGCACTGGAATTCATTCTTGGTTAGATCTTGGCAACCACACATTGTGGCCCAGGCTCATTCCATCATCTCTGCAGCATAAAATCGAGCAAGCTGTGTCTCAACACTCCGCGTAGGATAGTTCTGATGAATCCTTGTTGCACACCTGCTTTTCTGTCTGCCATAATGTCATTCTACGAACCTGTCTTTCATGGCATTATGTCACTTTGCCAGTGAGCCTAGCCTGCTTTTTATGCCATGTTGCCTAGCCACTCTCTTTGTAGTTCCCCTTCCTCCTGCATCCAGTTTTAGCGTTCCCTACCTTCCCTTGTTCTGACTTAGGCTTCCCTGTGTTACCTTTTTAGTTTTGGCTATTAGGTGGCAATGAAAGTGCTACATTTAAGCCAAAATTATTGTCATTAAAATAAGAGCTTTAGGATAAGAGCCTGAAATAGAGGCTTTGAATTAGGGTCTCTGATGCGTTTCAATGCAGATGGCATATAGGGATGGATGTGTGTTGTCTGACTATGTGTCCCACCCATTTAAGACCTATCTGTAAGTAAAACCTATGTAATTTTCCTCCCATTCCAACCCATCTTCCCTCAAACCACACCCCTTTTTGCATTCCTTACCTGAATTTGTGTTGTGTGCTGAATTTGTCAGCCATTTTTACTTCCAAAATGGTGGCTGCTTTGTGTTAATTTTATTGAAATGTTATTTGACTTGATTGATGCTTTTAAAAATATGTACGGCTGCTTTTAAATTACATAGTTTAATGTATTTGGTTTTCAAAATAAATAAGTTACTGTTGTAAAATGATTTTCCAATTGTCCATGTACTGATTTGTGAGTGGTGTTCCAGTGTCTTGTGATGTAAACATGACCTGATTGGATGTGTAGTTAGCGATGTCAGCATAAGGTGATTAGATCGGTAGTCTGTGTTTGTTCCTACATATATATTTGGAGTGAGTGGTTAAGCTGTGTGTTTGTCTGCTTAACATTTGAAGACAGAGGTAAAGCGAGTGATTTTCAAAGTTGTCAAAGGTGTCAAAAGTGTCAAAGGTGTCTGTTTTATTTTATTGGCGCTGGGCGTTTATGCATCGTTTTTGGCTTACTGCACAAAAACCCAGACTCATTTAAAAGTGCAAAAGGTCGCTTTAATGTGACAGGTCAAAGCTTACAATTAAACGTTTACCTGGCTCCATGGCCTTACAGACTAACAAATTCTTTAAACAACCAATTAACTAATTACACATTTTCCATTTTCCCCCAACAATTAAATAATTAAATAAAGCCATTTCCTCCCTAACTGTCCCTTGGACCCTACCGTCTCCTTACCCCTTTTCCAGGCGTCCCGCTTTCTCCCTGGGGCCATGCCCCTCCAGGCTCAATACCTGTTCCCCGGGATGGCCCGCTTGTGCAAACAGCACCACCCCATCCTTTCCCGTGTCATTCCCCCATTGTGCTTCCCTCCCCCCACATCAAAAGGGGCCATGCCCCCGGAGCCCAGAACCACTTCCATACCCCGCAGACTCCCCTCTACACCAACCTCCCCCCTTCCTATGACCTGCAGCCAGTCTGACCTGCCACATCACCAACCGAAATTCTTACATCACAACTTCACTAATGCCCCGACCTGTCACACAAAACTACCGACTAATCACCCCTTAAACCGACACCAAAAAAAAACCCTAAAAACTTGCCATGGGACGTAAAAAACCCCTGCATATCCCAAAATACCCTGCCCCCCCCTTTTATAAACCAGACCCAAGACCTTAACCAAATTGAAGGGGTGGGACGGCAGGACAATCGCCAAGTCCAACCGTCACCTGCCTCCCGAACCTTCCCTGGCCCCTTAAATACCCCAGAGAGGCGCTCTGCCCCCACGGCCACTCACTGGCCGTGTGCAGCGCCAAAAACCTCCCCGGGGGAAACGCTTAGCGTTCCACCCGGGGCCCCCCTTTTGGCTTACTGCACAAAAACCCAGACTCATTTAAAAGTGGAAAAGTTTGCTTTAATGTGACAGGCCAAAGCTTACAATTAAACGCTTACCTGGCTCCATGGCCTTACAGACTAACAAATTATTTAAACAACCAATTAACTAATTACACATTTTCCATTTTCCCCCAACAATTAAATAATTAAATAAAGCCATTTCCTCCCTAACTGTCCCTTGGACCCTACCGTCTCCTTACCCCTTTTCCAGGCGTCCCGCTTTCTCCCTGGGGCCATGCCCCTCCAGGCTCAATACCTGTTCCCCCGGGGTGGCCCGCTTGTCCAAACAGCACCACCCCATCCTTTCCCGTGTCATTCCCCCATTGTGCTTCCCTCCCCCCCACATCAAAAGGGGCCATGCCCCCGGCATCAGAAAAACCCTCCCCCGAGGTGTTCTTTCTGCCCCACCGCCCCACCACTTTACTTTAATTCCAACTCTTTAACCAATCAGCCAGCCAAGAGCACAAGTCCGCCAGATAGTGATTGTTCCCATAAATCGACAAGTGTACACCATCCTCCCCAAAGATCATGAAGCCCTCATACACTATCTCCTTATGTTCCATCACCTGCACCGCCACAGAGGCACAAAACTTCACCATCTCTCTGTTGATCCCCTTCCTAGCCCGCTCTATCGCTCCCTCGCTCCTCGCTCCCCTCCACACTCTGCGCGGCAACAACTTAGTCCACAACACCTCTGCTTGAGGCCACATTTCCCGCACCCAGACTAAATCCCTTTTCATTTTCCTTAGCAGAGCCACCCCCGTATCCCTCACCAGGTCATTCTCCCCAGCATGAATAATCAACACCTCCGGCGCCCCGTAGCGTTCCTGCAACCCTGCCAGCATAGGCAGCAACTGGTCCCAGCGCAGGCCCCCTAACCCGTGCCATTTTACCACCACATCCTTATAGCTACACCCCAGTTGCCTGCCCATAACCCTTTTCTCCGCTTCTTTCCCAGCCCATTTCACAATTGAATGGCCGACAATCCACACTTGCGCCAACTCCCCCTCCTTTCGCACAGCATCTGAAAAAGAAATGACAAAATTACTACCATAATACCTTCACTCCACACGCTGCTGTCAACTAACTTCTGCCACCTTCCCTCAAAATTCCCCTTTATGAAACTCCCTGACATACCCCTTGTATCTCCCAGACCTCCAACGCCCCAAACTTTTCACCTTATCCTCGGAGAAACCCAACCTATTACCCGCTGATGCTGCGCCCATCCTGAATGAATGTGTACCAAAATCCTCTCCCTTTTCTCCTACCACTAGCAGAGCCTTCCACAATACCCCCAAAACTTGTGATGCTGAAACCGGCGACCCATCCTCATGCTTAAACACCAAGCCCGTCTTACCCCCACACCGCTCCTTCCACAACCTGCCCGCCTGCACTGGGCATAGGTCCCTGCTCCCCTGACCCAACAAAACCCAAGAACCCTTCCCCTTTTGGTCCGTTTTGGACTTATTAATCTTAATGTCCAACCCCCATTCTGTAATTTGCACATCCTCCCACTGCAATCCCCCGGACCCCCCTTTTTCCCCTCACCAACTCTGAAACCTGAAAAGCCCCGAAAAATAACCACGTAAAACAGGTCGCAAACAGCTCCCCCTCCCATACCGACCAGCAAACTCCCCCTACTGCCTTAACCAACCTCTGCAGCAATTCCGCCGATATCGGCCTCCTCTTGTCCTTATCCCTCTTACTTTCCCTTGCCCATCCTTCCAACATCCTACTCGCCATTTCCCCCCCACTCGGCTGAAAACCCCAGAACCATTTCCCGTAGAAAGCAATTCCTGCTAACTTCCCTGCTATAGCTGCTCTTGACCAGCCCCTGTCCATGCACCTCAGGAGGAAATTCATGACATCATCCCTCCTCCGCTCTTCCGCAGCCCATCAACCCTTCCAACTACTCGCTCCCCCTCCAATAAAATCCTCCCAGGCCCTCCTGTATGGCTCCTTAGATGCCCCGGCCAATGAACCCTCCACCAGAGCCAGCGCTCTCATCTTCCTATCTTCCAAAGCTCCTCCGGAATCTGCTGCCCCTCCTGATCCGCATCTGGAGCCAATCCTTAGAATCTCTGCCATTGAAAACGAGATAATGCATCAGCGATGCCATTATCCTTCCCTGGCACATGTGTTGCCTTAAACACCACGTTCAATTCCATGCATCGCAGCACAAACTCTCTCATGAGTCTTGCCACCCTCTGATCCCTTGCTGACTGCCTGTTTACCACATGGACCACGCATTCGTTGTCAACATTGAAATTCACTTTCCTATACCGCAGATCCTTCCCCCACAACTCTAATGCCACCAGCAATGGGAAAAATTCAAGGAATGCTATACTCCTTCCCTCCTTCAACCACAGATCAGGCCATTTCTCTGCACACCATTTTCCCCCCCAAAATACTCCGAAACCTCCTGCTCCTGCTGCGTCCGAAAATATCTGTACTTCCCATGTCACCGGGTCTCCCTGCAACCACATTGACACCCCATTAAAATTCTCCAAAAAACGCAGCCATTTTCTGCAGTCCTCCCTCACTGCCCCCGATACTCTTATCCGATGATGTGGGCACTTTGCTCCCGCCATAGCCTTCGCCATGTTCCTACAAAACGTCCGACCTGGGGCCACCACCTTACATGCAAAATTCAAATGCCCTACCAATCTCTGCATGTCAACCAGCGTCATCTTCTTCGCCCCTACCGCCCTCTGCAGCAACACCACCAGTTTGCTCACCTTGTCGTGCGGCAAGCGTGAGGTCATAGCCACTGAATCCAGTTCTATTCCCAGGAATGTCAACACCACTGCAGGCCCTTCTGTTTCTTCCTCCGCTAATGGCACACCCAAATCCTCCATTAGCTCCTGAAACAACTTTAGCATACCCTTGCACTCCCCCTCTCTTTCTGCCCCGCTAATGAACAGAAAATCATCCAGATAGTGCAGCACACTCCTCCAACCCGAGTTAAATGAAAAAACCCACTGTAAGAAGGAGCGGAATCGCTCAAACAGCGCGCAGGAAATTGCGCACCCCATTGGCCAGGCCTTGTCTATGTATATGCGGTCCTCAAACTGCAAACCTAACAACCAAAAATCCTCCGGGTGCACCGGCAATAACCTGAAAGCCGCCTTGATGTCACACTTGGCCATGAAGGCCCCCCACCCTTCTTTCCTTACCATCTCCACTGCCTGGTCAACACTTGCATATACAACCCCACATTCTTCCGGGACAATGAAATCATTGACTGACATGCCTTCCGGCCATGACAAATGGTGTATTAATCGAAACCCCCCGGAGCTGTCTTGGGCACCACCCCCAGTGGAGATATAACTAAGTCACCCGGCAGGTCATCAAATGGCCCTACTATCCTTCCCGCCGCTATTTCTTTGCTCAATTTTTGCCTTACCACTTCCACATTTTCTTTGGCTGACTTCAGATTTTCTGCCCACGGCGCACCCTTGGGCCCTGGTACCCCAATCTGAAACCCTGACTAAACCCCTCACTCAAAATCATCGCCCCTTCTCTGTCTGGGTAAAATTGCAACCATTTCTGCAGCACCCCCACTTTAATTGGTGTAGAAGCTTTTCCCCACAACCCCTCTGTCTGAACCTCTCCCCCTTCCCCTGTCTCCCTGCTGGAAACACTGAGTAAGAGGGTGTTTTCCTCCACACTTGCTACACTCATGCCTGAACCTACACAGGGTCCTTGTGCAGCCGTCCTTATTAAACGCCCAACATGCTGTTGAGGACTGCCCTCTGCCTCCTCCCCCCGGCCCCTCATGGGCGGGGCGACCAAGAAAGGGCCGGAAAGGCACCGGCAGCCCACTTGCTGTGTGCAATGTCGGGGCAGGCCTCGTTGGGGCCATCCATTGCAGCCAAAGATCCATGTCTATCTCCCCCCAGACCGCCTGACGGTCCTCTGCCATTCTCGCTCTGAATTCCTCATCATACCTTACCGAGGCAAAGCCCCCAAAACTCGTGAAAGCCTTCCTAATTACATCAATATATTTAAGCAGGGCCACACAACGCTCCGGGAATTTTTCACAATAAACACTGGCATAAATGATAAATGCTGACGTTCAATTCTCAATAGTCACCGGTACCCTTGGGCGCGCAGCCAGTTCCCTCTCTTCTTCTTTAGACCCCTCCTTAGCTCTCACTTCCCTATGGAGCAATTTAAAAACGTCTACGAATTCCCCCACCTGAATCTTCTCCCTGGTTGCTGCCATCAAGTGCGCCCCCAACGGTTTTGTTATCCCCATGTATGGCAGTTTTTTCTCTTTACCTTTCACTTCCAACTCCTTTTCTTTCCCAGCTTGCCCCTCGAGCACCAATGGCTCCACCACCTTGTCTGTTTGGACCTCCACTGAGCAAATGCCCTTTTCAGCCCCCAAGGCTCCAATGGCCTGTACCCCCACGTCTTCCCTTAACCCTTGCAAACCAGGCACTTCATTTCCCGTCCCCCCTCTTGGGACCCCTCTCTGCCATGCAGATGACCATTCCCTTTCCTGCTCACCTCTTTCCACGACTGCCGTCTGCGGTCTGGCGTCCACACCGATGCTCCTCATCTCTTTTCTTAGAGGGCTCCTACTGCAGGGACAAAACCTGTCAGCAGATTCACCCAGCCAACAGTTACCCCTCCATCTTGCCCCCCGACCTCCCTGCACCTGCCTTTCCATATCCCACCACCAATTTCTTCTCCCCTCCCCCGTTTCCCCTACCGCCCTATAACCTTCCACCTCCCACTGCCCCACATAATCCTCCAAACCACCCTTCAAATACCATTGTGGCTGCGAGCTTGTGCCCCAGTCGAGTTGATCTTCCTCCTGCGAGCCCGGGGCGTCCGCCCCGCCACTCCTTTGACGTCTTCTCGGCAGGGCCACGGAAACCCCTGCCTGGTCCTCTTCTCTCGGGCGAGGCGTTCCGACCTCCACCCTGGAGTCCTCATTGCTAGGGGCCGTGCTGCACCCTCTAGGCTCTCTGTGCGCTGACCGAGGAGGGGCCGTTCTCAAACCCTCTACCTCCACATGACCCGCTGGGGCTGCGCAGCGCCCTCTGCCCTCACTCCTCCTACCCGGGGGGGCCGTTCCGCGCCCCACCCTATCCTCCTCAATCGATGGGGACCTCTCTCTCCTTCTCCCACCCGCACTCTTCTGCAGGTATTTTCCCCCTCTTCCCCTCTGCCCTGCCACCCCCTTCTGCGCCCCAACAGTGGCCCCACTGTCGTTCGCTAGAGCCACCTCCTTTTGTGCACTCCCAGTTTCCCTAGGGCTATCATTCACTCCCTCCCCCGATGGCTGCCCACCCGAAATCATTTCTCCCCCGGACACCCTCATGTCTATCTCCCTCCTCATCTTCCTGCCCCTGGGTTCCCACACCTCCCCTCTCCCCGCCGCGGGGGTGCAAGCCACCACTGCCGCGAGAGCCCCATCAGCTGCAGCTCTATGCTGCGGTCTACCCCCCCTTATTTCCCCCTCGCCCATGACTTCCCCCACCGCCCCCTCCAGTTTGGCCTTAGTTGCCCTGCTGATGATTTCCAGGGCCTCCCTCAGAGCCCTAGCATCAACCAGCCCCTTCTTGCCTGCTCCTTGGCCCACCATTGTGCACAACTAGTCTGATAATGCACTAAAATATGCACCTAGCCACTCCCTAGCTAACTACGCCACCGAGCCGGTACCTACCCGGGGAAAAAATACCCCTAGAAGAGGGAGAACCAAAGAAAATTGCCCTATAACACTAATAACCTAATAGAGCTAATTAACTCAAAATTACCGGCTATCCTTTACATATTTTTTTTTTATTTACCCCCCCACCAAGAAATTACCCCTGCCCTAAAGGGAACCCCCTCCCCTAGCTCCACTCCTGCTCAATACAATAGTACCCACCTAGGAGCCACCCACTGCCGATGCTGGAACCCTGAACAAATCCCCTTCTCTTTTTTTTTTTTTTTTTTTTTTTAACAAACCTGGAAACCCCTATGCACAAAATTAAATGCAGCACCGGCCTGCCCCTTGGTGGCTCACGCGGTGAACCGCACTACCTTGCAGTCACCCGAACAAATAAGCGCGGCCCCTTTAAGGGTACTGCTCTGCCCCCTGTGTCAGAAGGCAGCCACCGCGCACCAGGACCCTTCCACTCCCGAGCCACACGAGCACTGCTACTGCCCCCCTGCCGCCAACCCCCAGAAACCAGGAAAGCCCGTGCGGGGCGGAACCGGCACCGGGTGCGTGGACAATTAGGCACCCCCTGTGACCACCAGAGCAATGCTAAGCCCCGCGAATATTCCCCGCCCCCTTCGCGGTACCCCGTACCCCAACCGACACCGAAAACCCGGGCAGGGCAACGCCGTGCTACCAACCCAAACCGCCCGACAGGACCCCAGCAAACGCCGACGGCGGCTCCAGTAAGGGGGGGTAACTTATTTACGATACCCCCAAATCAAATGTTTGCCCCAAAACACAATTCTTTTTTTTATTTTTTTATATGTCTGCCAAAACTAAACTTCCACCTACCACTATACCTAACCCCCACCCACCACTAACTCCTGACCAGACCCTGCCTCACCTTCTCTACTCTCGTCACACTAGGCCCAGCTACAGGGAAGGCTCGGGAGCAGGCGACAGGACTTCACAATCGCCAAGTCCAACCGTCACCTGCCTCCCGAACCTTCCCAGGCCCCTTAAATACCCCGGAGAGGCGCTCTGCACTCACGGCCTCTCGCTGGCCGTGTGCAGCGCCAAAAACCTCCCCGGGGGGAAACGCTTCGCGTTCCCCCCAGAGCCCCCCTTATGCATCATCCACCACCCCCGTCAGTACTACTTCACATGTGATTGGTCGACTGTGTAAGTGTATGTATGTTTGAAGGGCGTCCCACCATCCTGGAACAAGGAAGCTGGCTCCGCCCAGACAAGCTGCTGAAACTATTGTGTATTACATAAATTTAATCACATGAATGAATAAATGCAATGCAGTGTTCGTCGCATTTACAATAGGATCTCCAGTTATGTTTTACTGATAGGTTGTGTAATATCAGGAAACGGCTCATCGGGTTACCATTTTGAATAGAATGGCTGTTGAAATATTTTAAATGATGACATGGTTTTATTTCAGACACTTCCTGGTTTTCCAAAGCATTCCGGCATAGACATTTCTGCTTTTCATGTTCTCATGCAGTTCTGAAAAGGCTGGAGGGCCTCGGCTAGTTTAAAATCTTCTTTTCTACCTCTGGCATGCCACGCGTGCTGGGGAGTGGTGGACATGGGAGTGAGTAACAATGATTTAGCCTCTGGACATTGTCCGTGAGCAGCCAACGAAGTGTGTTTTCTGTATTTTCTTTAATACTCCATAGTGTTGTGCAGGGCTCTTGGTTTGTTTCAAGCAGTTCCACTTGCCACCCACTGACCTTTTGCTGTGGTCACGGTGTGTTCTTTTAGAGTGGCCGTCTTTCGAGCCTCAAGGGTTTCCATCGGGAATCGTTTGTGCTTGCTTGTGTGAATGATTACATACATATTCAGCCATTTCAAAACAAGGCCCAGTGGCCTAATGGATAAGACATTAGCTTCCTGAGCTGTTGGTTGTGGCTTTCAAGAGCCACTTGGGTTGCGGTGGCTTGTTTTACAGACATTACAAATATTTTATCATAAAGAAATACATGCAAAAGTATTAGGTAAGATGTACCTAACGATAAATACGTCAGACGCTACACTGATCGTGTTTCACTTCAGAATTATTTTGAATGGCGTTTGAATGCATTCTACACCTGAAAGTGATGTCGACGTCATCAATAAGTCGTCCTCCAGTGAACTGACACATAAAACCACCCTTATCCTCAGGGATGACCACAAAGCAGACAACCTTTTTAGGAGGGCCACCCTCAGAGCTGAACAAGAGCACCTCCCCCATGCAATCTTTTGAGATTTGAAACAGAGCACATGAAAAACTATAATACGGGCAAAGATGGGTGGGTGTTGCTACTGAGAGCCCACCCCTCCCCCCCATATCACCCAAATTGCTTAGTGCCACAGCCTTCAAAACCTCATTAGCATTTAACCTCATTCAGGCCCGTGCAGAAAATGACGAACATGTGATTGAGTGGAGTAAGATTGTTGCTTTCCTAAGTATGAATGCAGCAATTTAAAGATAAATGGTGTTTCAACCAATTGCCTGACCAAGTAATCCCAGAGTCCACAGGTTAAAGAAATACAATTGCCAGCTTCTTCATCGCCAAGATAAATACAATCAGACAACACTGACGAGTCATCACTGGTGCCCCTTGCTCACGATCCCACCTTACACAATGAAACATTGCACAAACTTCACACCCCGAACCCGGAAGGACTTCGCCGATACTCTCACCACACAAAAACCTACCTCATACAAGGATGACATCCTTTCCATTCCATCATGCAACAGTTCTCAGGATCTGCAGCTTATCGCCTCCTTCAAGTGGTTAATGCCACGCTCTTTCTAGGCATCTTCCCAACCATCTTAAAAACAGGATTAAATCGCCCACTCCCCAAAAAGCAACTCTAGACCAAGACCACCTCTCTAACTAATGGACGATCACTAACCTTCCCCATTCATTGGTTCAATCATACCATAGTGGTATTAACTGGCCATTGATGGTAGCAGGTGCAAATTGGTACAAGCACATGGGCATTTAACATGCCTGCCATATGCATAATACGTCTACACAAGCCAAAACTGTTGGCTTTGCCAATGCTTGTTCTGTCCTGCCTTCAGTTGCCTCGGTGACCATCAGCCAGCCACCTTTGCGGTTCTACCATTCATGGAGCCACTGACACTCTGTGCTCACACTGTCTCTGTACCACATAAAGCATGGGGGGTATTGAACCACGGTGCAGGGAGCCCGTAACAAGCAGGTCTAGGCGACTTTCGTTCTAAGGCCTGCACTAGTGCATCACTTGGGAGACTCTGCACCCCACACAAAGCCAGCCAGCAGCAGCACGCCCAGCCAAGCAGGTAGGCAGTGCCAGAGGGACGTACAACTTGACAGCGAGTGACTCACCCATTCTTTACTTTTTCTTTTCATTGGCAAACTAGTATTTCTGTTTGGACCTCATACACGCAAGACTGAAGGTACCAAAGTTACCAAAGTGCAAGGATAAGCTCAGGAGTGAAGCAGCTATAATGTGTCACGTGGCAATATGGGGTCACTGCTCTTTCATGTCCCGATTCCACAGGCTCAGTATTTTGGGACTAGATACAACGTATGATGGCGAATGGCAAAACGTGGTTTACCTGTAAGAATGAAGCGGGGCTCCTTGGTTTTGGAACGTCTGAGGGATGTCTGCTCGCCTGATAGCTGCTAAGATTTACAGGCAAAATAAATGACTGTGTAGTATGGGAATGAGCCATGGAGCCTGAGGGTGGCACGGACAATCGAACCCCGAAGACCTTGAAAAGAAATGCAATTTACCTGTTATTGTAATGATTAGGATCGTTTGGCTACGTCGTGCGTGTGATGTGTGTGTGTGCGTGTGTGTAGGTTGAGGATCAGTATTTACAGCTACGGAACCTACTCTTCCAAACAAAACTTACAACTAAGCAAAAGCAAACAAAATAAGTAACAGATCCAGTGCCAGACAATGTGTGCATCAGAACTAATAAGTAACTTCAACATAGGTCTTCCGTGCCAAGTTCCTAAAGGATCCAAGATTCTTCTCTGAAATCCCCAGCTGTACTGAAGTAATGGTATTTCCACTTGTGCTCGCCATCATCCCTAACGTCATTACTTATTTTGAGTAACATGGTAGCAACAGAGCATTGTGATAGTTTATAACAGGTTTTCTCACTTGCTCATTGACATGACCATATTTTCTTTTACTCACCATTGCTTGACAGTGATGTCATCCCGTTACCTCCAGTTGCCACATTACTAAGTTGGGTATCAGTTATCATAGACTGCTCTGGCCTCACTGGGTTACCTGACTACAGCCTTCTGCCAACACCAGAGGTTGGGAAGGCCTGGTTGACTAAATAGCACAGCACTATCAATAGCAGCTTTACTAAGATAACACAGATCCTCCAGAAATCCTACAGAACAAATGTTATTTGCTATGTTTTGAACTGGAAACCATACATTCTGCTTGCAAAATCTTACAAATAATTCAAATGTTTGTAAATGTACTGTTTACTGTGTGTGACGAATCAACTTCCGGGGCACCAGTGGTCCAGGGATGAATATCGGTTTCTAAACCATCAATCAACCCCACACCTCCAGTACACCAGAAGGTATCCGAACAGATTGGTAGAAAAAGCAAATTATAAACCTCTTTGTCCAATTTTGGTAACGTGGATGGAACAACAAGCTTATCTCAGAAAGGTCGTGGATCGCTGGTTAGTTGCAACATAGCAATAATACAATTATTACCCAATGATAAAATGACCTGTCCAGTCAAGGTTGTATCAAAAATATCGACTTTATTTATGTCACAACAGACAGTTATAGCAACACTATGAAATAAAACCCACCCTGTCAAGGAATGCAGAGGATAGAAATGTTTCAAAGAAGGGATGCTCCCTGGATACTGACAAAAGGGTAGTCGAAAAGTTAATAACCACAACAGCTTAAGGTTACTTGGCTTTGTCACAAAGGGATCAATGGGTCTTAAAATGTCTCCAGGGGCCTTCGGAGAAAGACGAGGAGGACAGAACCATAATGTACCTTGGGTTGGAGGTGTTCTTGGTGCTCGACAGGGTCGAGTAAGCTTCAGGGTGCATTGCAGGCTTCTGTGACAGAGTTCAAGATGGGAGTCCGCTGTGGGTATCAGGCGGCAAAATGGTTTGTTGAGCAAAGCTGGACAAACAGCTGCAGGCTGACCTGCATGGCGGCTCGGGGTCAGTGCTGATCTGCAATTCTGAAGCTCTGGTCGAGACGTCTCAGATGTCCTGAAGCGACTGCGGCTTGATAACGGTCAGATTTGCAGTCGGTTGCAGCTCAAGGTACTCGACTGGCTCAAAATTGTCCTTTAAGGTGGACAGCGGTAGATGCTTGTCGAGGCACTTCTCCCAGCTTCTTCAATGGCTTGGGCCATCCTTTAAGGTGGATGGTCCAAGACTTAGGAGATTGTTTCAGGCATCTGCCTTGTCCTTGGTTTCGGATTCAGTGACATTCTGGCACTTCCTACCTAGGAAGCTTGCTGCAAAGCCAAGCAGGACACACTGTGTGCTGGCTGTGTACTGGTTCTGGAGCAGCTAGAGGGTCCTCTGGATTCAGTATCTCTCTCTGTTCCCTGGGAGATGCTTAGGGGAGGGATCATGCTTCCTTCTTTGGTGGTCCTGGTCTTCCTTCACTGGAGGAAGATGTAAGGCAGACTGTACCTTCAGCAAGGGTCCAATGATGAGTTCTTCTTGCATATCCTTGCAAAAGTCTTCAGATGATATGACACAAGATGGGCTCAGCCCTCATTTAAAGTCTAATGGACCACAGTGATTGGTGTAGGCAAAGCCTACCTTAATGAATTAATCCTGGGGTCCCTACCAACAGTCTCCTGTATGTGTGAGGTCATAGCCAGCATCCTTTGCAACAGGGAAGGTAAAGGGGTGAAAACGTGTGATACTAAATCCCACCCATCCTCCTGTCTGTTGTTGATCAAAGAGTCCCCATGGTTAATGGATCTCTTTGTGGTTCCTGATTAAAGTAGCAGGTCTCCCTTGAAGCTGTGGCAAGATGAGACGTTCTGGCTCCTGCAAATCACATTCTAGTACCTTATCAATGGGGTCCCTCTGCAGGGTGGACTTCTGTAAATACACAGTCCTAGAAACGACATCTAACTGTTATTGATATTGAGGGCGGGAGCTGGCTTCAGCTAGACACAGTTACATATGAAAGGTTGTTAGGGTTTCCTGTCTCCTTTGTTAACCTGTGCAGCAAGGTCCCATGGGGGCCTGTTTGAAGTACCCTCTAATTGGTATCCTAATCACTGCCACAAGACGCAGGGCCCAACAAAAGAGCAGGGCAGACCCATGGAGCCTTTGTTAGTCAATCAGGCTGGCCATCGCAGGGGGAAGATAGGCCCTCCCCTTTCCTGGAGAGGACATAGTGCACTCCTGGCTGTCACATTCCAACAAAATATGACAGGGTGGACTGTGCCTGTAGGCTGTGTCCATCCAGAGTACACAGGTCTATGCGTTTGTCATGGTGTGACCATAGGAAATTGTGCATGGAATTGCTCCACACATTTACCTGAGGTTGGTCTACCATCATTTCATTTAATTAAAAAGTTCAAAAAAGCCCAGGCCTGGGCACACACGTTTAGAATGAGGTTAAAGATGTCTGTAGCCATGCGCAAACAAATACTTTGCAAAGTTTACCTTCAGTTGAACAAGTCACTAAACCATGATTTTTGCAGAGTGCTGTTTCCTGGCAAGTCATATGCTGTTTTGAAAAATGACTTTACAAATTTGGATCTGTGATAAATATATTTGTCCAGTAAATCACCAGAAATAAACCAACTTTTTTAGGAAAGGTATAGCTTTGCTCCACTCCTGTCTCCAAGACGAACTGATGTCTGTGGGGTCAGGCTACTTAGGCAGACTCATGCACTCAAGCACAGCTTGAATCCTCCACGCTGGATAAATAAGGAAGTCCCGGGAGTCTCCCTGATTTCCTTGCAATTTTCCCGATCCGGACTCAATACATTTGCAGATACTTCGGAATATTGCAGGTTTGCAAGAATCTGAAAGAATTGACCTTCATTTCTTTACATGTCTTAGAAAGGGATGAAAAAGTTGAGAATAAGATCTGAATTCTGGGAAGAGTATGTTAGTCCGTTCATTTTCTGCATTTTCTGCTTGCCTTCCCGGTTCAATTTTGGAGTGTGTGGCTGCAAAAGAAATGGTTTGATTGTGTTGTGGTGATACTTAAAGGAAGTTTTAAACTTGTTCACCCTTAAGCTTACTTCACAGAAGAGGTTTCTTGCTCTCCAATGTGCAGTGCGTTATCCAGCGAGGTTGTCGGTCTCTAGAGTTGCAGCTTTGCGGTTCCCAGGCGTGTGTGTGCCTGTGTGAGGTATTGTGGATAAGATGCACAGATGTGGTGTGTACCATTCTCTTTCTTGAAGAACGTTCGACTTCCCGCTGTCCTGCTTAAAAAGGAATAGCTACGTCAAGTAGTAAAGTACGGCAGCTGCCACGACCTTGGCCATCTAATGCAACACACACCCAGGTCTGGTTCAATGTAGTCCCCTCGTGATTTCCCTTTTAAGGACTGCAACTCTCAGGGTGCAGGAACCCAAAAGAGCCCAATATACAGAATGCAACTAATGCAGAGTTGCTTCACGCGAGTGACCGACAGACTGAAACCCACAGATCCCCTTATACCAAACTGTGCACTTTTGACTGACTGCCTGATCAGGTGAGGGCTGAATTTCAGGTCCATATAACCACAACCCTAAAAACAGTTGAGGACCCTGGAATCTGACCATGGGGGTCACCCAACACGTACTGTGATGGTACCTCCCTTCCACCACACAACACTCACTCAACCCCCACTTCAAAAGACAAAAGCTCAGAAGACAGACCTCCTCTCGGCAGGCAACTCAATTCTGGGGCATCCGTCCCCGAGATCGGAACAGAGCAGTAAACCACTTTTCCTTCTGAAGACCCCTTAACACCTGTTGAGTCTGCCAGGTCGTTTCTGCTTAAGAGTTTTCCTCCCACCCTCTACAGGCCTTTTCGGTCAAACATGCATCCTAAATCTGCCTAGTTCCACCAGAGGCGCTATAGAAGCTACTGGCTGTTAATACCAATAGAAATCGGACAAGGCGAGTTATATGAATGGGTCTTTTCCCATTGAGAGTGTGCTGCTGTGCTGTGTGCCATGATTCCACGCTGTGTTATGAAAGCCATGCCTGGACTAAGCCATCCACAGTTGTTGATTGATGGGAGAAAAAAAACACCAAATGCTCTTCTCTCTCCCCTGTTTCCACAGATCTGGGAGTGTGCAGCATCACTGGAGTGAAATATATAACTTTGTCGAGCACCTGGCCCACAAGTTCATAAGGTATTCTTCCATTTATTTCATGTCTTCTCCATAGCGCCAAACAGGTTATATGGCGTCCGTTTCAGTGAGCTGTGTTACAGATATGAAATCAAGCAAATTGATGCTCATTAAAACAATTGCATAAAAAAACATATACTGGGATACTACTACTGTGTACACACATGGCAATGGAAGAGGTAGTGTCTATCTAAGAGCTTAGGTGGGGGGTTATGAGGGGAGTGGGGAGTCGGGGGTGGGGGGATCCCCATCCAACCGAGCTTAGTAATGGGTCTGGTGTTTCAAATTATCTATCCCAAGTCAGTTGGAAATATATTTTTGAAAGAATTTTGTAAATAAAGTTAATTTTATTGTCGAGGTTATATCACGTTGATTTAAATATACATGTCCTCGCTGGACCTTAAATGGAACAATGCCATGTCACTGACGGCAGGAGTAAAAATGGGCACTGCCAACAACATCAACTTTACATTTCTCAAATATTTTCAAAAGAGTGGTGTTTTTAAGAAGAGATGTGAACTTCGAGCTTAAACGCAATTGTGGAAGCTGGAACAATGATTCGAATTCTTCATCCCCCCTGCTCGCTCCCAGGGTGGACTGGCGTGCCATCCCGAGCCCAGGCAGAATGCCAGGGCAGCACAGTTGGCAACTCCACTATATTCCCCCCTCAGCCCGTGGGAAAGAATGCTGTGAGCTGGGGGTCTGAGAAGGCACGTGTGGAAGTGCCCAGCAAATTCCGTCTAGGACTGGGTTGCTTGGGTTAGGAAAGCGAGTACCGGCGTTAGTCCTCTGTGCTGAGGGAGGCCCTGTCTTGGAGAGGGGTGGCTAGAGCAGAATAAAGTCTTGTTACGGTAAGTGCTGCTTGCACTCCGCACATCACCACCAGCGGTTAGTCCCTACGGCTTCTAAGCCTCTGTCTAACCGGCAATTTACCAGATATGGTCAATGGTCACCCCACCCGTGCCATTTCCCACCGAGACAGACCACCTCACAAAAGGCCTCCGTGCCCATGTGTGCCAGTTCTGGGAGCACTTAGAAGTGGGTTCTGCACCACTGTTGATCAATATGCAAAAAGTGGGCAATCGCACATTAGCCCTGTTAAAGAAGGGGGCAAACAAACATGTGATGAGTAATTTTAGTAATTGTTTGATGTGATGACTTAACCCCTTTTCCCCCACCACAAGTGCATGGTACCATAACATGGCCCAGGTTGAACTCTTCATTAGGACATAAAATCCATATGGTTCATTCATGTTATTTGTGTTCCATTGCTAATCAGGATCAATGCCTTTCTACTTGTTTGGGCAGTGTGATGTCTTAGTATGTCTTTGCTTCCTATGGCAGCGTCGTGTATCACGTGGGAAACCATTAGGTCTGGGAGCATGTCCTCGATTTAGGGCCGAATCAATTCAAGGGCTTCACTTAGGGATGTGCAAATGTGCACACATCCCCTCTAGGGGTGTCACTGCTGCTGATGTAGCTGCTCTGGGACCTATGACCTCGGCCCGCCAGGAGGGGCGCAGTCCCAGTCACCCATCCGTCCACGGTAGGTATGGACATTATTCCCTGTCCTCTCTCTATGAGCAGTCCTAGATGCGCCAAGCCCAGGGAGCCAGGGGGACTGTAAACAATGCCTGCTGCTCTGCTCACACTCTCGCCTGTTTGGCCTCGAGTGGTCTGTCTGGCGCCAGTTAGTGATGCAGTCGCGCATCTGCTTGTATGTGGAGACACGCACTCTGCATTGCAGTACTTCAGTCAAGCTGTTTGAATGTTTTTAAGTTCGTCGAAAATCCCATAACTCCCGAAAAGTCGGCCCTCTGCTGGAGTGCATCACTCCAGTCCACTCTCGGATTGCTAATGTGTCTTCTGTTTAGTTTTCAGATTTGAAAAACAGAAGGTTGAAGAACTCGACCTGCCTCTTTTACATTACAATGGGCTTCCATTTATTTTGTTACAGAAGTCGTTTACTTCCAGAATTTAACGCATGGAAGTATTTTGACTTCTGAAAACATCAACTTCCACATTTTTAGGCTTGGAATTGTATGACTTCCTCTGTCAGAAAAGTTAACTAAAGCAGAGATCCAGCCAGCACCTGCGGATTCCACATGCACGTGTTGGGGTGGTCGCAGAGGGGGGTCAGAGTGTCAGTTTGACCATTGTGGAGGGTCTGGAGTAGAGTAAGGGGTGTGGGGGAGGGGGCGGGAGCTCCATGTCTAACATCATGTCTGCTCTCAAAGTAAGGTAGAGCAGCCCCAAGGTAGAGCTTTGCCTGGGGCAGCATAAATGCTTCCAGGGCTCAAGTGGAGGGTACATGCGGGTGGACGTTGGCCGCTCACTTTTTTCAGACGGTGGACGCCCTCCTCCGAGGGTATTTGAAAAGCCGTCGATAAAATGAGATACTTTGCACTGTGTTCTGGGAATGTTCTCGCTCGATACAAGGTGGGGATTCAAACCGCAGTCGTCAGGTTCCCAGGTTGGGCACTCCCCCACTACAGCGTTAGGACCATATGCGAGAACAGCCACACCAAATGGCGGAAAGCCTATTCACCCAGTGCACTTTGTTCAGTTATACAAAGACAATTCCTTGAAATGTGCATATTTCAATGTTGTACTATTTTCTGGTGACGTCACTCTCCATTTGGCATGTTAATGAGGCCCCCTCCCCCTTTTGGATTTTACAACTTGAGCACTGGCTTGCAACAGCTTTGACTCAAACCGCCCGTGAACATTACCTTTGTATCTGATCATGTGGACAACCATATCAATGGCCTAGTAGTATCCTTACAACAGCAATGCTAACCACTATGGGCCTCATCACGAGTTGGGCTGTAGCCCTTAAATGCGGTGGTAACAGTATTACCGCCGCATTTAAGGGCTGGCCCTATCACGAGTTGGGCGCTAAATTGGCTGTTTTACCTCCAGCTTTTTTCTGGAGGTGAAAATACCTATTTTCGGCTGTATTACAGCCGGCTGTGTTAGCCCGCAGTATTAGCACTGAAAATTCCCCATTGGATCCAATGGACCCAATCAGGAATGGGGATTTACCGTTAAGGCCCAACCCATGATCCGGTGGTAATACCACCAGACCGGTCGGTGCTAGGGCTACTACAGTCGGCGGTATTACAGCCGGGAATACAGCCCAACTTGTCTACTTATGGAGAATGTGGAAGGTGCACCCCCAAGTACCTTGACGAGCCCCGCAGCTCACTATTTGATGAGTTATCCCCCACTCCCAAAGCTTAGACCCCGCTGCACGTCTACTGAATAACGGTATTTCATATATAATGTGGCCAATTTTATTGGAAAAATAAATCAATATGTGCTTTTTGGAAAAAAACAGTATTGAGGGATAACTCTTTCGTAAGAATGTTTAAAACATGCTGAGAGAAGATATTTCAGGGGCTGGGGAGCCCTAGCACAGTTAGCCCACATTGCTCCCGCCGCCCTCCATTTTAAACCTCTTATTCTTTTTTCCTGATTCTCTATATCTCGGGCACTGGAGGGGGGCTTACTACAGACTAGCGCACCCTCCCTCGATCGTTTTGCTTCAGGTGTCTAAACAATCCAAGCCTTTTGTTGACATTTTAAAGCACCCCTCAAAGTGAAGACATGTTTACTGCACAGCTTTCTGGGCAAAGGAAGATGGCCGCCCAAAAAATGGGACCAAAACCTGAATATTGCATGGAGGATGCGGGGATTCAAGAAAGAGTGAGAAGGCAAACTACCACCCACCTGAAGAGAAATCCCCAGACTGCTTTATCAAAGTGCCCGCAATCTCACTCACCAGCCACTGTACTTCTAAACGCTGCAAGGCATGGCCCTACGCAGGGTGAAATTCACATACTGTATGCATTACACACATTATCAACGCATTCTAAGCAAGCATAATGCTTAACATGTGTTACCCGGTCCATGATACAAGTTCTTGGACAGTAAAAGAGTCACTGGGTCCCTGGAGAAGCCATAATCCCAGGCCTTTAACCCAGGCTGGCAAGTGGCCAATGAGAAATCTTGTTATTCCATACCCTCGGGCGCATAGAATATAAGACCTGCTTCAGAAAGCAATCTTGCTGCACTCCCCTGGGGGACATTATTGGTGCCACATGTCTTTAAAACATGTTGATCTCCTCAGCGCATTTTTCCAATTGTTCTGGTTTCAAAACATTGGTTGTCTTGGATACACAAGTTGTTTTGTGGTTGTGACTTTCAGTTGGGAGTAGAAAGCCATTGTTAAAACGATGGGGAGTGATGAAGGGGTGCAAGAAGATAATGGGCATGGGAGAGGGAGGGTAATAAGGGGGTCCTGGAATAAGGGGAAGCATTCTCCCCCGTGGAATTTCGGGGAAGGTGTGATGGCCGCTGGGTGCTGTGTTTTCCCACTGACAGTTAGTTTTAGTTGATACTGCAAGGTTGTCTGGACTGGGGAATCACTAGGTTAGGAGGCAACTCTGACAGAAAAGCTGGCCAGCTGTGGGTAGAATTTCTCAGCTATATCTTAAATCAAGCAGGCGGGGCGGGGAACTCATGAGTCCCTGAGAATAAAGACTGCAAGGTCGCAGGCACTAGAGAAGGCTAAAGAGTTAGGGGACTGTTTGGAAACAGTGACTGTGAGGTCTAGGAGAAAAGCCTTGACCAGACCACAGGATGAGGAAAAGATGAGCGGGAGGCCTGGTGACCCACAGACTGCAGCGTCTGAGGTCATTGGGAGTGAGTTGATTTGCTAAGAGGGGGATATTTAAAAATTATCCTGTATTTGTTTAGGTATTGGTACATTTCCCTGTCTATGATGTTGCAGTCAGTAGTTAAGCCATGAGATAGAGTGGATAGTGACAGGTCTAGCTATTACAAGATAGCCTAACGAGCGCTAAACATAGTATCAAAACAATTTTATTATATATCAATACACAACTAAAAACAAACAAGTACATTAGTCACACATTTCTGTTCAAACACTGGTAAGGTACAACCATTAATATTGATTGAAATAGGAATTACACAGACACCGAGTTGTCGTTTTTTCAAAACAAAGTGTGCGTAGCAAAGAAACAATGTTTGCGAACACAATGGTCAAATTGTTATTATATACTCTCTATTAGTATTTCTCCCTATGTACTAATCCACAGGTCACAATCTCAACATGTTTCTGTTCTGTTATGTTAAATATCGAACATTCTTCTGGAGTATTAGACATGTTTGCTTCCTATTGTGGGTCCCCGGCTGGCATCTGTCTTTTAAAATCTGCTTGGCCTGTCAATATAAAACAAACAATCGTCACACATACACCTTCAAGCATGTGTGCCTGTCTTTAAATAAAGCAACTTTGTATCTGCTTTAATAATATCTCAGCACTTCTTTTTGCTTCCATTGCCCCCAAGGAAGGCAGCAGTAGGGCAGACACGCTCCTAGAGATGGGGCACTAAGGGAGATGGGGCAATACGGGAGATGGGGCAATACTGGATGTGAGCAGTAGAAGTGATACTGCAATGCCAGGGATTGGAAGAGTAGGGGGGCAGGAAATAAGACTCAACGGGGGATCTGTACCAGGTAAGGAAAACATGTTAGCATTCATCAGCCTCTTCAGGCTCAGTCTATAATCATGAATGTTGTTGAGAGTCGTCAGTGCGTGTGGGCCTTAACGCGTACCCTAAAATGCGTGACCGAGAGATGGAATACCTTAACATTTATGCCATGGGGCAGATGGGCAGGTAAGGGGGCGGATTGGCATAGAGGGAGGTGAATGGACCCGGGCACAGGCCTCTTCGGACATGTCTCACTTTCGGTATAGACCATCCTGCCTCCAGTTGTGACCATCAGTATGACGGCTGGAAGATACAGGAGACTTTATCCAAAAGACGTAGCAAGAGAAGTGTACGGAAGAGCTCAACATCTGAATTTCCTTCTTTAAAACCTTGTTTTTTTAAATTCCCTTTCAGCCCACAGCTCAGGATGTCATTCATTGTGTTTTCAACCAGAGGGTCCACGCTCATGAGGCTAACGGAGGACAGGTGAGTGCCATATGAAAGAACATCTAATGTGCTGAAGTCAGGGACGTTGTACAAACTTCCCAGCCCAGACGGAACGTGTGTCATAGGATTGATGCACCAGAGGAAGTGACAAATCAGTAGAAATGAATCTATGGTATGGCAAGTTCAGACTCATGTGACCGTCTACATGCATTATGTGGCCAGGCAGAGCCTCATAGGGCCAGGTCAGCCTTGCGTAGCCAAGAACAGACTTGCACAGCCTGTGCTGTCATCATATAGAGATGTAGAACCGCATATACCTAGATAGGCCATCAACACATCATGTACCCAAGTATGTACACCTACGTGCAACTGTAACTAAGTCAATTCCATGTAACAGCACCACGATGCATCTGGGCGGTTTGTGCACTTTATAAATGCTAATAAATAAAATAAATAAATAAATAAAATGACTCCTCTTATATGGCAAAATCTAGACTATTTGCATAGGTGCCGCCACCGTATGCTCAGGCATCCAACTCAATACGGGGACATCCTCCATTCCCAGGTACAACTTCAAATGCCCAGGTACTAGCATCATATGTCAGATGCAACCTCATGCAGTGAGGTACTACCAACGTATGTCCAGGTACACTCTCAATGATTCAGGGGTGTCAACGCGTTCCCAGACACAGCTCCCATAGGCCCATGGGCAACCATCAGTGAGCTGCCCCCACTCAAGCCCTTGCCTCCTGGCTGGCTCCCTCTACACCCTGGCCTAGAGGGCGGAGAGCAGGGAAACGGAGGGAGGAGCCTTGCATTGAGGCAGGTGCCGGGGTTTATAGAGAGCAATGCATAAGGGGATCTTGGCTGAAAGAAGGAGGTTCCCCTGAGGAAGCTGGATCCTTGAAAGGGCCACGCAGGGAATGCCAGGGTGTAATGGGAGAAGCATGCCAAGGATGGGCCCCATGAGGACATCATGCAGAGGGGTACTACATCTGGCTGAGGTTTGCACACAGTGGTTGCAAGAAGATGAGTTTACACGGCACATACGTCCTCGGGCCCCTGCGCAACTGAGACCGCTCTTAGGAAGGGAAATCACTTGCTCCATGGCACCAGTGGCAGCACTCTTCCATGTCTTTTTCCCCTGCACAGCCAGCAGGGAGTTTGTGTTGGGCAGTAAAAGTGGGATTGAGAGAAGGGTGTGGGGGTAAGGAATGGTAGGGGGGGGGCTCTTCGAAAAATGGGGAGAGAGGGTGAGACCCACATGAAAGGTGTTATTCACGTGCAAAAGGACAGGTGCTATATCTGCTGACCATCCCCATTGCTTGCGTTTACTGCCTGTCATTGAATGTATTTACATGAGCCTTATTTTAAACCCTTCATGTTAATATCACCCGCTTGAGGTATGCTGGGCTTTCTTCAGCCAAGAAGCATTGGCAGTGGCAAGAGTTTAGTCTTTTGTTTAGGCGTGGGAAAGGCACTTGCCAGGCATTGCTGTAGTGGTATTAACTGGCCACTGGTGGTAGCAGGTGAGAAGATGGTGCGAGAACCTGGACATCTAACAGCTGTGCCTGGGAAATGTCTAATGCTTATACACAAGCCAAAATATTTGGCTTTGCCAATGCTTGTTTTAAACAGGACTTCAGTGAAGGACACACATAGTGTTTCTAAATTGAGTGGCTGAAGGCAGGTCTCAGTAAGACATTTGTATTATATCAGTAGTGTATGTTTGTTTCCCCAATTAAGTCATTAACTCTCAGAATGAAGACTGCTTTAAGAAAACACTGGCAGGCACTTTGAGTGCAAAGTTTGATGTCAAGGCTTGATTAAAGGGAGCTCAAAGAGTTCCACTGAGGCAGTGTTTTGGGCGGGGAGAGGCAGGAACTTGGTGGGAATGGCAGTAGGGATTAGCATTGCCATGGACAGTGAACGGATGGCCAAATAACCAAACAACACCTACAAGCTTTGTGTCCCTCCTCAGATGCCATTTCTGCCTTTCTGAACTCTAATGCAATAGTTTCATGCCAACTAACAGTCAAAACTAAAAGTGTAGTAACATTTCGACAGCTGGAAGAGTTTTCTGAGCATCGCCACTTCTGTTCAATAGACCCAACTGCAAACTCATGCTCTTATGGCACCTAAACAATAAGTGCAGTGCAGGAGGCAAGCCAGGAGTTATAGGTTTCCAAACAGAAGACATATGTTAGGCTACACTCACTTAGCGCATATTGGGGATACGCTTGACAAGGCTGTGGACCGAGCAATGGGTATAACCTGCAGAAAAAGGAGACTCTGCGCTACTGTTGATGTCTGGTTCCCATTAGAAGCCATTAGCAACTGTTTCCATTTGAAAGGGTTATATCCTCTTACTGGGACATAATAGCGCATGATTATGGAGTTCATAATCAAGAGCTGTGATGTGACAGGAGGGGGGTATGTCATTTCCTCTGCCTCCCTCATATCTTATAAGTTCAGAGGGAGGCAGAGATAGGCCAGCACCCCAGCCACATAAATCTGCAGCGCCCCCTCGTGCCTTCCCTCCTAGCCATCTGCAATGATGGTCTATGGTGGCAGTGCTGGGGTGGAAAAGGGGTATGTATACAAAGGGGCATGTATACAACTTTATACATGGGTACCTTTCAACTATGGGGTGTATTACATGTCAGGGGTTTGAATTACATCATAAACATCACAAGCATCCCATTCTCTGTCTTTATCACCTAGGTGCGATATTACACCATAGTTGATAGCTATACATTTATCATTCTATAACAGCCTGAGCGTAGAAGTGGTGGAGGCAAAAATGATTACATTAATTCAGAATGGCTTGAGGCAGTAACTGAGCAATAGCAATAGTCAGACCTTCCAGGATTTTGCGGCATGAAATGGCACATTTTCCAGCATGACATGGCACATTTTCCAGCATGATATGGCAAATTTTGCAGCACAAACCTTTATTTATTGCAGCATTTTTGTGGGACATTTTGTATTAACTCGAGGGTGTAAGATTGCCACATTGCAGGAAATAGGCAGCGTGCAAGGCCACAAGAAAGCCAGGGTATCATTATTATGTATCTTTTGTATTCATTTAATAGGAAGAGTCCCAAATGTCTCTGGCTTGGCAGAACAGTGTTTGATTTGGCTACATTTCTGGTTTAATGTTCATGCCTATTTAATAGTATTAACTAAATTGATCATTATCAATTGTAATGCTGAAAATATTCCCTTTCTATGTTCTCCAATCCCCCAAACACCCACACACCTCTCTCACCAACACACATCTCACCAACTCTCCATCACAACTTGCATTCCTTAACCTCTCTCTCTGTCATACAAATACTCACGTGCTATGTCACACTGTCAAGTCACAATTTGCACTGCCCATCCCCTGCCACACTCCAAATCATACTCCCAACTCACACCTTACACTCTACAATTCCTCCCGCAATATGCAGTCCTTCATTCTTTTGTGCTGCTTCTGCATCTTGCATCCTTTCTCCCATTCTATCGCACTCTTCCCTCATCCTTTTTCCCAATCTGCAGCTCACTGCCTCTTTCTGGCCAACCGCTTCCTCTCTGCTTTCTGGGTCACTGACCAAATGCTCCCTCTACTTTCTGTACCTCTGCTCGCTCTCAGATTTTTGGTCCACCGCATCACTGCTTCCTATGCTCTCTTGGGCAGCGCTTCCTCCTCTGACCCACTGCTCTCCCTCTGCTTTCTTGCCTATCACTTCACATCTCACCCATCACTCTTCCTCTCTCTCATAGTGTAACAATTTTTTTTAAATATACATTTTGACCCAGTTCCTCAAATAATGGGGCATTTAAAAAAAGAACAGAGGATATGCTATTTTTAGACAACCCATTTTTGGAAATGAGCAGGTCACCTTATTCTCAAAGGTGACCGGCGCATTTCCACAGGCTTGAGTTGTAGTGCAAATTGTGCGCTGGCTAGCTGCCTTGAATGGTGTTCTGGTTGTTTGACCGAAGTGTAATTATTTGCGGCGTCATTGACCGTAGTCAATTTCGCTGCGAATTGATTTACACTTCAGCCAAACAAGGCAAAATGTACCTTTCACCACCACCCCACCATCTCCCCTACTTAACTGCTTGGTCGCTGCCGCTTCCCCTGCAACCCTGCGGTGCCAGATCCGTCCCTCTAACGTGGGTCGGATCCGACTCCGCAGGGTCCCTTTTTCGTTATTTTCTTTTTTTCTGTCCCCGCCTCCAATTTTGAGGAAAAAGGGTAAAACACTTCTGCAACCACCCGAGACCAAAAATACTGAACATGGGGGGCGGGTGACACCCCGCAACACATGTTCAGTATTTATAAAAATCGATCGAATAGTACTGGACGAAATAGCTGAAATTGAAGCCATCTCATGCCTCTCAGTAGCAAGGGCAGTGACCTGTCATGTCTGGGACTATATGTTTACAGTAGGCAACCCCTCAAGGGGGGCCACATTCAGACGGTGTGAGAATGTGGTTTGCAGGAGACAGAAAGTCTGTTCTCGCCGCAGCTTCAAAAGAAACCTGACGCTTTAATTAGGAAACACAGAGAGCGCCATTAGCTAGAGAGACCCTTTGATCCACAACAGACAGCAAGACGGGTGGGACTTAGTATTACATATTTTCACCCCTTTACCTTTTCTGTTGCAAAGAAATCTGGTTATGACCTCATGCATACAGGAGATTGTTTTTGGGGACCCAAGATTGGTTCATTGAGTTAGGCTTAGCCTACACCAATCACAGTGGCACATTTTGCTGAGCCTCTCTTTTGGGCAGATCTTCTGCAAGGAGTAACAAGAAGAACTAATTTGGAATCTGGCGGAAGGTAGAGCCTGCCTTACAGCTTCCGCCTTACAGCTTCTGCAAGTGAACGAAGGCCAGGATTTGGAAAGAGGGAAGCAAGATCCCTCCCCTAAATATCCCCCAGGGAACAGAGGAAGATACTGAATCCAGAGGACCCTCAAGCAGCCCCAGAAGTGGTACCCATCGAGCACAACGCGTGCCCTGCTAGGCTATCCCAGCAAGCTTCCTTGGTGGGAAGTGCCAGAGAGTCTCTGAACAAAACCAAGGAAAAGGCTGTTGCCTGCAACACTCTCCTCAGCTTTGGGCTGTCTGCCTTAAAGGACGACACAATCCCAGTGAAGAAGCTAGGCGGCGTGCACCAACAAACATCAACCAGCGTCTGCCTTAAAGGACATTTTCGAGCCAGTAGAGCCCCTCAAGCTGTAACCGACTGCACCACAGACTGTGGTTACACCGCAGTCACTAACCTACCTCGTCTGAGATGCCTCGAGCAGTGCTTCAGACCTGCCAACAGTTCTGAGACAATGATTCCTGACCCCAGACCACTGTGTAGGCCAGCCAGCAGACATCCGTCAAGCCTCGCTCACTGAACTGCCTGCTTCCTGATACCCGCAGCTGTCTCCCGTCTTGAACTCTGTCGCAGGAATGGCCAAGTGCCCTGAGACTGACTCGACCCTTTCAAGCACCAAGAACTTGTACAAGCACAAGGTACATTGTGTTTATGTCCCCCTGGTCATTCTCTGAAGGCCCCTAGTGACATTTTATGACCCATTGCTCCCTTTGTGCTGAAACCAAGTATCCTTGAAGTATTGAGATTAATTACTTTACCGACTACCCTCCTGTCAATATCCAGAGGGCATCCATTTTCTTTCTTGAAACTGTTTGTCTTCTGCATTCCTTTACAGGGTGGGTTGCATTTTGCATTGTGCTAGAACTGTTTGTTGAATAAAATAAAGTAGATATTTGTATACAACGTTGACTGGACAGTCCTTTTTAACATTGGGTAATAATTGTATTTTCGCTGTGTTGCAACTGACCAACGATCCACGACCTTGTGCAGATAAGCCTGCCGTTCAGTCCACGTTACCAAAACTGGACAAGCAGGTTTATAATTTGCTTGTGTTTCCAATCTGTTTGGATCCCTTCTGGTGTACTAGAGGTGTGGGGCTGATTGAATACTGCGAACATACATATGATTCCTCTTTTTTAAGGGCGCCCAAATATTATCAAGTCTTTTTCAATTCAACAATTATAGCACATTGAATCATTTGTGTTATTAATCATATGATTTTATATAAGGTCATTTACCATATTACACAATAAAACATCACAGTGTTAAATGTCTCAGTGTAAAAAAACCTCTGTATTCAAAATATCAGTGCTTCACTGCTGTTAGATGGCTCAGGACTTTAAAAACGTCAGTGCTTCACTGCCTATATGCACTGTTGCCATTCAATTTCAATCCAAATGTGTTAGTATTTTCAAAGATGCTTTGGTCGTATGAACCATTGTCGCATTTTTTTTCACCGACCTACACTATCGCCAACTTTTTTTTAACCGATTTTTGCACTTTTTGTGGGGCAAAATGGGGAGGAGAGACCTCCCGCTCCCACTTTAGCACCCCTCCCTCCACCCCATATAAAGCTTACCCCCACTTACCATATGTATTTTGCTGCAATAAAAGTGCTAAGAAATCAGCAGACATGTATTTCGCGAAAGGGTAGGTCGGCAAAAGTGGGCTCGACCGATTTGTTATCACGAGATTGTGTTAGTTAGGCACTCCCTGGTAGGTCTCTGTAGGTCAGGGAAAGGCTTTGAACGTGGAAGTGCGGCCTAAGTGAAGTCCTCTCAGTGCGGCTCTGAAGGAAGCCCTGTAGGAAAGTCCTGTGTGAGCCTGAGATGTACTAGGAGCTTGCATTGCTGCTCTGGGGAGAAACTCAGCAAGCATTAGTAGATGCCTCGACTTACCAGGCCCAGCACAGCTACTCTCTTAAACATAATGTTGGCATTACATCTCTTAGTGCAGCGTGCAACTATTTGTCACTTGCAGAGAGCAGATCCGGGAAGGCCTTGAGGAGCTACAGAAAGTGCTGCCTGGTGGTGACACGTACATGCATGAAGGATTCCAGAGGGTAAGCATGTCCCCCTATGATACTGTGCCCCCTTGCCTCCTGGGTGCATGGGCTATTGCTGGGGTGCAGCTCTCTGGGATAGGTGTTCTCACCCACTCCACTGTAACTGTGTAGGTTATTATGCTTGTTTTATGTTCATGTTAATGTAAGAAGGGGCATTAGTGCAAACACTGTCATAACTGCAACATGTACTTAGTGTGGGCGGTCACCACGATGTCACAAGAACAACACACATGTAAATGATTCGTTATATGGTGTCTACCAGAGACCTAAAATGCACCCTTTCAGGAAATAGAACTGTGAAAATAAGCTGCTGTCCATCATCAGACATGTAGTGCATACCACTGTCTTTCAAACTAACGTCATAAGAATATCACGCGAACATGCATTTCAGGCTTCAAGTCCATCATCGGGCTAGCTCTGTCTTTCCGGACACATGTGTCACCAGTGGATTAAACCTTGTCTAGCGTGTTGGAGTACTCGCTTTAAAGATAAGTCTTCGGAGCAAAAAGGTCTCTTCTGCCAAAGAAAAATCAGCATTGAAAAGCTTTTAAACTGAGTACGCCAACACGCTAGACAAGTTTTAATCCACTTGTGTCCGGAAAGACAAAGCTAGCCCGATGATTAGGGGGACCAGATTAAAAAATAAATGTGACAGGCCATAGACATCCATAGCCATAGATGTAGGACTAAAGTAAACACAAATAGGACTCTGATAAAACTGTAGTCCTACTTCTATGTTGATGGCCTGTTAGGGGGAGGGGTGCTCACAGCCCACAGGCTCCTTTCATTGGAGGAGAGCGGCCAGGCAGGGGAAGGGGGAGGAAATGGAGGCGTGAAAAGTAATCACGCCCCCATTCACGTGCAGGAAGAGTCGCGCCGTGCCCGATTTCGGGATTTCAGAATCGGTTACCGGCAAAAACCAGGACCATAGCCACCCACCCATCCAATCCCGGGATAGGGTTTATAAAATTAAAAAACTCCCGGGATCCTGGGACAGAGGGTGACTTCCCGGGAAAACCGGGACGTCTGGTCACCCTACTGATGATGGACTTGAAGTCTTAAATGCATCAGCCTCTGACTCGGCCACGTCAGTTACAAAGAAGACACAACATGCGCTATTAAAGAATGCCACCAAGACGATGAAAGCATGTTCGCGTGATGTTCTTATGAGGTTTGTTTGAAAGGCAGTAGTATGCATTACAATGGGTAGTCACCAGATGCGACGAGGAGCATCACCAGCTCATTTTCACTTCACTGCAACATGGCACACATTGGTAAATCGGCCAGGATGAAGAAGCAGCTGCAGAATCTGGTCGCCACAAACCCTACAGGTTCTGAGAATGGCCCATGGTTACCGCCGCTCCTGGGCAGGACGTGGACATGGTGGGGGAAGCTGGGGAGGGCACGAGATGGGAACGCAGGGGGGCCAGCTGCAATCTCCTCCAAACCAGGGACGTCACTGCAAAGATTCTCTCTTTTCAGGATGTTAGAAGGACGGGTTCTAGGCTGTAAAAGGAGAATCAGGAAAAATCTGGGCTCAGTGCCCTTCCCAGGCACTGCGAGATAAGCATGAGTGAAGGGACATGGGGATGGCTGCAGAGATGACTGTTCCAAGGGGACTGGGGCTGTGAGGAGGGGTAAGGGAGGCGGGATAACAATGAGTAAGAAATACACTTGATTGAAAAGTTGCAATCATTCTATTCATTTGATTTCCAGGCAAGTGAACAGATTTATTATGAAAATAGCCAAGGTAAGTGCCCTTTGATACAAATGTGTTTCTTTATTTTCTTCTACCAGAAATTGCCCCACGTGGAGAGGTGTATTTCTCGTCTCGCGTGATCACACTGGATAGCTTCACAGGAGCAAACCTGGAAGCCAATTAAAGGCAGGGACTCCCAATAAATTCCAGGCACTATTAGGCCGGATTTGCTCGGGGAATCCCTGTGTCTTCCTGCCATCAAAATCATATGTCCAGGGCAGAACTCGAGGTTGCACAGGATTCGATAGGGTCCACCCACTTCTTTCAGAGGGCAGACACCGTCCCCCTTGGGCGTTTTCTGAGGCCAGGGATCAAGCTCATGAAGTGTGATCCCTTCCATTGACTAGCTGCGTGATACCTCCAGGGCTGAAGGTGGGACTTGAATTCTGCTCTCCAGATTCCCAAGCCAGAACCTTAGCAACGTGACTTCCAGAAGAAGAGCAGAATGGCCGACACTGGGAGTTTGCATCACAGGGACATTTGCAGTGTTCATTATTGGGTTCAAAGGGTGGGCTTTGTCATGCTTTGCCGGCCATGGTTTAGAAACACCTTCTCTCTAAATCTGTTTTGCTGGTGTTGATGGTTTTGTTCTGAAAGGCAAATGCTCTTTTGAGAAGCGCGCTTTCCGCGTTCCTCGATTAGGAAAGAACAATTGCATAAACCTGGCATAGCTCGCTTTAAAATATGAGACTGTGCTGTGAAGTCAACTTCCTACTGCGTATGCTCATGAGTCGCCCCAGGTTCTTTTAGGACTTGCACCCCGCCTATGTCTCTGTTACTGCGGTGGGTGCCTCCGCCGTGTCTGCCGGAGCTGCTGCATAAAGGTGACATAGGACATTATGGAGCATCATGTTTCCCCAGATTGGACTTTCATCCCGTCTCTCCTAGAATGTAAGATCCTACTTAACCTCCAGCAGTGATGATGGTTCACAAAAACCAAAAGGAGAAGTTGGAGTCACGTCTCGTGCTCTCTCTCTCTCTCTCTCTCATTCTGACATCACAGGAAGTGACATCACTGAACTTTGACCTTCGTGAGCACATGTCAAGGTTGCTGCATGATAATAAAAAACAAATACCTATGGTTCACACCTGCTACCTTATATCTGATTCACCAAGCTTAACACTGGACCAAGTCTGGAGATGCCTGAAGGATCTCTGAGATGTTCTTGAGGAAGTATTGGTGAGTCGCATTTGCGCTGAATGATGCTCCAGGCCTCTCTGGTTTTGCACCAGTGTTAGGCGTGGCAAGTTATGGCATGTGGTGTAAATCGGAGATGCCCAGATTCGACGCCTCGTGGGATGCAGTGCAGGATTTTGTGATTTTACCATTCATTATTTGCCTGCATTGGCTTGTTGACCACGGATGGCGCTATGTTTTCCTCTGTGTGCTATGTCTGCCCACGGCTGGGTTTACTGGCTGTTTACACTGTCGTTTTGTGGTCTGG
Source organism: Ambystoma mexicanum (assembly GCF_040938575.1). Lineage (NCBI taxonomy): Eukaryota > Metazoa > Chordata > Amphibia > Caudata > Ambystomatidae > Ambystoma > Ambystoma mexicanum. The sequence goes on from NC_090932.1 coordinate 1,078,302,644, forward strand.
CACAGGGTACAGGACGGCCAGTGTCATCATCGCCCTCACGGATGGAGAGCTGCATGAGGACTTGTTCTTCTACGCGGAGCGTGAGGTACGGTGGGAGTGACCTCCCATCACTTGTTAAGCATGTGGGGCGCAATGTGGAGGTAGGAGAACTACAGTTTCCAGGAAAGAAAATGTATACCTGAAGAGTGTGGGAAAACCTGTGGAGGGGCTCCCAGAATAACTGTGGGGTTAGGTTTATGGAAGAACTCTGATTGTTTTGAGCCTGGATGATTTCCCGAGTAAAACCTTACAATGATATTCTTTTCTGAGAGATTTGCGATGAGGAAAAAGCGATAATTCCCCTTTGAAAAAAAATCTGAATTTTTTTGTGACACATGTAAAATGTTTGCACAAGTTTTGCTTACAATAGAGTTGTATGAGCCATATAGTATTTAATCAAAATGAGAACCATATATGTATTACTTTTTAATTCACATTGTAATTTTTTTAACACAAAATGAGTTTCCATTTTCTGAATAATCCTTTCAACTTCCAAAAATATGAAAGAAAATATTTGCTCAACAAAATCTAACTCGTAGGTAACGTAAAAGCTCAAATATCATGCAACGTCTCATAAAAATATATTAAAAAGTGTGTCACTCACACGGGCAACTTCCTAGGCAACTTTACTACTATTAAAGGAATGTGATTTACTATAAATTATGTTAGCACTCAAATGTGAAATGACTATTACCATTGCTTCACTTTTTAGCTCAATTTCTTTTTAATAGGAAAATGGACTTGAAACTAATTTGACATGTCAAGTTACTCTGGAAAGAAAGGGATATTGTTTGTGTTTTGGAAAAGAAATGCACCAAAACAAGTTGCCATGATAATGTGCAATGCAGGCATCACACTGAGGAAAATAAAAAATAAAAAAATCAGAAATAAAGTAAAAGCTTTGCTATCTAGCAACTATCAGGAGTCAATGGTTCCGGGAACCAAACATCACATGTCACCAAATGTTGTTTTTTTTGGGTGGCAGAAAGAACTGTGCAAAAAGGCCATGAAGAAGAGCTGTGTGTTTTTCGCCTCTGTTGACTGGTATTCTGCCAGCAGGAACCTCATGTATTTGTCCTCTGAACTTGGTTATATGGAATGTAATTAACTGAAATTCTTCTATCCCTGATAACAACAAGTAGCAGTTAAAAGTGCATTAATATTAATGGATGGCCACATAGCAGAGCGTGTACTGTACACTTAAATACTCGCCACAATGAAGCAACACTGGTATATGGTAGGATGAAACTAACACACTAATCGAGCTCATTCAAAAGTGCATGACACTTGCACAGGCATGGCCTTTACCAGCATTCTTCACAGTGTGCAAGTGCTGCTGGAAGAGAGTATTACTCTACAATGTGGGGAACTCTTTGACTGGGTGGTTGGAAAGTATGCAGATTTACAAACAAGCCTGAGCCCCTGAAAGTTTAGTGGCACTGAAATGCTTAACATCCAGCCAGTAAAATAGCTGCTGCGGTGTGCTGGCAGCCAATCAGGGGTTTGAACCTGCTAGGTCCATTACCATTGGCTGATCAAGTGTGTGGGCTAATACATCAATGCAAAATGGCAACACTGTGTTGGCACGCGCTGTATTAAAAGCAAGTTGCCATTATCTGGGTGTTGTATTTCTTATGGATAGGATTGCAAGACATGCTGGTTTTGGGGGACAGTCCCTTAATAACACCGCGTGTTCCCCGTCCTAGCAACATTTTGAAAAGGAGCCTACTGTCCCAGTTTGTAGAGAAGGCTTGGAACCAATACCCTCATCACTGCCCCGGTTAAAGCTGTGTGCTGGTCCAGCAGGGGAAAGTGCAAAAAACTTCTTGTGTTGCTGTTAGAAGGTCAGATCAATAGAAAGAAAAGGGAAATATAACGAGAAAGGAATACATGTCAATGCGCAGAGAAGTGGTGAAAAGGAGAAAGAGTGTGAGGCCGAGAGGAAAGTATGGAAGTGGCGAGTGCAGAAAGAAACGAGCAGAGGGACAAAGAATGATGCGACACGGCAAGGAAGAGATGATAAAAGAGAATATATGTGAGAGGAACAGATCTATGGGAAAGAGCTCTTAGCTGGTCAGATAGCACAGTGAGCTTTCCCCTGATATCTGTGAGCATCCTGCTGTGGCGGGGTTCGAACCCCGGCAGGGTCAACTCAGTCTTTCATCCTTCTGAGGTCGATACATTGAGCACCATTCTGTGGGATAATAATGTCTTCTGTTATTTCATACCTTCAGTATCCAATAATCACAGCTGATGGTTAACATCTGTCAGCAAGAAGAAGAAAGAAGCCGGCATGGGTGTACGAGTGAGGACAAAACCTTAGAATACACTCTTCTGTTTCAAATGTCCCAATACACTGTTCTTACCTTGCCTACCTCAGCACAACCACACCCTAATATCCAGCATTAAGAAAAAACAAATTCTAGCAGAAACCTCTAGCAGAAAATCATTGCATTACTCAAAATAGCCTTCAAATCGTTGGATTCATCTGGAAATGACACATGGGGGTGCTGCACAGGCACCACATCTCGCTGAAAGGCATTTAACAATATTATTTTCGTTTTTTGTCTACCTGATGCTTTGCCATTCTGGTCTGTCATATATTTGTTAGGACCATGTGTTGTCCTTCTTCTGTATCTATTGTTTTCAATTTGTCCAAATAATATTTGTAGCCTGTTCTGGTTTTCATGATGAAAAATCTGATTACCTTACCTCCGGCGCACTAATGGTCTGAGCATCCACACCTGCAGGGATAGCCGCACGCCGCTGGTGTGTGACTGTTAAATGCATCACTTCTTGTCACCCTTAATGTCTTTCTCTTCCATGGTTGCAGGCTAACCGATCGCGGGAGCTTGGGGCGACTGTCTACTGCGTGGGAGTCAAAGATTTCAACGAGACCCAGGTAATTCACCACAGGAATCTGCAGGTGTGGGGTGATTTCTTTTTCAATTGAATACAAATAAATGCAGTCAGGATGTACAAAAAACGGGTGATTAACCAATAGTTGAAAGGAGAAAGTAGGAAGGCAATTATTAGTTTGCTCTATTAGCGCCACCTATACGCCGAAACTATTGCATTAGATTACAGGTAGGGAGAAATGGCATATGAGGAGGGACACACAGCTTGTAGGTGTTGTTTAGTTATTTGACTGCCCATGGCCATGCTAATCCCTATGGTCATTCCCACCCAGTTTTTGCCCCTGCCCACCCAGAACACCGCCTCATGGGAACTCTTTGAGCTTGCTTATTCAAGCCTTACCATCCAACTTTGTAATCAAAAGGCCTGCCAGTGTTTTTTTCAAAGCAGTCTTCTGAGAGTTAATGGCTTAATTGGAGTGGTAAACATATGCTACTTGTGTAATACAAATGTTTTAACCACGTCTGCTTTCAGCCACTCGATCTATAGGCACTCTGCTTGTCCTTCACTACAGTCTTGTTAAAAACAAGCATTGGCAAAGCCAACCGTTTTGGCTTGTGTAGAAGTATTAGTCACGTTCCAGGCACTGCTATTAGATGCCCAGGTACACAGGTGATTTTCACCTGCTACCATCAATTCCCAGTTAACGCCCGGCAAGTACCTTCCTCATGCCTACAAGAAAGCCCAAACAGTTAACAATGCCAATGCTTGCTCATGAAATGAGATCAGGCACACTCCTTTCGACTCAGAGACTGCTGTTCTAAAGGAGGTGGTCAAGGAGCCACTTGTGAAATATCAAGCCAGGACCATGTGCTTAAGATCTGGAAATGATGTGCCTGGAGCCCAGAAACGAGCAGTCAATGGATGGTGCATTCTGGCCAGGGCTTCCTTTTCAGTTTTCCATTTCTGAAAGAAACCAAACACTGCAAGGATATTTTTAAGCAATGCAGGTGGTTACCGTGACCACAGGCTATGGCACTTTGTAGTGAAGGCATCACACATGGGCAGGCCTCATGGGATTTCCACTGGGCCTTGATAGTTCAATGAAAGTGTTATCAAGAAGTCCCATGCACCCCTGCCCAACACCGCCTGACTAGGGTCCTAGAGTTGCTCTGACCGGTCCCATGCACCCCTGCCCAACACCGCCTGACTAGGGTCCTAGAGTTGCTCTGTCCGGTCCCATGCACCCCTGCCCAACACCACCTGACTTGGGTCCTAGAGTTGCTCTGACCGGTCCAATGCACCCCTGCCCAACACCGCCTGACTAGGGTCCTAGAGTTGCTCTGACCGTCCCATGCACCCCTGCCCAACACCACCTGACTAGGGTCCTAGAGTTGCTCTGACTGGTCCCATGCACCCATGCCCAACACCGCCTGACTAGGGTCCTAGAGTTGCTCTGACTGGTCCCATGCACCCATGCCCAACACCGCCTGACTAGGGTCCTAGAGTTGCTCTGACTGGTCCCATGCACCCATGCCAACACAGCCTGACTAGGGTCCTAGAGTTGCTCTGACCGGTCCCATGCACCCCTGCCCAACACCACCTGAATAGGGTCCTAGAGTTGCACTGACCGGTCCCATGCACCCCTGCCCAACACCACCTGACTAGGGTCCTAGAGTTGCTCTGACTGGTCCCATGCACCCCTGCCCAACACCACCTGAATAGGGTCCTAGAGTTGCACTGACTGGTCCCATGCTCCCCTGCCCAACACCACCTGACTAGGGTCCTAGAGTTGCTCTGACTGGTCCCATGCACCCATGCCCAACACCGCCTGACTAGGGTCCTAGAGTTGCTCTGACTGGTCCCATGCACCCATGCCCAACACCGCCTGACTAGGGTCCTAGAGTTGCTCTGACTGGTCCCATGTACCCATGCCAACACAGCCTGACTAGGGTCCTAGAGTTGCTCTGACCGGTCCCATGCACCCCTGCCCAACACCACCTGAATAGGGTCCTAGAGTTGCACTGACCGGTCCCATGCACCCCTGCCCAACACCACCTGACTAGGGTCCTAGAGTTGCTCTGACCGGTCCCATGCACCCATGCCCAACACCGCCTGTCTATGGTCCTAGAGTTGCTCTGACCGGTCCCATGCACCCCTGCCCAACACCACCTGAATAGGGTCCTAGAGTTGCACTGACCGGTCCCATGCACCCCTGCCCAACACCACCTGACTAGGGTCCTAGAGTTGCTCTGACCGGTCCCATGCACCCATGCCCAACACCGCCTGACTAGGGTCCTAGAGTTGCACTGACCGGTCCCATGCACCCCTGCCCAACACCACCTGACTAGAGTCCTAGAGTTGCTCTGACCGGTCCCATGCACCCCTGCCCAACACCACCTGACTAGGGTCCTAGAGTTGCTCTGACCGGTCCCATGCACCCATGCCCAACACCGCCTGACTAGGGTCCTAGAGTTGCTCTGTCCGGTCCCATGCACCCCTGCCCAACACCACCTGACTAGGGTCCTAGAGTTGCTCTGACCGGTCCAATGCACCCCTGCCCAACACCGCCTGACTAGGGTCCTAGAGTTGCTCTGACCGTCCCATGCACCCCTGCCCAACACCACCTGACTAGGGTCCTAGAGTTGCTCTGACCGTCCCATGCACCCCTGCCCAACACCACCTGACTAGGGTCCTAGAGTTGCTCTGACTGGTCCCATGCACCCCTGCCCAACACCACCTGCCTTGGGTCCTAGAGTTGCTCTGACCGGTCCCATGCACCCATGCCCAACACCGCCTGAATAGGGTCCTAGAGTTGCTCTGACCGGTCCCATGCACCCCTGCCCAACACCACCTGACTAGGGTCCTAGAGTTGCTCTGCCCGGTCCCATGCACCCATGCCCAACACCGCCTGACTAGGGTCTTAGAGTTGCTCTGACCGGTCCCATGCACCCCTGCCCAACACCACCTGAATAGGGTCCTAGAGTTGCACTGACTGGTCCCATGCTCCCCTGCCCAACACCACCTGACTAGGGTCATAGAGTTGCTCTGACCGGTCCCATGCACCCATGCCCAACACCGCCTGACTAGGGTCCTAGAGTTGCTCTGACTGGTCCCATGCTCCCCTGCCCAACACCACCTGACTAGGGTCATAGAGTTGCTCTGACCGGTCCCATGCACCCATGCCCAACACCGCCTGACTAGGGTCCTAGAGTTGCTCTGACCGGTCCCATGCTCCCCTGCCCAACACCACCTGACTAGGGTCATAGAGTTGCTCTGACCGGTCCCATGCACCCATGCCCAACACCGCCTCACTAGGGTCCTAGAGATGCTCTGACCGATCCCATGCACCACTGCCCAACACCACCTGAATAGGGTCCTAGAGTTGCACTGACCGATCTCTTTCTAGTCATTAGACAGTGAACAAAACAAAGGGTTGGTGGGCTGTGACATGCAGGTGTACTTACCAAGGTTTGCACAAAGTGCTTAATAATGGGGCATGGCACCCTTCTAAGCTCTCAGTTCAGGCCGATCAGCCATCTGAGGAGGTCAAGCAATTTCCCCGGGATAGCCAGTGCTCCATTTGTGGGGGTATTTGCCAGGGCTTGGCCCTGGCACTTATGTTTGTGTCCCTGCACTTACTGCCTCACACTCACTTTAATTATGAAGTGGTGAGAGTGAATTCATCAACTACAATGAGCAAGTGCGAGCTGCAGTGTAACCCCAAATATGTCAACACTGTGGAGAGCAGCTATGGGTGGCGGCAGCAGTGGTGGGGAACTGCCCACCCGTAGTGTCACAGGAGTCCTGGAAAATATTTGGGCCCCAGCACTTACTTTTTTTACAAATGAAGCACTGAGGATAGCACAGTTTGGCCAAGTGGGGAAGGCCCGTCAGATCTTGTGGGCCATGAGGAATAGGGTGACCAGACGTCCCAGTGTTCCTGGGACAGTCCAGGGAAATCGCCCTTCGTTCCGGGGTCCCGGTATTTTTTTTATTTTAAAAACCCTGTCTGGGGTTTGCAAGGTGGGTGGCTACAGTCCCGGTTTTTGCCGGGACCTGATTTTGAAATCCCGAAATAAGGTCCCGGTGCAACTCTTCCTGTGCGAATGGGGTTGTGAAATACTTTTCACGCCCCCATTTCCTCCCCCTTCCCCTCCCCAGCGCTCTCCTCCAATGAGAGGAGTGTGCCTGTGGATACACCCCATCCCCGCCCTCTGCCCCCTGCAAAAGGCCAGTGACAAAAAAGTAGGACTACAGTTTTATTTGTATGTATGGTAGTACTAAGTCTATGGCCCATACTTTTTTTTTTTTATCTGGTCACTCTAACGATGAACATTTTAACATCAAACCACATTTGCATTTTAAAGGGCAGTGTATTTTTTTCTCATATTTTCCAGCGACAGCCAGTCAGTCAGATGCACTTTACTTGTTGCCATAGAACGCGGCGCGGATGATTCTTGCGTCCACTCACACCCTGGAGCGAGGGAATCAGGGACGTCATTTCACCAAAATGCCATGGGTAGCAGAAATGACATCACACGACCCTTGACCCCTGATGACATCACAGGAAGTGATGTCATTTGACCCCGCCCCGAAGTGATATTGCGGGAAGGGATGGAACACGACCTTTCACCCATTGACAAAACAGCACGTGGCATCACATAGGTGCACTACAAAAAATATGGTTACGATATCACTATAATGTGATGTAAATTTCATACAAGAATGGATTGCCATATGTATTGCTAAGATCAGTGTTTATAGACCCATATTACTAAATTACTGTGAATGCAAGCAGACATCCATGACCAAATGGTTATAATGTGTTATTACATAGCACTTACGCTTAAGCGCTTTGTATAGAAAAAATATACACCCAATTTCACCCAACCTGTGTTGGTACTCATTTATCGACCTCAGAAGGATGAAAGGCTGAGTTAAGGCGTTTAAGAACAGACTAAATCAGTGACTCACCCCCTGAAGTGTGCCTGAAATAAACCTTTAATGAGTCTAACAATTATTGTATAGAATTCCAGAAAGACACATTATTTGGAATTCCTATTCTTTCTTATTTAGGGTCAGTGCTGAAAGTGTTAGACTTGTGGCACTACTGTTCCTTTTTTATTCTTTTTTTAAGGGTCCTGAACAAGAAAGCCTGCCACTCCAGAAGTAAAGAGCCACATGGTGCTGGCCACAGCCCAGGAGCTTGCATTACAAAAATGTTTTTTTTTTTTTTGCAGGCCGCAAGGGAGACCTCAGAGGTCGCAGATCCCTAAATGACATCCCTGGAGGAAATGCCAGGCGTTGGCATTGAGATAAGGAGGCTTCGGCATGGCCTGGGGCGGGCACATCAGGGAACCCCTTCCTTTCCATTGCTATTTTCCCGCCACGCGCTGTCAGTCTGTCCTGCACAGGTGTTGCTTCCCCATATCACCTGTATGCTGAGCCGGTTGTGCAATGAAGTCCCTAATGAAAGAGCACGCCTTTCATCTCCCGCAGGTGCTGTTCGTGAAATGACCGAATTATTCTTTAAATGGCTGTTGCTCATCAAGCAGCCAAGACCAAAATGCACGCATTTAAGCGAATGCATGCCTTTCCCGAGTGGCTTCCCGAGTGGTTTTCCAGGAAACGTTGATTATCATTTCATTTTTCTTGGTATGAAACTGATTTAATGAAAACAACACAGATCACCGGAAGAATGATGAAAAGATTGAGTGTTTGATAATTACTACTTGACAAAACAGCCTGTTTTCTGAAACCCTGCCCTGGCCGACTTACAAAGGACCCCGACTCCTGCTGTGTAGTTAGAGCCCCCCTGCCATGACCAGGACCGTGGCATTACCCCCGTCTACGGCATCATCGGAGCCCTTGGCAATTGGAGCCCTTGTGTAATCAGTGGCATGCGATACTAAAGCCTTTTGCCAATAAGACCCCTGCCGTAAATTGCGTACACTTGGCAGCCACTTAGAGGTTCGTGGGGACAGGACGCACACTGCCCCCTACCCATTCCCCAATTAATATCGGCGTCTACCTTGCTGGTCAAATATATATATACTGCCTGGGTCGCCATGCACCAGGGTTTCATTCATGTATGCATCTCAGACATTCTCTCAAGGAATGGGCGTGTGGCATGCACGTGCATGCATGCCTGCACTAAGGTGTCGCCATGCACCAGGGTGTCATTCATGTATGCATCTCAGACATTCTCTCAAGGAATGGGCGTGTGGCATGCACGTGCATGCATGCCTGCACTAAGGTGTCGCCATGCACCAGGGTGTCATTCATGTATGCATCTCAGACATTCTCTCAAGGAATGGGCGTGTGGCATGCACGTGCATGCATGCCTGCAACTAAGGTGTCGCCATGCACCAGGGTGTCATTCATGTATGCATCTGAGACATTCTCTCAAGGAATGGGCGTGTGGCATGCACGTGCATAACTGCACTAAGGGGTCGCCATGAACCAGGGTGTCATTCATGTATGCATCTCAGACATTCACTCAAGGAATGGGCGTGTGGCATGCACGTGCATGCATACCTGCACTAAGGGGTCGCCATGCACCAGGGTGTCATTCATGTATGCATCTCAGACATTCTCTCAAGGAATGGGCGTGTGGCATGCACGTGCATACATGCCTGCACTAAGGTGTCGCCATGCACCAGGGTGTCATTCATGTATGCATCTCAGACATTCTCTCAAGGAATGGGCGTGTGGCATGCGCGTGCATGCATGCCTGCACTAAGGCTTCGCCATGCACGAGGGTGTCATTCATGTATGCATCTGGCATGCACGTGCATACCTGCACTAAGGTGTCGCCATGCACCATGGCATAACTCATGTATGCATCTCAGTTCAAGGAATGGGCGTGTGGCATGCACGTGCATACCTGCACTAAGGGGTCTCCACGCACCATGGTGTCATTCATGTATGCATTGCAGACATTATTTCAGTTCAAGGAATGGCCGTGCGGCATGCACGTGCATCCGGGCACTAATGTGTCGCCATGCACCATGGTATCACTCATGTATGCATCTCAGTTCAAGGAATGGGCGTGTGGCATGCACGTGCATACCTGCACTAAGGGCTCTCCACGCACCATGGTGTCATTCATGTATGCATTGCAGACATTATTTCAGTTCAAGGAATGACCGTGCGGCATGCACGTGCATCCGGGCACTAATGTGTGGCCATGCACCATGGTATCACTCATGTATGCATCTCAGTTCAAGGAATGGGCGTGTGGCATGCACGTGCATACCTGCACTAAGGGCTCTCCACGCACCATGGTGTCATTCATGTATGCATTGCAGACATTATTTCAGTTCAAGGAATGACCGTGCGGCATGCACGTGCATCCGGGCACTAATGTGTCGCCATGCACCATGGTATCACTCATGTATGCATCTCAGTTCAAGGAATGGGCGCGCGACATGCGCGTGCATACGGCCACTAAGCTGACTTTCTTCGTTTCAGCTGGGGCGCATTGCTGACGGCCAAGACCATGTGTTTCCAGTCAACGACGGCTTTGAAGCTCTGCAGGGGATCATTGTCTCGGTGAGTATGAAACCCCTTCCCTGCTGGAATAAGTTCCGCGACACAGGAGCACCTGGAGCGAATGAGCACGCGCGCCCTTTGCGCTAAACGTGGGGTTCTGGATACCACTCCTGCTGCCGCTGTGGCAGTGAACTTCAAGCAGTGTGGGTGCCAGGTTTAACGGCTTGCAGGTGATGAATTCCCCTGGTATGACGGTTAAATTGCCGCCGTTTTAAAGCCTTGGTTGCATTCCTGCCAGATGATGCTGTGTGCGCTGAGCTGCTGGTGAGATAAATGGAAACAGGGGGCGGATGAATAGTGATGCAAAAAGGAGATCATAATCGTGCATTTGTTTTCACTGTTTTTCTTTCATTCTTGTTAGTACAGTTGAAAACCCCAAAGGTGATATTTTTAGAATTATATTATGTTGCATGTTTTTATGGTGTTAATGTAGATTTACATTCTGGATGGGGGGAATTAAAGCGACAATCACACACGTGTTGCTCTACTTGATACTGAAATAAATTGTCGGGCTGGTTTATTATGTGATTTGTGCATATTTTACGCCATCACTATGAAAAGAAGCATTATTTTAGCTCTGTAATTTCGACAACTTTTACAAGCATCACTTGCTTTTTATCACCTTTGCAAGGGCCCCTACTAGAAGTCAGACATCTAGAGTACATTTTCGACATTTCCAGCACTTGGGGGGAGGAGGTGGGGGCGTCATAAATGAAAGAGAGAGAAATCATGACACAGTGGACGGATTTCATTTCTGGATATGTGTTGATGGGGAAGGGGACAATGGCGAGGGAAAGAAAGACCTGATGTGTGTTGTGAAAGGAAAGAGAGAGGAGGGAAATAGTTGACTTGTTTGTGATGGGGGAGGGGAACGGGACTGAAGGGAAGAAAATGCATGTGTGTTGCTAGAAAATGATGTCCATGGATCTGTCATGCATTTGGCCTGCAATGGTGATACATGGTTGAATACATTCCATCTTCACACCAAATCAGCTTTCCCATTTGCTGAAAACTAAGTGGGCAAAGGTAAACCCTAGAAAGGCCAAAGCCAAGCCAAAAGGCGGTACTTAAAAAAATAAGTTTACAAGAAATAAACACATTAAAAAAAGATATGCATGCTTAGAATCTCTGGACAATTTGAGGAACAAAGCTATCAACTTTTTACAGGTGGGTTAATGGACTTGGAAGGACTTCTTTTGGGGGATTTAAAGTTCCTTTCCTACAGTATTAGCAAAAAGAGAAAGCATTGCACTTTTTAAAGCAGTAATGCCCCTAGTGCGCTAAATCTTTTAATGAATTAACATTATTAGTTCTGTTTTTCCCTGTGTGTAGTTGTGCCTATCTAGTACGTCATTACCAGTTGGCAAAATGCCTATTCAGCAGATCCCCGTCAGCCTCGGCATACTTATGTAGCACCTCATCACCTGTTTACATTATGTCCAGTTACCATAATACCTCGTGCCCAGTTAGCAGAACATCGAGTTTCCCTTATAACCAGTTGGCACTTGCTGGCAGCACTCCAGCACAGGCACTTAGCACATCATTCCTGGTTGATACTGTGCCTACTGTGCCTACTTTGCACAGGGTTTGCAGACACTGCTAGACCCTGTATCATGGGTGATTTCCAGAATGTGTAATTCACTCATTCTTGTTCTGACCGCTGCCCAGCAGATGGAACCCTCAGCCGCCAGTGTTGGAAAGAAAGGAGGCCAGTGCTAGTCGTGCTGGTCTTCTAGACTCTAGGCCTTGATGAGCAGGACGGATGTAACCAGGGATGCCGCGGGAGTGAAGCCTCTTCCCCCAAGTTATCGTCTTGCATGTAGGCGGTGCTGGACTGAACGGCCAGGCCCACCATGCTTTGGGCAGCCTGCAAACCGACAGGTCTGCTTGAGACAACCACAGCCTTTCTCTCAAGGGAACTCTTCATGGCATATGTGCATTTCTTGTCATATAACTGGGGACATGACCCCCCTGCACTGTTGTTGTGCAGGAGTAGTTGGTTTTTGCACCGGTTGCAATGCCAGTGAAGTCTGGATTTGGCACTCGTCCCATGGCGGAAATTCCCCCTTGAAATTAACAGCGCAATTCCTGTCTTCAAGCCAGCTCTAAGACAAAACAAACTGGGTCTTTGCTAATGGTAGCCCCAGCACAATAATCACATTTGGTTGGCCTTGGACCGAGTGGAAGGACAACATTTCTACCAGCGTTAGCACTAAAACTAAGGCCAGCGCAGATTTGATCTCTATGCCGGGCCTACCGTGTGCAAACCCCGTCACTCTGGCCAGCATAGAGATGACCACTGCCTACAGCAGCAATCCATCCATCTAGGCATATACTCCATCCCGGAGTATATGCCTAGATAGCAAGTGGCATATCATGACATTACCGATTATGATTGGTCATGGTTCATGCCATGTCGTAATATGTTATACCTCATGCTGTGTCATGGGATGATGTGTCTTATATTTTCTGATATGTTATGATGCACCATGATATGTCAAGTCACACTGTGTCATGATATGCTATGTCATTTATAATACATCATGATTTGATAACATGTCATGAAATGTTATGGCATGGCATGCATGACATTCACAGTAAACTCCCAGTTCCAAAATCCCATTAAGTTCCAAGCTTGACACTACCAGTATGTCCCCAGTTTGACACTCCAGTGACCTTGACATTCCCAGTAAGCTTCTAGTTTGACATTCACAGTAAGCTCCCAATATGACACTGCCACTGAATTTGCCATTCCCACTAAAATCCCAGTTTTCCTTCCCACTAACTCCCAATTTGCACAATTCCTGTACAGGGCAATGACCAATCTGATGTCAGGCCAAGCATTACAGAGAACTATCTGCTGTTGGATCTTAAACTGAAAAGACAAAACACACATCCCTCCGCCACGTAGAACATCATGCCAAAAAGTGGCAAAAAAGGATTGTGACCCACATCTCTGAACCAAGGCTTTCCACACACACAAGGAGAATTAATATTTTTTATTCCATTGAGTGAACGTTTGACATGTACAGTAAGCTATGGATGTGGGTGACATTCCCAATAAGGTGCCAGTTTGATATGATATGATAGGTTATTTATAACACGATTAATACCCAGAGGTTTCTAAGCATGGGCACGGGGATCGAACCTGTGTTGCTTCGTGTTGTCTTGCTTCCAAGGCAAGCATGTTGCCGCTGTGCTATCCTCCCGGGACTATCACAATAAGCTCTCAGTTTGACACTCTATTGCGTGACATCTCCAGCAAGCTCCCAGTTAGCTTTTCTAGGAAACTTCCAGTTTAATCATCGCAGTAGGCTTCATATCTACAATAATCCTTATTTTGGCATTCCATATAGACTTCCAGTTTACACCATTTCAGTATTCGGCACTGAAAAATCCCAGATCAGCTCCAGATATCCTGGCCAGTTGGCAGCAGTTGGCAGCAGCCTGCATGTGCAGCTAAAATTGAAAAGACGCAACACATTACCCTATGCCCCATAAAACACAACAGCATGTAGTGTAATGCGGTTCATATCCATCTCGGTTGACTCTCCTTCCATGCAGTCTGCACAAGAGGGATGCTCGGGTGTGTGAAATTGTCGAACTAGAAGCAAAGTGGGTGTCAGGCCTATTCCACTCAATCTAAAGTTTCGGAATATCCTCAATTATTTTTGTGGCACCAAATTCCAAGTGGAGGAGTTCCCTTTGAATCCGTACATCAAGGACTTGAATGCATTTATCAGCCTGTCCTATTGCAAGACGGACACTCCAAGAAGATGTTGTGTTCGACAATGTCCAAGGCTGACAAATGCGACAGGATTGAAGCCCTGACACTGCCAACATCTACCATCCTCCTGAAATCACTCTGCATCGAGACCATCACTATCCCTGTTCCTCTTCCAGATGTAAACACTACCTGCTGGAAATCCAGATGATTCTGTGATTTAAGATTTGTCTGAATTAATGAGATAGCAATTGATTCTAGGATATTCCTCCCAAAAGGCAATCTCGATATAGGCCTATCACTTGCCAGATTTTCAGGATCCATTGTAGCTTTCTTGAAAAAAGGCATTGCCATGGCTTATTTCCAATTGGATAGTGCTACTCGCTGATGGAGAGATGAATTAAAAATAGTTAGAAAGATTGGAGAAACGAATGGGCTAATCACCTTCAGTATATTGACACGGCCAATATCCGTAGGATATTCCGATGGTGTAGTCTCAGCCAGGATGCAATTTACATTTTCCAGATTGAGTAGATTTAGCTTATTTACGGGCGTTTGAATAAGTCCATTTCCCCCATGCAGGCAAAGCAGGATCAGAGTCTAAATATGTTGCCAATGTTGATGTTTGAATTATAATGAGAAGCAATGTCTTTGCGCATGTTTTGTGATGGAGTCATAACCAAAGTCATTGCAATGGGTGATATTAAGTGATCCAGACAATTTCATGGTTATTTGGTACATGTGCTGCAGATAACTGCATTGAGCATCACCTTTAGAGACTCCAAAAGCCTGTTTATAACATGCAGAGTTTCTAAGAAGGGGAGGTGGGCTTCTCCATCCTCTTTGAGCAGATGGTGGCACAGCACTACGACTGTTGCCTACTCTCTCTAGGATGATCTGGTACCAGAGGGTATCCACGCATCTTCTACCACAGGTGTGGCTTCGTCCAGGTGGTCCTCTTGCAGAGCAGCTGCTTGAATTAACCCTTTTGCTTTGTTAGTCAAGATCAGCTGCAGGTCAATGACTCTTCTGTTCACTCCTTTGTCCAAAGTTTTCATCATGCAGCCTCCACTTGAATTGTTGATCACATCCTTTTGACGATAATATATTTCACCTTCAGCGTTCAAGCAGCAGTACCTCTGTCGTTGCTTGTTTGTGTCTTGGGCCACTCGTTGTCCTTTGGAGTACCACAAAGGTAAGTACTGGAATGCAGAAGAATGATGTAGAGGTAATGCCTGAATTACTTACCTGTAGTCTTCATTTCTTTTAATCCTTCTCTTCCTCATTGCAAAATTTGCACCCCGACTCCCACCCTGTATGATCTCCCCAGGTCCTGTTGATATGTTTCAAAAGAATTCTGACTAATGCAGCAGATCTATATATACTCCAGATGAAAGGATGGCTGGGTTTTAGAAAAAAACATGTAGGTATAAATAAATATACTTAAGAGTTCTTGCCAGGTGGTGGACAGCTGGAAAAATAAGAACTACAATGAGGAAGAGTGGGAATAAAAGTACGGTAGAAGACTGGTAAATCATCCGCCATTACATGCACAGGAAGCAGCTTCGAGTTAGAGATTAACTTCATGACAACAGAGCAGCCAGGCCAGCTCATTGCCGCAAATGTGTTTGCACATACACACCGCCGGGGTATTCTGAAACTGTTTTGAGATCAGATTCTTTAAACATGGCTCGACCGTCAGTACATGTAAAATTGTGGGTATTACGTAACTACACCTCTACTAACAGCAAGGTTAAGATTATGGATAATCTTGAATTATAGCCAAATTGAATCTTAGAGAAAATGTCCTGGCCCTCCTTCTGACAAAGCAGTCTACGATAAAGCAGAGTTCTCAAGTTTTGCTGTGGCATTCATGAGCAGGTCATCCAATCCTAGGAAATGTGCCAACATTTTGAAACATGCATCCCACCATCTGTCCTGGGGATCCCTGTCCCTTTCCATGATACAAGGTTCCGTTTAGCTCATTCGTCCTTTTTTTTAGCATAATGTTATTAATACCTCTAATTTTCTAGCTATATTGCTGCTGCGCTCAAGCTGTCCTAGAAGCTACCCCCCATTTCCAACAGTTTCAAATTCCTTATGAAGCTACTTGAAAAGACTATGGCCCACCAACTTCAAGACATGTTGAACATCATCATTTTCTGGGTACTCCCCATCGACATGGCACTGAAACTGCTCTTTTGGATGTCAGAGAGGGCCTGCTTTTGAGCCTGGACATTAATGTTTCTTCCCTGCTGCTCATGCATGATCTGCCCACTACATCTGACACTCTGGACCACCAGGTCCTACATTATAGAGTTTCTTCTATAGCCAGAGTGTCTACTTCGTCCCTTTGCTGGTTCTCATACTTTGTTCTCGATCAGAAGTACGTACTATCCTTGGATGGTGTAACCACGGATTTCATCAACACCAAATATGGTGATGGCCAAGGCTCCGCTTTATCCCCTCTGTTGTTCAATATTTATGTTAGGCAATTTTACAATCTTCTTAATAGTATGGATGTCCAATTCCACTGTCATGCAGCCAATACACATTTATTGGTTTGTATTTGTATTTATTTGTATTTAATTTATTTATATAGCGCAGGCCAGGCCCGAGGGCAACCGGGCGCATATCTTAGTAAAGCAGTTACATTATATTTACAGGTAAGGGAGCAGTACATTACATAACATCACAATAGTCCCGACAAATTGCAACAAGTAAACAGTAGACATTACAAATCAGGCATCGATCATCAGTGCATGTAGGGTTCCAGATGGCCCATTCAGTAAAGAGGAGCAGTTGTTAGTAGGAAGTAACTAACCAAAGCTTGGCTTTATGTTTGAATTGGTTGAATAAAGGTAATGTTCTGATCAGGAGTGGTACAGTGTTCCAAAGCTTGACTGACAGCACCACTCTGTCCAGCATCCTAGCTCAGGTGAAGTCCTGAATGCAAAACAACTGGCTCAGTCTTCACACTACGAAGACTGAACATCTGCCAGTTTGTCCTCGCAACTATTTCGACTACACAGTTTCCCCACCATCCTTGTCTTGCCATGACTCTAGTGTTCTTCCTATTCTCAATGAAGTTAAGTCACCAGGAATACGTATCGATCGCTTCTTGGATTTTTCACCACAAACGATTCAGATTGTGTACAGCACCACTGGTTATCTGAGTTTATTCAGGCAGATTCGTCCTGACCTCTATCAGGGCCATTTGGCAGTCATTGCTGGAGCCACAATGGGATCTAAGCTTGACTACTGCAACTCAATTTATTCTGGCTTACCCACATTATTTTGCATTCAATTTTCAGATCCTTCAAAACAACACTGCTAGGATAGTTTTCAATATTCCTTTTGATGGCCATATAACTCCAGATCTACATCAGCACTGCTGGCTGCCGGTTCCTGACAGAACTTTCCTCAAATGAGCAACCTTGGTTCACAAATGCATCTATGGTAAGGCCTCTAGTTATCTTGCTGGTGGATTGCTGCGCGATGCTACTAATCGACGAACTCGTGCATCAATGTTTAAGATCCTAACTCTATCAGGATTTAGACACAAGTCTTCAGGGGATCTGGCTTTCTCGTTCCATGGCTCTAGAATTTGCTGTAAACTTCATTTTTCTCTTAGATCCAAGTCTCATCTGGTTAAACTTGGCAAGGCATTAAAGACTCATCGGTTCACTCATTTCCGGTCTGGTTAATACTTTTAAAATACATAACCTTGTCCGGTTATCACTCCCTTGCTTGATGGTTTGAGCGCTTTACACATTTACACAAGCATCAATATATTACCATGTAGATGAGTGAAATCGTGTTACATTAAAAGTATTATTATGGAAACCCCTCTAGTAAGGACTGTTGTTCTGCATGAATGATGTGGTTACGTTTGTATTTTGCCACAACACTGCTTAAGAAGTCTGTGTCCGCTGCTATTAATGTTTAGATAAATGCCCTGAGTCATGGAATTATTTCCGTGTAAAACGCACGTTTGCACACCATTCTGACCAAAAATCCCTGTTTGAGGTATGGGGATTTTCGGGGCAGAATGGCGTGCAAATCTGTGTTTTATGCGCAGATAATTCCATGAATCAGGGGCAAAGTCTGTGGGGGTCATTACGAGTTTGGAGGTAGCCATGGCTGCCTCCAAACCCGGATCCAGGTCCGGTCTGGTTGAATGGGGACTTACCGTGACATTCCAACGTGTGCGGACCCGGTAAATCCCCATTAAACCAACCATTCCCCATTCCCATTTGAGCCCAGATAGGGCTCAATGGGAATGGGGAAGGTGCTAATTACGGGCCTTTAAATTACGGGCCTGTTATTAGCGCCCTGGTCCCTTAGCGGGACCCGTAAAGAACGTGTGGTCAGACCACACGTCCTTTGCGGGTTCCGCTAAGGGAACTCCGAATTGGGTGGTAAGGGTTTACCGGCACCGGGTTCCTTACCGGTGACAGTTAACCCTTACCGCCCAACTCGGAATGAGGCCCTGTGTTAGGCTATGCAGAGATGTACTGTTTCAAATAAAGCCACGCGTGGGACTACGCTAAGGGCTGTGGGTTAGGGTTACTGATCCAGTCTGATGTGAAGTTTGGGTTTTTCTCTAGTTACATTTTGGGTTAGCAGAAAGGTTTGATTACAAGTTATAATAAGGTCACTGATAAAGGTAAGGTCAGATTTAGAGGTTAAAGGTAACTAGAAGACTAGAGGTGACATTTTGTTAAGGCCTAGTGTTAGAGGTACGGCGATACTGGTCAAGTTAGTATAACGTTTGGAGTTAAGGTTAGGTGCTTGTTTCCGGTTTGTGGTTACTGGTAGAATTCACGTTAGATGTAAGAGGTAACATTGGGTCGGAGGTTAGAAATAAGGAGAGGGTTAGACATTTGGTGAATTAAGGTCAGTTATTAAAGGTAACATTTATGTTAGGGTTTACTTTTGGTAAAATGTAGAGTTAGGGTAAGGATGGCTGTCGGGACCAGCAGTAAGGCCAGGGTCACAGGGAAGGTTAGGTGTGCAGGTAGGATATATGATGAGAAGTAGGATGAGCTGTAGGTTTAGGGTTCGAGTTTTTATTGAAATATATGGACAGAGGTAAATTAAGGATTAGCGTAAGGTTATGGGTCATATAGTAAAGCTAAAATTAGAAAGAAGATTACGCTTTGATGCTACAGCATGGGTAGGCAATATATCACCCTCCAGGTGGGGCCCTACAACCCCCATCAGTCCCAGCCAGCGCAGTCGGTGGCAAAGGATCATGGGAGCGGGGCGCTAAAACATCTGATGTGTGACAGGCTGGCTACTCCTGTGCTAGCTGTCTTGTTGACTCATATGTTAAAGGTGGGCTGCCATCAGAGATAAGGATAGGGTCACTGAATGCAGGAACTCTTAGGGTTGGGGGTTAGATGTGAGGTTATGGTTAGGGGCAAAGCTATTGTTAGAGGTCAGGTTATGTTTGGACTTCAGCACCAAGGCATGAAGTCATGTTAGGGTAATTGGTAAGTCTAGATTTAGGGGTAAGGTTTTGAGTAGTAGAGGTAAGTTTAAAGTTAGAGGAGCGACCGAGGCAGGATCTGTATAACAATATGGTTAGGCTCAGAGATCAGATTAGGGTGGATACTGGAGGTAATGTCTTAAATATTTGAGGCAAGCTTACATTTCAAGGTAAGCACAGGATTAGTGTGTTGATGTAGGTTGTGTTCCAGACTAGAGCACAAGTCCCATTAGAGTTTGGAGAGGTTCGAGTCTGAGATATTGTAAAGGCTGGAGGGAAGGCTTGTTAGAGAATGGAGGCAAGGATAGGGTTAAAGGTTGGTTTGTGGCTGCAGTTAGAATTTAGGGCTACAGGTGAGCAACGCAGGGTTGTGTGGGGATTCGGCTTATATTTAGTGGTACAATTATGACAAAGGAATCTGTGACAGTAAGAGTAATATACATGCACCAGTCAAAGTAGCGTTTCATAATAGCCATGTTCCGGGTCAGAGGTCAGGTGAGGTTAGATATAAAGTTTAGATTACACCGGTCTGGACATGCTCTTCTTTCCAGGCCGATCTGGGTCAAACTCTTACACTTGCAACTTATGAACACTGGCCCTATTCTTGGGCTCCTGCTGTCTGTAGTAGAGGTTCTTCAGTGAATAATCTTTGAGCGTGTGCTTCGTGTCCGAAAGCCTATACCACTCGAATGTGTAATTTGCTAGGATGTGGGATTTCCAATTAGTAAAGTAGCTTTGTAGTATTGATAGCACATGTGTTGATGTTCTCTGCGTCTCTTCCTTCTCTGGGAGGTGTGGGGTGCTACCTATGGTGTGTGGGTACCTTCTCAGCTGCCAGTGCATTTGATTACTTTTCACTGGGCTGGTGGTGTGTTTAATGATAATGATGTCTTTATTTATATAGCTCCTTAATCCAAAGCGCTTTACACAGCACATATTAACATACAATATCACCCAACTGAAATTGGTACTCATTTATCGACCTCGGAAGGATGAAAGGCAGAGGTGGCTTTGCCGAGATTCGAGCCTGCGACCTGCAGATCATGCTCAGATCGCAGCAGCGAGCACTCAACACGCTGAGCTATCTTACTGGGCTTATCACATGTTTTGCAGTGTAGTTAGAATGTTTCTACTTTTTAACAGTAGTGTGTGCCCTAGTCCTTCTCAGCAGGCATTGAGGCACCTTCTGTGCACTCTAAGTACTTGTGTGCAGAAGAGTAGGTTCAGTGCTGTAAGTGGGGCAAGGATTTGAGGGGGTTCTAACAAGGGGATGTGGCTTAAGTGTGGGGGTAGAAATGGAAGGGAATAGTGGGAGCCCAGCAGGCCGACCACACAGGCAGCCTTTAAACCATGTGGCTCTGTTGAGCTAAAGGGCTGCTTGGGTTTCTAGTGACTCTAGGGCTAGTCGGGGGGAGCCCCGCAGAGTCCTGGCTCAGGATCCCTTTTTGTAGACTGCCAGGGCTATTCCTAGAGAGGCCAACTGTACAAAATGGTTTCGAATGGACTACAGTCCGCAGCAGGTACCGGCTTCTCCATTATTAAGCAACAGTCACTGCACTCGTGTTTTCAATCCCACATATAAAATCACGTAATAAATGCCTTCTCGTATTGGTCGGCAAGCAGTTTGTTTCCTAACTGAATAAAGTTAGCCAACACCCTCAATGGGAATTCTCAATGCAAAGAAGAGAGAATTCAAATACTTATTTTATCACGGCTTTGTTTCTACGATATTCTATCTGTCCTTCATTTTTTACTAAGAACACAAAGTTACAAAACCCTGAGGAAGAGCTATCATGCTTGAAACACGTGTTGGCTCAAGCAGAAATTACGTTTTGAATTTAGTACAATAAGAACGTTGGTCCAAGTGAAACAATAATTGTTCTATATTTATTTTAAAAAAATAAAACACATTGTCGCTATAGCAATTGTTGATATTCATGTATCCAAAACCCAGTCCAATGTTTACTCATTTTGGGAAGTGTGCTCGAGGAACCTCGGATTCCACTTGGCTTTTCTGGTTTCGCAGGACACTTTAGACGTGGCAGCGCATCCGAAGCAGCCTGCAGTGTGAGCGGCTCCATATGATGTAATCTGTGCTCTCCCCATCCACCTTTTTGGTAACAACGGTGGCAGATGACATTTTAACACATGCACAGCACACAACATAAATGGTAGGACCGTTATACATGCACAAAACCAGCGGGTTGTGCTCTGTCCAGACCCTGAGGGGCACAATATATGCAAACATCCTAATTTGCAAACACATTGCCACCAATATAAGTGACTTCACATAAAGAGCACTGCAAGAAGCATCACCAGGCTTTGATACTTAGATGCACTAAGGGAAGTGACATTGCAATACGTTGCCATGAGTTTGTTGAGTGTCAAATAACTTTGTGGTGTGAAATGCATGAATGACACTATTATTATTATTATTATTATTATTATTATTATTATTATTATTATTATTATTATTATTATTATCATTATTATTGTGATGCTTTTCTTTGTATCATTTTTCTTTTTAATACTGTTTGCTGCTGTTTTTATTCCTCCTTGGTACTCTGTAATTGCTTTAATGAATGGTCTGTTTATTTTTTATCAATGTCTATTAAGATTGTTAAAGGTTGACTTGTCTAACCATAAAAACAATTAAAAAAATAAAATTGATTAAATAATGTAGCAACTCTCTAGCTATTAAACCATGAGTATTTTTTTTAAATAATACCTTACAATACGATAATAGGAAAATAACATAAACTATGAACTGAATCACCTACAGAGACTCCAGATAAGACACAGTGAGATTATTGATTTGTCCAGGATCACACACTTTGTTTAGGGGGTGAAATGGGATTTGGGCAACTTGCATTTGACCACAGGTTTACTTGATATAACTATTTATTGAGGCTCGTTTTATAGAGGTGCCCTGAAAAGAACGCACACAACATAGAAAAACTAGCATGTCACAATAAACTAAACGTTCACTGCATAAACTGTCAGAGAAACATGTTGAGCAAAATGAGTATGGTTTCGGATTTATGTTCCCCATCCTGCATGGAAGGTCACAGTAGCACTAGCAAACTATTGTGAGCCAAAACAATGTCACTTGTGTTTTAAAAGCACAATCTTATTTCAAACACAGCATGCTGCATTATGCACCCTTCCCATTTCCAATCACCCCCCCTTCACATTTCCTAAGGGACAAAAGTCCCTGCTAATCGTCCTCCCTCCCTATTCATGTCTAATTGGTCGCATTTTAATGCTCTGTTGACAAAGAGAGGTCTATCATGCACCTGGGAAGAGCCGCTGTGCTGCCCGGTGCCCAGAGCTTCAGCTATCACACAGAAGTGTGAGCTCAGGGCAGAAATATGATCGGGCCGTGGCAAAGTCGGGACTTTTGGCATCCAGCAGAGGCTGTCTGCAAATCACAGGACAAAACCCATCAATGCGGGTAAGTCTCACAAAATACGGGACGGTTGGCCACCTAGCTCTGCCCCAGCTAGCCCTGGCCCACTTAAAGCACTGATGTTGATGGTTTCTAATGGGCAAGTATTTCACTTGAGTAGTCTGAATCAAAGTGGGGCCCCAGACTTGACTGCCTTAGAGAAATATTGACTTCATGCTCTGATGGTCTTCCTTTCAAGATGTTTATGGCCTGGTTCAAGCTTTCAGAGCTGATTTGGCACCCCTTTCTATCCTAATCACTTTCTCACACAGTCTTTCCTTCTCTCACTTGCTCTCTCACTTAATCTTTATCTCAGTCTTTCTTCTCTCTCAGTCTAAATCTCTGTCTCAATCATTTTCTCTCGGTGTCTTTACTTCTGTTTCTCGCTCTCTGGAAATCACTCTCCATGTCACGCTCTCTAGATCTGCAGGCATTCCTTTTCAAGAATACCCCTCTGTCTTTCACTCTGTCTCTCCCTCCTTGCCTGTTCTCCCTTCCTTCTCTTGCTCTGCCTCTCTCTCACACATCGCTCTCTCTGCCTCCCTGTCCTCTCTCTATCTATCCGGACCTCTTTCCCGGCTTCCCCTCCCGCGCTTCCCAAACCGTACTGCCCGTAATGACAAGCCTGCGGCCAGCGCAAGGGTGAGCACCCCCACAGGTCCCCAGGCTCTGCCACATTTCTGACAGCCAGTATCCGAGAATAATAATTGCAGCCGCCTCGGCCCAGTCCAGCTCTGCGCAGCCTGACCGACGAGCTGCTTACCAAAACCGAATGAACGGCAACCCTGAGGCGATGGGCGGTTTTGTCTGAGACGCTGCCGCCGAGCCGGGGAAGAGCGGAGAGCATTGCTGCGAGATTTGATCATGGTTTTTGGCTGAGGGCGCTGGCTCGGCAGATTTACTGCTGGGAGATTAAATTATCCCAGGCTGAACTCTGGCACCCTCCGGCAGCACGTAGAGTCTCCCCTTACAGCACTAAGGCCCAGGCAGTGCTTAAAGTGCCCTAAGCAGGGCCGGCTGAAGATGTGTGTGTGTGGGGGGCTGGTGAGGGGGGGAGGGGCATTTGAACATGATGTATTGGGGGACCCTTTTCCTTAGATCGGAAAACAAGTGTGAGGCACCTGTGGAGTGCATACACTATAATGGAGACAAATTCAGCCAGGGCTTAATAGCCGCCGATTATCACGAGATGGACAGCCAGCAGGGAGTTGAAACACATAATGCCTGTTGAAAAGCTATGGATCATTCTAAGTGGCTGATGTGGAGGCACCCCTGTTAAAAGGCAACTTCTGTCTTCTCCTGAGCAAAGTGACTGCCTGAAGGGCTCCAGCAAATGCAGCTTGTAAGGCAAGAGCTGCAAAGCACTCAAAGCAATATATTTCCCATGTTATGATACTGCTGACTGGAAACATGGAGGAAGTTGCTGCACCCCCAACCTCCGCCCCTGACTCTTGAGGCCCCTTTCAACTGAAAAAGTTGAAAGGCCCCGACATCGTCCCCGGGGCCAGTGGTTGAAGGGAGCGGGAGCAGCTGGGAGAGGTGTTCCACTACTTTGAATTTTTACTGTTAACAGCTTCACTACCTCTGCAGCCGTTTTCACCATTCCGGAACTGTTCTTTGTGAAGTTAAAGCACACTTCCCCAGTTTACCACCGGATATCTGCCCCGGCTAAACTGAAATCTATTTAGACACAATTGGCTGCCAACCAGCATGGCTGCATCCCTTGAAAAATGTGTTGGACGTTGCTCCTTTCCCTCCTACTCTGTCCCTCGCCGGAGTCACAGTTCCATTACTTTTTTGGTACACTTATATCGCATCCTGTTGCTAAGAAATTGAGGGTTGGACTGGGCTGATCTGTTGCCTCAGAATTGGAAGTGCCCAATTGTGGGATCCATGTAATTAAAGTAGTGTCGTAACAGGCACAGTTAAGTTTTGGTTCCTATTTCTTTTGATGGTAATCCATGTTTTTAATTATTAATGTTATTACATGATTCCAATAAAATACTTCAACTTTATGTGGTGCAAAAATCAATGTGTTCTGTATATCATACTCTCGATTCCCTTCAGTGTTAGTACGTAAATCTACTTCGAAATGTCTGTTTACTGACTAACCCACTCCCCTCTAAGATCTCCTACCACCTAACACTGCACACGCGGACCCGTGGCAGACGGCCAGCATAGGGCTAGCCGCTAGTACACCAGCACGAATCAAGGCTTGGCTAAACGCTCATCTTCAGCCCTATCACACACTTTCTTATCAGCTTCTAACTAGACTCAGAGCGCTGCAGAATATCGGATCTTGGGCTAATCCCTGCAGCTAACATATACCCAAGTCTCTCCACCAAACCCATAGAAAGCAGATTGGCACACGGGAACTGGGAACTTCCGACCACCACCTGTCATCTCCACAGGTTTCTCACCTGCCTTTCCCATCTGTCCCACTAGTGACACCCGCCCCCTTTTTCTTTCAGAGTCACGTGCAGCCAGGCCACCAGAAGGGGGCTATACCAGATCTCCTACATTAGCCGATGATATAAATAAATAAATAATAATAAAATAAATAAATAAATGTGATTCTGACCATGGCTGATGGTGCCATCTACGGAAAAAGAGCAGTGATGTCACCCATCATCTTCAGCAAGTCAGTTCACTGAGCTCTGGCTGAAGAGTCATTTTTGGAAACTCTCAGGGCTGAGACATAGTTAGCTACTTCCCATTTAATGTCGGGGCCCCAGTGCCTCCTCCGCCCAAAAACTGGGCCGCAAAAATCTGAGCGTTCTGAAGGTGCGCTACGTGAGAATGAAAAATATGGAAATTAGAATCAGGGCATAAAGCAGCATGGGGTGGTCCCCTGGAAAAATGTGTCAGGTGCCCCCTTGTGTTCCATCTGTTCAGAGAAATACACAGGTCGCAGGGTGATCTCGGGGCCCCAGATCAGTGGGGGCCCATTTGCACCATAGCGACTGCATGGGGGTTTATTATTTCGCTACTGATATAAATCCAGAATGAATCACAGGGAGGCCTGTCCATTATGATCAATATTTTCAGTACATTGTGGTACTGGTGTAATACAAATGTCTTAAATGAGTGTACATTCAGCTGGTAGATATTTAAGCATTATGTGTGTCCTTGTATCAGTTCCTGGCACTGAAGTCCTGTTAAAAACAAGTAAAGGCAACAGTTTGGATTTGTTTATAGATATCATATGAGCATGTAACAGGTATTGCTCCCATATTCCCAGGTACACAGACCATTTTGCATGTGTTTTGATTTTCAGGTAATGTATTACCATCACAGAAGAGCCTGGCAAATGCCTACACAAAAGTCAAACATTGTGCTTTTCCAGTGCTTGTTTTTGTGTGGTACTTTGCACACCTGAGGGAAGTAGGTTATAACATATTACAAGATTTAGAGGTAGCAGGAGAGAATGGGTAATATAATTAAAGAGTGTAGGTTAACTCCCCAGCAATCAGACCAAGAAAATACAACCCACTAGGGAAAAAGTCTAGGTGCACCTTTTTCCGAGAAAGACAAGAGCTTTATTTTTTATACAAAAGAAAAATGGTGACAATGGTATTATAAGTCCACTGCCACAGAGCTCACCCTTCCTCTGTACAAGACCTAGGTTATAAAAACAAAAATCGTCCCATATGACGCACTCAGTATACAGTGATAATCCCCCACCCACATTGGCTACCACCTATGTGCATGCTAATGATTACATTTAGCCAGTTTCCCAATTGAATCTGCGGTCTTCTCATCCATCTTCAACACACGTGGGTCGCGTTGTTGTTCATCTTGAGACACTGCAAAACAATTGGTTACATTCCACTGGAATCACCCTAGCTTTAATCCTAATCACGTGATGTACACCTGGTTATCAACATGAACTCAGCAGTCGAATTCGAGGTCAGTCTGGTCCTGACAAACAAAGCAGCCCTTTTCTCACCTGAAGCCCATTGGCACCCCCATTGTGCCCTCCCCACATCATTCTTGGCTCTCCCTGGCCTGAAGCATACATCATGTTGTTCTCCCTTTCCCCTTTATCAGTACTCCTCCCCAAGAGTAAATTTAGCGTCCCGCTATTCAATCCGGTTCCCGAAGGATTTAGGACCAATTTCCCTTCACATTTGGTAGTTCTAATAGAATGGCCATAGTTCTGGGGGGCGCTAGTGTCTTAAAACTTGGTTCATGTTTTGGCATTTCAGGACCTCTGCCTCACTTCCCAAGAATATGACCTGCATGCTAGGCCGCAACACATTCCTGGCTAATTGTTGAAAGGCCTAGATGATGTGGGTGTACGTGTGTGTTTCGTGCCATGCCTGGGAATTTACATGTAATGCTCAGAGAAAGCATGAGGCCTTGCTGCTCTGTGTTTTCAACACGGCCTGCGAGGCTTCAGCCTACTCTTAAATGCAACACTGCTTTATGTTATAATTACCATGTGTACATGCATGTTATGCGCATCTTACGTAATTCTATTGCAAGACCTAATGGTTGGTTCCCCCCTATGTGATCCTACTGTCACAGCTGAGGAAGATGCCTACTGATGCTCTCCCACACAGTGTAACTCACCCTCTTTTGAATTTCCTAATTGAAGTTCTCTAATTGTTTTAATTCAGTTCACAACCATCCTTCATCCTCAAAAGGGAGCTTTACCAAGCTTTATACATTTTAAAGCAAGGGAAATCAAGTTGCAATGCGGGTGGGATTAACTTAAGGACAATGCATCCAAATGATGTGAACTCTCTTTAATACACCGTACAACAAAACTAATATTTGCCCTTGGCCACCACCAACCCTTTACAAATCAATAACGTAAGTCTTGCTACACTCTACATCAGGCTGAATCCGAAGTATCACGCAGGCATGAGAAACGCCAGCATCTCAGGCCAACCGCAGGAGAAAAAATACATCAGCTGCTTCATAATTTATAATTGGTTATTTAGAACGAGCTTAATACCGAAGAGGTTTCTAAGCGCAGACCCAGGATTCGAACTTGTGTTGCTCTGCATTGTTTTGCTTCCAAGACGATCGCATTGCGTCTGAGCTATACTATCTACTCCATTGCCTCTGAGCTATACTGGCTACTCCTGTGCTAGCTGTCTTGTTGACTCATATGTTAAAGGTGGGCTGCCATCAGAGATAAGGATAGGGTCACTGAATGCAGGAACTCTTAGGGTTGGGGGTTAGATGTGAGGTTATGGTTAGGGGCAAAGCTATTGTTAGAGGTCAGGTTATGTTTGGACTTCAGCACCAAGGCATGAAGTCTCACATGACGCTAGACCCAAGACGCGACGCGTCCCCATCTTTTTCAGATCATTCAATCTGTGTTTGTCGGAAGCTGCTCCTTCCCATTAACGCAACCGGAAGAACAAGGGCAAAGGGACCTACCAATCGACGGCAGCCCCTATAATAGTCCTATGCCTGACTCTTGGCTTCCGTTTCCGGGGGCCTATCTCTGGCCCATTGTCCTAGGATATTGATAATGTTCTGGCCACCCAAGACCCTGATGATCCTCTATTTCCAGCTAGGGCTAACTATTAAGGGACCTCTAGATCTCCTATGTGTGGGACCGGGTTATTCGATTTTTGGCAGAACCATGCAACTTTCCAAAGTTGAATATTACGAAAAAAACATTTTCAGATTTACAGAACATGCAATTGCCAAAATTGCATCACCAATTGCCAGCTCTGTTTTACATATTATTAACAGTTTGTTTTACGGTCTCATTTACCATAACCAGAGGTTAACATCAGCATGAACTACAGGGAACTGAGTAGCAGTACACGTATTTTCTTACATGCAATTAGTTCCATCACTTTTGTATTGCATTTTTGTCCACATTTTACTAGATAAGTTCTTTGAAACGAATCACTTCACTTGGACTCCCTTTGAACCGGTAAGCAGTAACACAATATGTAAGCTGTTGTTAAATGGGGATTTCTAGCTCATGCATGAGTTCCTCCTAAAAGCCACTGCCAACCTTGATTTACCAAAACAAATAGCCTGCTTCTCTGGTCTGTGTGGGCATAGCCCAGAGGCAACGTGCTCGGCTTGGAAGCAAGACAACGCGGAGCAACACAAGTTCGTGCTTTGAAATCTCTGGGTGTTAAGCGAGTTATAAATAACCAATTATGATATAATGTAATGATGGTGCTCACGTGTATGTAAAGTTCTTATTAACATCTGCTACTGAGGAAGAGCCACAGATTTGACAAAATGATTGTGCTACATTAAAAACATAAACATCACTGTGACACTAGTTTTCTTTGCAGTTCAACTGTTATAATTAAAAGAGTGCTGATCTGATATGCAACAGTATAAAGATGTCCCCTCAGGATTGACAGCCAAAAGAAATTCTAAAAGGCCGCACTTTCCAGTTTTGCAGCAGGGAAACCTCACAAGGCCCTCAGAGCGATAACATCTAATGTGAAATCTGTTTTTGACCAAAGAGAACATTTTCTAAGCACAGCATTATATTTTCCGTAGGTGATCATCAATTTGAATAGTACCCTACCTATACAAATGTATTAAATTAGACAGCTTGGAGTGAGAGGCTAGCGGAAAAGTGGAGACAAAGTGATGGTCTGTTGAAAATGGGGTATGTGTTTGAAGAAGGTGACACTGATTTTGATTGGGTAAAGGAATTGGCCAAGGGGAAGAAACTTTGAAGCAAGAATTCGGTCACACAACGATATCGACAAGCACAGGGGGATGTCGGTTTTCCAGATTTGCCGTATTAACTTGTGATGGCATCGACATGTCTGGCGGTTTCATTGGGTGGGCGGTGCAAGGAGGGTGTGGATACGCAGCAGGGAATAATTGTTGATTCTTTTTTAAATCTAGAAAGGTCGGTATGGATTTTAGGGACGTCTGTCCAATGGTCATCGAGGATTATGGATACGAGAAATCAGCGTCACACTGGACTATTAAGAACATTAACTGGGGATTGCTGTTGTGGGATTCTGCTAGTAACAAACTAGCCCCCACGTTTCTGGTTACTGGGGTATGTAGGTCGAAGATGAGTGATATGGAGGTGTTAGCTATGGAGGGCCCGACACTACAGTATTAGGTGAGTTGATGTGTACATTCAAGGTGGAGAATGTCGTTGAAATGAAATGATGCGGTGATCGAAGGCCTCAGTTGAGGTATGGTCCTAAATGGTGACCTTTTCAAAGGTTTTGTACATAAACTGAGATTTTGTTGGTGTGGTATTCCATATTTTGTGTGGTAATGTTGGTTATGCACCCGTTGAATTGTTCTAACGCTAGGAATGTCGGCATGTGGCCATGTTGGTAGGGCCATACTCAGTCATAAGATTTAAGCCAGTGACACTTCACACGACGGATCCTACAGTACAGAGTTTTCCATCATAATTATGCACCTACAAGTATCAGCTTGTAAAGTGCTGAGCCAGTACTGTGTAACTATGTGTCTGGTGACATGGAACGAGCAGGCAACCAAGGTTTAATCAATAAAAGCGTCTAGCCCCTCAGTTTGGCCTTCAAGACATTCCTTTCTGTTAATTAATGAGGGAGCGAATCATGTTCACCTTAGTTCCTATGCATTTTGCAGAGGGCGGCATGTGACCCTGAAGCTTGTCCACTTTGCTCTTGCCCACCTTGGGGGCAGTGCTATGGAGAAAGAGTGGCCCTTATGTTGGTTATCCATCGTCATTGTCTTCATGTCCATGCGTTCTAAAGCCTGGTGTTTGAAGGGAAGTTGCCAGCAGAGTGTCGTAGAAGTGGACCGTGACCCTTTGCCAAGGGGGTGCTGGGGAGGAGTCCCGGTTAGGTCTGCTCTGGAGAGAAAGCTGTGCGTCAGTTGCTCTGCCTGCAAAAACTAGGACGATTGCAATAAACTGGGTGGTGGGGACCCCACCTAACTTCACCATGAATTCTCGTCAGTTGCAAACGAGCTCAAGTGAGGTGAAAGGGGTTCAACTGTGGTCTACAATGAACAGGTTGCAGTAAAATATTTAACAATATCACCTTTATAATATAGCACTTTATTCTGCATTCCTCCCATTTTAAGCACTGTAACAATAGCTGGTATTATTACCCAATTAATTGATACTCAATGTGTCAACCTTGGACGCTGATAGACTGAGTTATTGAATTGGCGGACTGCAAAATGGCTGCATGTCTCATGTGAGCGCTTAACGAGCCAAGCTGTTCTTCTTGCTCACTTTCTGCACCGCAAGCTGCTAAGCCATGTAGGCCGGCAAGCTAAATGAGGCAGGGTTTTTGTTTGTTTCATGGATCTGACTTGTTTGAATCCACTAGGAGCCTTTCGGCGAGGCTCTGGGATTGGTGGAGGCTGTAGTCCTCTTTGACTAGGCGTAGGTTCTTCTATGAGATATCTGCCGGGTGGGCCATGCTTCTCTGATTGCACTGCACTTACTTGCTTCTTTTAAGAGGGCAGAAGGATGACCCTGAGTTCCCCAGGTGCGTAACATCAGCTCACAAGATACCTCCCCTTCTGTACTGCGGGGGGGTGGGCCCCCACTACATGGTGAAGAACTGCTGAAAAGCAAGGGGGTGCCACCTTTCTAAATCATGTTCTGATGTGTCTTTAGCAGCCCAGGTCCTTTATCTGGAGGAGCAGGTAGCCGCCGTCCTTTCCAAAGTGACAACGCTAGGTAGGGTCCACACCAGACATATCCCCCCACCCCACGGGAGTGGGGGGAGAGGGTTAGGGGGAAATGGTTGGATAGGCACAAAGGACCACAAAGTTGGGAAATGTGAGTGTGTTGGTGATTCAATGTTGGGGCTTGGATGGAAGATTTAAGAAAGATGGTCTGCTTCTTGACCACGTTGGCGCATGTAGGAGTTAGTCCAAGATCATTTGTACACAACATTAGCAAAATGATATGTCAAAAATGGCAGGCTGATCATTTGATATCAATGTTTCGCATTACACGTACCTACAGAGGCACAATATCACGCGCTAACCTTATGTGCACCGCTCGCAATCATGCACCACCAGCGCATACTGATATCCAAGACTCAACACTCCTTCAGGCCCGACAACAGAGTCAAGGGTACAGCATCCCCGCACGCAGAATGAAATGCTCAATGTTCATGCAGTGTATCACAATTAGGAGCATATGCTTCGGTCCCTACTTAACTCAGTCTGCTCTCTGTGTTGCCTCCCTGCTGATGTAATCAGGATGGCCTGATGAAGAAACAACACAGGAGATTGGCTGTGTATATGCATGCCCAAGATAGCCACTGCAGACACAGCATGAGAGCATGGGGGATGTAGTTCGTATGGTCCATGAAGCGAGATTGGCTGCATCCAAACACGGCCAAGATGGCCGCTCCACACCGTGCATAAGAGCAAGTGGATATAGTTCATATGGTCTGGATAGCGCTGTGTGTTGCCCGTAATCCTCACAAATCACAAGTGATACCTTTGGGGGACCTCTTGGAGGATGCCCAGGGATGTTCAGTATGGCAGATGGTCCCAGATGGTATTTGTGGCACCACCAGACTTGCAGGTGGTATATGGTGAACCGGAGGGTGGAGGCCATGGTGTCTGGGCTTGAGGAGGACTGTTTCCTGTCTATTGAGATCCATGACTGCAGTTTGCCAATAGGGTTATGGTTGAGCAGAACAAATGTTTAGTTGCTGAAGCAATTATAACGGTGTGATGTGGAATAAAAGACCATAGACATTTCTTAGAGAGTGTGCATTGGGGCATGCAGCCAGACAGTATCGCACATATGGACGAGAAAATAAGCACCAGAATGTGCGTTCTAACTCCACCCCATTGGTTCCATACACCAAACAAACTGCTTCCACTCAACGATGGCCGCTCTGCTGCTGGTCCAGTATGGTGGGTTATGGAGCAGCTAAAATGGGAAAACCTAGCAATCAATTTTGTGTTAACACCAATTGATATCCATCGTTATAACCCAATCCAACAGACCTACACCAGCCTAAGCTCTACACTGAGATTTAGGAAACAGAAAGCTGGTGGCGCCAGCTTTCCAGTGATCGTGGCCAAACTTTGGATCACCTTGCCATTAACATTGAGGACTGACACATCCTTGTGGTCATTCCGCAAAGGCCTGAAAACTCTGCTTTTCAATCAAGATCCCCACTAATTGTCACCGAGCTCAGGAATCCATATCCAGTATTGGATTCCACATGTAGAAACAAGTAACTTCTGTAAGTCATCCAAAAAATCAGGGCCTGTAATTGTGTGTAAAGTATATAAACTCGGTAAATAATGAATGACAGTCCACAATGTTTTTGCATGATATGAATATAAGATAAGACGGTAACCCTCACTTATGTACTGCACCTTATGTTTGTATTCCAATCAATGATGAATAAGCTGAATTACCTGCCTGTAACCAATTTCTTAAGATCAGGCACCTAGATAGTGTTGGGTTTTGCGCGCTCTATAAATGTACAAATAAGTAAATCGTTTTAGACCTCGTGCCCTTGTGAGAATAGGTGGTCAGCCCTCACTTCTCCAAAGATCTTCTAGCAGGCCCAAGAACCATAATTAAGAGCTGGAGCCTGGCTGTGATGCCACAACACCGTTTGCAGACTTACACTGATGTATAGGCCCAGCTTCAAGCCCTTCCAAATGGCGTGTCACTCAATGCGGGGTTCACTCTCACAGAACATGTGTGGTAGCCATGCACTCAGCAAATAATATAGCATAGTGTTGCATAGCAAGGCACAACATGCCATAGTAACGGATAGCACAGCATACGATTATGGCATACCGTGACCACATAGCATAACAACACAGTATAATATAACACAGATGTGCAGCATAACAGAGAATATCATAACGCACAGTAGCACAACAAATGTGACAACATAAAATTGCACAGTGCCTTGAGAAGGAAGGTCACTTCTCAAAACGTGTCGGCCGGTGGTTGAGATTGCCATGATGTGTTGATATTTAAATTAACCACATTTGAAAATAAAATTCTGCCGTCGTGTGGTCCTTTTTTGCAAATTGTAGGCGTTTGGTGTACAAATAAAATAGCATATCGTGGCTAGAATAGCGTGATATGTGTAATTATGCTGCTAATAAGACAAGAAAGTGCTTTGAAAATGTCACATGCTGCTGGGAAATTGGCGACAGTACTGGGAACTCGAAAACGAGTTGCAGGCGAGGCTGAGTGATTGGAATTGGTGCAGGGCATGATTGGCGACCAATGGTATGAATACATGTGTGTTTTGGCTACAAAGGGCGTTCTTATTGAGGAGTTGTGCCACTGTTGTATGGTTGCACTTTATGTGTGTATTAATAACATATTTGTTAATGTATGAAGTATAGCATCAACGTGTTGCCCTTTGGCCCCCACCAGAGTGCTTCGTGGCCCTGGGTGAGGCAAGACAAGGCGAGGGCTGGTGGGAGCGGGGTGGCTTCTGGATTTTTGCCTTAGGGTCGGAACTTTGTACACACATCTGGCATCATCTGATTGGAGAGAGTGCATTCAAATAAAGGATGATCTTTTCAGGGGAAGGGATCACATTTTCTGTCAGTGTGCAACTCTTTATTAAAAGATTCTACGGCTCTTTACTATTTGCACCGTGTTCTCGCCCCACCATATATCCCTACCAAGCCCCGCTTATCACTTCTCTCCATTGCTTTTTTGCAGATTTTGAAAATGTCCTGCATAGAGATCCTGGCAGCAGAGCCCTCGAGTATATGCGCAGGAGGTAAGCTGGAAAACTAACAAGGAGCCCTCTGCTCGTTGCAACCATTATCCAACTGCTGTCTATGACGGGGTGATAATGAAGCCTCTGATATAGGACGCACCTGAGGTATCGCTCAATGCATGTTGGTAAAACTTCACAATACGTCATTTTTGGAGAAAAGAATTCGCCTGTATAAATCACAAATGTTTAATAGTGTGGATTTTAATTTCACATTTTCTGGATTAGAAATTGAGCAAATTTGATCTGTTAAGAAAACATCAATTAATCTCAAAGTTACGAATTAGATCCTTACATTTTAGTTGTATTTTCTATCTTAGTACTCAGGGGAAATTACAGTTATATGCCCCATCGACCCCTGCAATGCATGCTACGTATCAGATCCGCTGTCAGGGCCTTTCAACTGGAATGGTACCCCCAACACCTTTCAGGGCACCTGGCACTCCACAAAGAATTCTTAATGGTTTTTCTTACAGGGTGATTTAGGCGTTTTTTTGTTCTACTCTGCACAGTTTGATAGCCCTTGCCGTTCATCCTCTCCACAATGTGCGCCCCCTGTATGCCTTTATTAAGGGTTTTGGCCCGCGCTCAAGCACAAGTTCATGCGGTGTGCTCACACTCAAACTCTAAGGAACCATAGTGTTCTAGGAGGCCTGTAATCCAGCAGACAAGAATTATAAAATGTTGCAAACTATGAGAAAGAAAACAAATCATCTTCCTAGAATTCTTCCCGTCCCTTATATATTGATCGGGTGCAACACTGGGGGAAATAATTGAACCAAGTATAACTTCCTAGACCCGAAAATGTATATAATGTTCATCCACTGCCTTTTGCATTGCATTTGAAACCCTTACACTGCAACACATTGTGGAGCATGTAATGTGGGCTGGTTCTAATGGCAGAAGGCGGGGGTGGGGGGGGAGTACAGGCATCATTTTGAAATGGTCTCCGTGCCTCTATGGCTGTTATTTCTGAAGGTGTTTTCCCCTTCACTTCTCAGTTTTCATGCACTGTGAGGTATTTCCGTATTCCCTCTCAATGTTCATGAAACAACAACAGGTTGATCAAACACATCCACGCGAAATAACAGGTGTTATCAATTTACCAAAATCACAGAGAAAGGTTCAGTGACAGGGCAGTCTTTTTCTGTACTTCCATAAAATCCTAGGAAACAACAATAAATGACCTTTGAACTGGATGAGAGGCCAAAGTGCTTTTTCAACAAACTTTATTGAAAACATGAGGCTGCAGCTTGTTAACAAACAGCAAACGATCACCTGCACAGTGACCAGGTAAAAGCAGAATCTAAATGACTGCTTAGTTTTAAGTTTTAAAAGCCAGCTTTGTTATGCCTCAGGGGTTGGTAAGCTGACCCCAGAGCGTGTTCTATCGTACGGGTAATAATTGCTACCCATGACCGCCTTAAATGTTTGCCATCAAATGAATACACATATTTAATCCTGTGAGGCAGACGGGAAACAACATCTGCTTGACGCAAAAGAATGGGATTCAGACAGAGGGGTTTTGCTTAGTGAACATCTCAAGCAAACATCTATCTTCTGGAAACCATGCCAACAACTAGCACAGGACTATTTTAGGGGTTTAGGGCGCCATCAATCACCCCATTCAAGCATCTTCGGTACCTTATGCTTAATGACCCTTAGTATATCTGACGGTCTGTATGAGAAACCTCGGCTTGGAACACTATCTCCATTCTCGACCTCATGCAAACACAGAGGAGCCAGGAATGGTGAAAGATAGATGGCCAGGGTGGGCGAGGCAAGGTCGAGGCAATGCCTGCTCCCTCTCATTCTTTACCATGGATCCGGGCTAAGGGCCCATGAGATGATTAAAGGCTATGCATATGTGTGTATGGTCATTAGAGAAATATTTATCAACTTTTGCTGGATGTGTATGGCTTTCTTTTGTTCTAGCTGAGGTTCTCATACAACCTGAACATTCAGGGCTTTGGGGGATGCCGAGGGGGTAGGATACCATCTACTTCTTTCTAATTTGTGAAGATGCTAAGATGGCTTCCTCAGATAGTACTGCAGATAGGTGAAACAATTATGCCTTTGATGATAGACCATGCATTCTGGCACACGTTTCGACCACTCTCTAAATGAACATTTATAGCAGAATATAAACATTCATTGATTTAGTCAAGGGAAGAAAAACAAAACCATTAACAATTATTGATTGATGTTTATGTAATGCAATTACAGAGTCTCATATTACTGATTTTTATGTTATTCATTATTGAATGAATATTGATACTATTCCTGAAACAGATCATTGGTTATAAGCTCCCGTTATTTCAGTCAGTACAAAGAGTGCCACAAGTACAAAGAGCAGTACACTGCCGGTCCTACACTTGCACTGTAGTGTGCAGCCTTTCTTGCAGTCACATCGTAAGAGTTCCCTGCAAGCTTGCATAGCCTCTGGTACGGTCGTCCAGGATATTTCCTATTCACCTTCATCCTTCTTCTTCCACCCCAATCACTTGGCGATTGAAGTTGTGGTGTAGCCAGCCTGGTAGACAGCTCTATTTGTATCCTGAATAAGCACTTGCTCTACCTTTCTGAGTAAATAGGTGTTTTCTTGCCTCATTAACATGGTCATCGCTGCTAGTACGGTCATATAGCAAAACTACAAATCTCTCCAATGGCTTCAGCATTTCTTTTACTGCCTGGTGACTAGACCTGTCAGCCAATCCACAAAAAGCTGAGGTGACATCTCTGTATGCAGGTATACCATCTAGTCCTGTTGCCTCTTCTTCCAAAAAAGGGCACAGTGTCACACCCAGTTATTGCGTGAAACAACAGTAAAGCAGTACCATGATCAGGACCCAAAGCTCTTGCTAACTCATGAGTGACAACCTGAAGCTCTTCCCAACTGCAAATGCAACCAATAGTTCCTCAATGTTCAGATGTTGGCCAGATGTGATGGCGAGAACTACAACCTCAGTATTCACAGTGCATATTTCTAATTACCTGGTTTTTTTGTGTTGATAGCTGTTAAGGCTTTTGCCAAGAAAGAGAACAATTCTGTCTTATTTTCATCAATCCAGAGAAAATCCTGCCAGTTTTTAGGAAGTGCATTTCTTGGTTCAACGTGTTTCCAAACACCTTTTCCACTTTTTCTGCGTGTGTCACTCTTCAAGCTGTCGGGCCTGTAGACATCCCACATGATATCTAGCCTTGTAACATATTGAAACTGAGATTCGATGTAGGGTATGAACACAGTACTGGCATAATCTTTAAATGTTTTTTCAAATCCTGGTTGCAGCATGTTGACAATTGCAGCGCCGTCAAGAATGGTTATTTGGACTGTTGGTTTGGAAGCAGTGCTTTTTCTGGGTGTGAGTTCTACCAGGCAAATCAATAAATCAGACTTTGCTTTTGGTTCTTAGACTCCCTAACTTCAACAGTGCTGGAGGATATACTTGGTTTTCGTGTGTTATTCCACTTAATAGGATCAGCGATAGGTTTAGTTTAATTAATAGGCCTGTAGCTAACATATAACTCATACTGGTCAGCTCCAATTTTTTCAATATTTATCAATGTGTCTGTCCAATGCTGGATGTACTATGCTTCTGCTGTCAAGTACCATTAGATAACAGCTGGTTTCACTGAATGGGTTTCCCATATCTTGTACTGAATGAGTAAGAGACTTTATATCTTTTGCAAAAGCCATCTGTGAATGCTTATTGGCCTTGTGGTGACGCTCATCTTCCCATCTCTTCATCATTATAGAATTCAATTCTTAAACTAATCAGGCCATTTCAGGACCAGAGACCATCCAATGGTGCAGAGCTTTTGGGTATTCTGTCAGGCCAACAGACCCTACATCACCTTTGACTGATGCGTTATGTGGTTCTTGGGCCTGATCAATGGCAATAGCTGAGAACGCACGCTTTGACATTTTTGTAACAAACTTTCCTTTCATGAATTCTGCCGAGGTGTTAGGGTGATGCTTTTTAAGTGAAACCATATCACGGAAGAGGACAGGAATCCATCATGCATAGTGACTATGGTCCAAGGAAACGAACCAGAGAACAATCTTGGGTAGCACATCACTACAGAGCTGGAAATCTCCTTCTCGTATCGCTTTTACAAAAGTTATCATAAGGAGTTCTAGTTTTTGAATGATGTACCAGAACCTAAATTGGGTACTGTGACGATTCATAGGATCTCATCACTTCTCAGCAGAGGGGAGCCCTTCCCTGTAAGAGTAGGGAGGAGAGCCTGCTACACAACATTTCCCTACGGTTCACAGAAAGCAGGAGAGAATCCCTTCATGGGGACAAGGACTCCCGTTCCGAAGTACAGAAGGTACTGGGAAGAGGTGGCCCCCAGGAGGCATGAATAATACACATGAAGAATAACAAAGGACACAAACAACGGACTTAGCACTCCGCTGGGTAGGACACAGCTGTATGACTTAAAAATGGAGAAAGGAGAGATGAGAGATGAAGCAGGAGTGAAGTCTGGCAGACCTGGGAAATTTGGATCTTGGAAGAAAGAAGCTACGCCGGAGAAGCACATTTCCAGTCAGGAGGACACCGACAGCAGGTTGCAGAAGTCTAAAAGTGCAGAGGTTGAACTATTATCAAAGACTAATAGAAATACACCATAGGGCTGATCCCATTGAACCAGGAGAAGGGAGCAATGCTTCTAGAACTATTTCTCTTAATGTCATTTATTAGTGGTCGGGCTGTAGTAGGCTAGTTTGGACAGAGAACAAACACTTTATGTTTGAGAACCACCCCAACGACGAGCACCCAATTTACTGTTTAGTTAGGTAGGGAAAACCCTTTTAGGGACAGGGAAAGATAGGCCTTTTTCATTATTATTTAATTAAAGATTATAGTGAAAATGTCATCCCTTTGTCCGACTCCTTGCTCCAGCACGCCACTGTGCATACATCACTTTACACCAATCTTCAAGTGACGTAACTTGACTGCTATTCTCTATGTCTTGGCTGTAGTCATTATAGGCCTGCAGAAGAAGTGAATAGAGACTACTGGCTGTGGTTTGATGAGCCACATGGTACGAGTCACATGGGAACCATTTATAAACAAATCTGCTTTTCCAGCTGTGGTAATATCAGCTTGAACAAGTGTTCTAGTCCACCCACTTTCATCCAAGAGATTTCCAAGAACCTTGAGAATATGCAGCCCACCAAATATCACAATTAATTATCTTTGCCATAGATTGTTGGCCAGTTCCACTGGATTTGTTTTACCAATGCATAGAGTGGCTGGTCAAATGTAATGGTTGGAATCCTCCCAGGATTAATGCCTTTAACTGCTGTCTTCACAATATCCATTGAATGGTGAATCATGGCCACTGACATAGTATGGTCTGGAAAAAGAGGATGCAGAGATAAAAGTGTTAATTCACAAATCTTTGGAGTTTCTTCTTGTTGACAGCGTAACTTGGTAGTCAACTACGTTCTCTTCTACTGTTGTCAGAGGACAAGCAGTTCTCATAGGAGGAACAGGGGGCATGCTGGTGTAGCACTCAGGAAGATGTTTAGTAACTTTCTCGACACAGGTTTTTAAGTCATAGTCCGATCAGTCCCTGTAAAATTATCATCTGGATGTTGAAATATTGATGTTCCTGTACCATGGAAAGAGTCATGAGCTGTGGTCGATCTTGGATTGTGGTCTATATTATCGACCGCACTACCCATAAAGAGCTGTGAAGAGCCCTCCTTTTAACTGAATAGGAATGATAGCATTTTCCGTCTGATAGTGATGGCATAGTTAATTGCCAAATTCTGATGAGGTGTGAAGCACACGGTCGTATGATATGCTTACCTGAGCTTGTGCAGGGTTTCAACAAGTTCATGCTTGCGAGTTCTTGTATGGATTTAAATACCTAAGTATATAGGCAAAGGAGTTTCCAGTTCTCATTTGCGCCTGAAGACTCCGTCAGACTCTTACTCCCAACGTCTCACCAAAACGTTGTAGAGTTGTAACTGTGCAACTGTGAGGATTGGGTATGGCATTTTTGATTAACCTAACTGTGCTTTAGTGTTTGGGCTGTTCATAACCATAACAACCAGTGTTAACAGAGATGCTGGCACAGAGTCTTCCTGACACTTGTTTCCAAAGGATCTGTCAAACTGATTTTTCATTTGAAAGATGTGTCTTCTCACTATATTTGCTGCTTTAGCAAGATGAACATCATCACTATCTGCATTGTATTCAAAAGCTTTGCACAGTGCAAATCCACTAGCACTAATAAATATAAGCATCACATAATGACCTTGCGTATGTGCGTCCATGTCAGAAAAGTAAATAAGTTTCGGTTTTGTGGAATGTATGCATCCTGAAAGATCACTGCCAAGTTGTTTCATCCTCATGCTGTACGATTGCATAGATCAACCAGTTTAAATATGGGTGCAATTTCATTGTCTTTTCAAACATTTTCGATGTATGATATAAGTTATGCAAATGCAATACCATGGATAATTCGGTCCATCCCTGTTTCTTGTGTTGTTTTTTTGTCTCTTGCTCTATTATATAATGATACGAGGAAATAAATATGGTACATGGCATCTTGTGCAATAAGATTGCCTGCACCCAGTTTGGCAAGCAGGGGTTTGTCTTAAAGTTTAAGGGCACAGTGGTGAATGAAAGTATCAAGGCCGAATGTAGATATTGTACACAACGATCTTCTTGTTGGAGCATGAATGTCACAAGAAAAGCATATTGGTTTTGTATTCAAAGAACCTTTTTGTTGAACAATCTGGTGAATTTCGCAGAACTATCAACATATTCCCTGATGATTTCTTCCTTTTATCTGCTCTTTGCAGTTTTGTTTTATTGAACTGCAATCTAAATGATTTGTGAAACCGAGTTTTACGTCGTACCAATGTTGCCTCGATGCCCCACCTTCATCCACACGACAGATTAATATTCATTGGTAAACACCCAGCACTACCAAAACCCACACGCAGTTCAGATATTGTATTATAACCAGCTCCCTTTGTATCACGTTTAGTTATGCTATGTTATGTCATGTTATTTTAAAGGATATTTATACCGTGCACTATCACCACCGTAGTGCTCCCCAGGCGCTCTGGCAGATCTGGGAAACAAGAGGGTAGGTTATGTTAGTAGGATTGAGCTGGAAAAGCTTAAGAGAACTGTGATGTGTTGTGGGAAGCTTCCGTTCAGTTTACACCATTCACTGAGCATAGGTGTGATTTATTTTCTGTCGGGAGTTGTCATGTGCTGTTGTGTGGTTTGTTTCATTTCATTGTTGTGGTGTAGTGAAGTGTGTACAGTTTGTTGTGCAGTATAGACGTAGCTGTGTTATATTTAGAATTTGAGAGGTGTGAGCAGAGGGATGAGATTTCTAGTGGGTTGATTGGCGGTGGCGATCCATCACAACTCCTCCGCTTTGGTCACCTGTCATGTCCCTGCTAGTCTTGCATATTCCGGTGTGCTAGGGGGTGGGGTTCTCCCTCCTATCATTTGTGTAGGGTTGCGGGTTGTATGCTGGGCTAATTAGTGGAGATGCCTCCTCACCCCCTCCACCCCATGTCTTGGATAAATGATTTCTACACCACTTGGGCCCCTGACATATCCCAGTGTGCTGTTGCCATCTCTTACCTAGGCCCCTTGAGTTGGGGAAAGAGGGGAGGGGCATGGGACCTCCACCCTGGGCCCTTGAGCTACCTGGTCCCTGTGTTTTTTTCTGTTTGGGCACTACTCTTTCCCATTCAGCTCTTATCCCCTCTGTCTGTAGTTTAACCTAGGATGCTCCCATTTCTCTTGTTAGCCTCTGTTAAGGCCCTCCATGGGGACCCCAGTGTCCCTCCCACTCGAAAGTCTCTCCACCTCCATGCACGCTTTATTCCTTGGTCTTGCGACATGTGTGTTCATTCCGAAAGTGTGGGTGTTGCTCATTTGTTTTTGTCTGGTTCTGAGTTGAA
Source organism: Ambystoma mexicanum (assembly GCF_040938575.1). Lineage (NCBI taxonomy): Eukaryota > Metazoa > Chordata > Amphibia > Caudata > Ambystomatidae > Ambystoma > Ambystoma mexicanum. The sequence continues at coordinate 1,078,345,406 of NC_090932.1, forward strand.
CAGCCAGGTATTTAGGAGTTTTCTGAATTTTAGGTGGTCCTGCATTTTTCGCATTTCTCTCGTGAGGAAGTTCCACATTTTTGCAACTAAGCAAGAAAATGCTGATCCACCATGTTTTTTTCCTTATCTACGATTTTGTTTCCAGGCGGATGTCGTTGCTGGATCTGAGTGTTCTGGTTGGCTGGTAAATGGTGATTTTCTTTTGTAGGAATTCTGCTCCTTGGCCATGGATTGCTCTGTCCATTATGCACATTGCTTTGAGTGTGATTCATTTTTTGACTGGCAGCCAATGTAGCATCTTTACACCGGTGTGATGTGGTCTCTTTGTGAGAGTTTGAGAAGGAGTCTGGCCACTGCGTTCTGTATATATTGCTGCTGGACAGCGACAAAACTCTGATTGTCTTCTTGCCAGATAAAACATTTGTTCCACTCTTTTTCTGTGATTTATCTAGAAGTATCAGACTTGAACAGATTAATCAGCCTGTGTACTTCTGCACATTTTTATCTTCCTTTTCTTCTTAAATTTTCATACAAACTCCTTCATCTGTGAACATAAAAATGATAATAATATTACACTACTCTTTTGTTGCACCCTTGTTTTATGTATGTATTTGTATGAACTGTTTAATGTTTTGCACACATATTTATAACATAAATTCGTGGAAAATCACATTTACTGTGGAAGTAACAGCATCAAACAACATATGGAAGAGCAGATTAACAATTTTCAGAGTCTTCCATTTTTGATGTCCACCATTACGGTTAGAGGGAAAATCTGGGATGGTCTCAGAGCCAAAATAAAACCTTTCCATATGTAGTGTATGTGCCCCAGGTTTCATGCTTCTATCATCGATAGCAGAATTCTTCCAAATATTTCACCTATATGCAGTACTATCTGCTCTCTCCTCTGTGGGGAAGTTGGTATAGCTTCTCCTGCCCTCACCTGTTCTATGAGGTGGGATGCCTTGTCCTACTCTCTTATTGGTGGAGGAGTTGGTATGGCTTGCAAAACTCTATCCTCTGTGGTGGGGCTGCAAGGATTACACCAGTCTCTCATTTGTCAGGGACTTAGAGTGGTTTCCTCCACTCACTCCTTCCTGGGGGTAGTTGGGATAGCTTCTACTATACTCATCAATATGTGGAAGCTGAGGTGAAATAAACAAATACAAATACATCTTATACTATTGTCCCTCTTTGGGAGTTGGGATGGCTATGCTCGCCTATACTGCAAAACGGGGATGGCGTCTCCTACTGAAAAACAAACACCAAGGAAAACCTTCTTTGGTACAGGTACCCACTAGAGGTTCCAATCGTGATGTATCTGGGAATGTGATGACATTATTCAAGCATGTACATGTTGAAGAAATCACTGGAATATTACAGAATCTTTAAATCATTTGTGCATCATTTTATTACAAAAACGGACACATAAGTCCAACGTATTTCAGAAAAGCATCCTGCATCAATTAAGTGCTATGAACAAGAAACATACAAAGTTAGGTATCCATCACAAATATGACACACAAGTAAAACACTAGCAATGTATATGGTAAGTATGTATCAAGATGCCATAGAGAACATGGAACTCTAAGAAAAAGGTATCACATGGGCCTTACTAAAACCTAATAAAGGCTGTAGAAACACATAAACATTGAACAGAATAAGCACTGAAACACTACATATGACAAAACCTAATTAACGGATAAAATACACCAAACCTGTTTTCCCAAATGCTGGAAAGTGACAATCTTTAAGAAATAACATCAGAATCCAATGATATAAAAAAAACAAGTGTTATATAAAGGTATTGGAATGCTCTAGATGCCTCACAAAGTTACCTATAAATCAAAAGGTGCAAATATAAACTCCTACCCACCTAAAGGTCTAGAAAAAAGGTTGCCCTAAAAAAAATCTAATGCAAACTGGTGACCGTATGTGCCATGCTGTTACATCGAGAGGTCATTGAGTCATATAGCACTACGCGATGATGTAAACAAAATGGAGGCAACCTGCAAACATCTGTGATCGAAACATACGTAGACAAAAGAAACCTTCAAGAGATCAGTACAAGCAACTTGGTGAACTATGCTTTTCAAAAACATAATGTGAAAAACATTCACCAAATGGGAAAAATCTAATACCAAGAATCAAAAAATAGATCAACATGCTTGCCTACTACAAAATGTTGAAACCATCAAATCCATGCACAAGTCAGTTCTAAACACATCAGTTTACATTACACTTTGACAAAACTTAAATCCTGTCTTTACAGAAAATAATCCATACTCAAACAGTGTGGGTTACGTAATGTACTTTTGATCGAAGGAAAACCATCCCAGTTTACCCATAATTGGATGACCATAAGAATATCACATCTCCTAGTACAAGCATTGAAAAACGGAAACTTCTCAACTATGTAAATGTCTCAATGGCCCAAAGTCTGAAATGCATAGGAAACAATGCAAGTTACATTCTTCATTCATTCCTCAAGGGAGAACAGAGACAAGCCTGCCTATCCAATAAGTCTCCTTTTCATTCAACTAGTGTGTTGCATGCCTGTTTCATGAATATGGAATCGCAACTTCTAGGACTGGGAAGTGACGTGCAATGGAAGATTTCAAATTACTTATCCTTGCTTTGGAGCAGTGCTTAGTCCACCTCATCTTCACTCTTCTTGTTGTCTGGCCCAAATAAAAAATACCACATGGGAACTTTACATAGTATACAACATTAGAAGCATCACAAGTACCAATGTTATGCAGCATGATCCTCTTTGTACTTTACTGATGAAAAGCATGTCTTAAGAATATTGTTGCAATTAACACATTAAAGGCATGTAAATGTACGTCTCCAGTGTATTTTGCTTGGTGGATCAAAATCATTCCTGTCAGTCAAAATCAACATATCCCTCAAATGATTACTCCTTTGATACACAAACACAAGTGGTGTCTGGAAAAGAGCTTTCAGTTTAATATCATGTTGGAAAATGTTCCAATGTCCCCGGAACTCTTTTATAATCTGAGGGCATTGTATAAAATATATTTTAAAAATGCTTGTGGAGGTTGCCTTTTTTGTGCATGCCTTGAGAAATGAATCCTGTTTAATGTTTGCTAACTTCACTTTAGCCTCTTTCAACTCTCTCCTAGGTTAACTTCATTTTTCAAAGTTACCTACCATTGCTTCTATGTGTTCAGAAATCTCATCTGGTTCCACTAATGACACCAGGTGGAAGCAGGGACGGCTTCGAGTGGTATAATAAATGAGGAATCAGGTTGCTGTGGTTGACAACTTTATTTGTCAAGGTGATAACTTGCAATTAACTGGGAACAGGGCTCCTTGAATGTCCATAAGCAAATAAAACAATAAAGTGTTGGACAACAGTGTCCAGGCTGCCGGCAGGCACAGGTGCAGTCTTGTATCTCTAATGAGGAGGAGCACCGGGAGCACAACCTGCTCCGGAGCTCTGGCGCCTTTGGAATCATGTGTTTGTGCCTTTCACAGCTCTCCTTTGGCTCCCGCTCGAAATCTTGCGAGACTACAAAACTGTGTAATCTCGCGAGGTCCCAGCACTTCTCTTACTGTCTCCTCAGTGGGAGAGTTGGGATTGCTGTAAGAAGGGTTGTAGATGCACTCGCCTTTTGTATTATATTATTGGAGGGATGTGTGAGTTTATTTAGTATTCTTTTAAGGTGCGGGGGAGGAAACGTCACCCTGGCACAGGACCACAGATACCTATATGTAGAGAGAAAAAAGAGGATCCAAAGGTAGGAGCCCTCCCGTCCCCTGCCCACTGTTAGTATACCGTCAAATGACGGTTAAGTAAAAATCTTTGTAAAACATATAAGTTTGCAATCTTAAGTGAAGTAAATATACGAACAAACCATGATTTAAGCAATCATTTAGTTAAAACAAAATAGTTTAACCACTATAGCTCATTCTTTGCCATTAAATCATTTGATGTTGGGACCAAATCAAATGTCAAGCAGTAAATGATGTTTTTAGATGAGTATATAACATGTGCACATGCTATTCAGATACAAAGGCTGACGCATTTCGGGATCAACATCCCTTCTTCTTGAGCCAAAAAAGTGTGAACTGCAAAACAGTATGGTAAAATAAAAAGTATGTCAAATTGCTGACAAATAGATAGACATAAGTATTGTGCTCATAAAACATGAATTCAAGAACAAGCAGTGACACTGGACCCCGGTTGATTAACTTGATTTTAACAGGTAAACGAAAGGTCCTTGTATACCAACATTTAACAAAGGTTCATAGTTATTAAGAGAGGCTCCTCTTATCCATCGAGCACCCACCCCTCAAGGGATAGCCGTTGATACCATTATGTAATTCTAACAATCAGTGCATCTATAATTTAGGGATACATGTCTAATGCCCATATTCATCAATCTGACTGGTGTTTATTTTAAATGTGACATGTCGAGCAAGGATGGAAACCAACATACCTGTGCAGAACTAGTTAAAAAGACACGTGTTGGCGAAATTGGCATTTAATGATAATCTGAGTCCTCAGGCGTCAATAGGGTGCAGGGCCTTCCTGTTGCCAGGTCGGCAACCTAAATGTGGACAAAGCACACATATATTTGGCAGATACAAAATATTGCTCAGACAGGATATATTGAAAGAATCTCAAGTGGTGAATATCTGCTGCAAATGATTTACTAATTATGACCTGATTCTACTGGAGTGGAGGCACATATAATGTAGAGTGGTTACAGCGCCCGTCAGATAACCTACATCAGGGTGTTAACGTTCATTTATAAAATGACAACTAACTTCAATCCAGTCATCTTTAATATGTGTCTGTTGTAGTTTATACTCTTAAGGTTCTATTTATAAAGAGATGGATATTCTGGCATGCAGCAATGCAATAGTTCAATTGATGGGCTTACCTCTCAGCAATCGAGAGGCAGGGTCCGAGAGGTTAACGTGCTCCTCATTGTCATACGTGCTGGAAACAGTGTTGATCACTTAATATTTTCTTAAGTAGCAGTCATTCTAATGGCACTCTAAAGACTGGAACCTGAAACAATATTATGGTTCACTGTCATACATTGTACGATAGTAACATCAAAATTGGACTCACGGCTAGGATAGTGGTGCTTGTTTTCCCGTTTAGTTCTTACCCATAAATGTTGCGTGCGGTATGTAAGCCGAACACAATGGCAGCCTTCAGAGCGTCGTGGATTTCAACGCGGGAGGCCGCGGCCGCGTGTGTCTCAATGTGGGCGATGCGTCCCTCAGGATAGTTGTGGTGGGATACACTGTTTCCCAGGAAACCCTCCAGGACACTGGAAGGTAAGCGTGTCTGGGGTAGTTATAGCAATGTTGTGCGTTCCTTGTGAACATAAAGGAGGGACTACTCAGCATGTTATGTGATCATACAGGATGACATGAGATCGATATATTCTGTGGGCGCCATCTTGTAATGGAGTGTAATGGAGCTAATCTCATATTATCAGAATACGAGTAGCCGCTCAAGTGTGGTCGTGAAAGGTGGCTAGAAAGGATGTACCTATGGTAAACTGAGAATATGTTATGTGGGTATGCAGAAGAGTGTAATAACAAAGCTAACGTTATCAGTCCCAATATAATTATTAGAGACATGTGAAGATTACATAATAGTCACGGTAGATTGAGGTGCATTAATGAACATGTCAGGAGTTCAAGATACATACCGTATTATACATGGAGTAACATCTGCTCAGTGGGCCTGTTGACAAATCCCGGACTTACATCATCTTAACAGGTGTTCCACTGCAAGTTTATACACGATACAAATTGAATTACATCTGTATAATGTTCAACATCTTAAATTACTCTAGTGATGCATAGTCAGATGATGGACTATCACAGTGAGTACATTTGTAATGGATGTGACCCCCGATTGCTTCCACAACTCTTTCCTTTGATGAAGAGTTGGCATGATTTTCTCAAATATCACCAATATCTGGGAGGCAGCTGCTGCTCTCTCCTCAGGGGGAAGTTAGCATGGCTTTGGCTACTCTTTCGTATTCAGGGGTGTTGGGATGGATTTCATTACCCTCGCCGATAAGTTTGGATTGCTTCCTATACACTCTCCTTTGTAGCTTCCACTATTTCCTGCACTCAGTAAGAGTTTGGACTTATTCTACTACTCTCTCATTTGTAGGGATGTTGGTTGGGATGACCTTCACTACTCTCTAATGCGCGGGGGGGTAGGTTGGTAATCTCTTCTCCGTGGAGCAGTTGGGACGTCTTCAACTTCTATCTAGTATGTTGAGGAGTTTTTCAATGGTGGTTTGTAGTGAATTTCAGTTTTGAAATTCTGAATTTGGTGGTGCCGTAAAGGTTGTGGTAACCACATTATTCCCGTTTGTACTGCACTGCTAAACTCTGAATGATGCTCGACGAGTTGGAGTGTATGCTTGTGTGTGTTTGTGTTCTACCGTCTCTCTGCATGTCGCGGGTTTGGATTCCAGAAGGACAGGTAACTTTACTCATCTTTGAGACATGTAATGCTGTTAGGGGACTTCTATAACGAGGCTGATTTTATTCTGAAATATGGAGTTCTGTGTGGGAGTACACTGCACTTTTCCCCATGCCATGTGTGAGAAAGTCATCCAGTCATGTTTTGTCTTGGAATTCTGGGACTTCAAATCTTTCTAAATTTCAAATGGGAAACAAATACATGTCCCAGAATTCAAAGGAAAACAATAGGACTGATTGGCATGCTTATGCTCATGCATGCCAAGGGGAAACTTGAGAGCTCTCTCTTAGGCAGAGTGTGTCATGTGACGTGGCCCTTTAGAGGGGGCTCTTCCACACTGATATACGGGGAATTCTATGGTATCTAATTCCACCAGGGTCCAAAGTGAGCTGTAGTGTATTCTAAAATGCGTAGTGCAGTAGGAACATCTGTAGTCATCAGTATGGAGTGCTTTTAGAGGCATGTTGCCCTTTTGGAGACGGCATTAACCTCTTTTGAATGTACATTCATTTTTTGACAAGTCACCTCATGAGAGCCATCGATACTTAATGAGGCGAAGTGATCTAGGGGCAGGACGTTCTTTGGAGTCATCTATAATGTATGAGACAGAGAGCATTCATATAAGTGTATCTTGTGGGCCCTTCTTTTCTGACGTGCAATCCTGTGTGTGTTGGCTCCTGTGGCAATGTGAGGTATCTGTATTGAGGGATGCTGCTGGATTATGCAACATGTTGTTTGTGAAGAGATATTGAGACGCACTGCATTCTGGGATCAGCAGTATTGTGTGGTTTTATGCACAGTGAGATGCAGAGCACACTCTGGGATGTGGGGTTCTTTGGGCACAGCTGTATTATAAACCATTCTGTAGCATGAATCATCTGAGCTTTTGCATCAGGTTAGTCAGAGTGGAATATGGAATATGCATTCTTGTCTAGATTCTCTATTGAGCGAGACACAGCTTATTACTGCATGTTATGACATATTTAAACATTGAATGAACATATTCTTCTGGGAAAAATAGTTCAGTGATACCTTTGTACTTTGTGCCAGAGCAAGCATTCTGGCATTTGGTTGGGGCGTTTTATGATGCTCTTCTATATCATTTTTTTTTTCACGAATTGTATTTCGTGCCACTTTTTTCACAGAACTCTCATTGTCCTTTTCCCCCTAATGCCATACTAATTCAGGTAGGTCGCTAATACAGAGGGCTTTAAGTGGTATGTGAACTCGAGGGCGGGGGGCTCTGTGAAGGGGCATGCATGGCCTAAAGCGGGCATGGCCCAATTGGAGGCATGTGTCACTGACCCCCTGCAGGCATCCCTTTGTAGCGATCATCCACCTCTCACCCAGCGTGCGAGGGTGATGTTCCCTGCATTTCTTACATAAAAGGATGCCTGGCAGGGGGTCAGCGCTGCACTGACCCCAGCCAGGCATCCCTTTAACTAAGAGAAGCAGGGATCATGACCCTTGAACCCTAGGTGAGAGAGTGATGATCCCTGCATCTTTAGGCAAATGGGATGTCTGGCTGGGTCAGCGCCACATCTTTTCTTCGCCAACGGTGGTGCTGCCTCCACCACGCATTCTTTTAACTAAGAGATGCTGCGATCACCCCTCAGGTTTGATTCAGTCTTTTATTTTTTATTTATCTTCTCATAATGCGCCAGAGCCCGCAGGCATCAGGGTGCAAATGGGACCCTGGGACCTGCAAGGGCCACGCCCCTGGAGGTGGAAGTCACAGGTAACTAAGCCTGGTGTGGTCAGGCAGGAAGGATGCAGCAATGGCACGAGATGCGCCAACAGGGTAAGGAGTTGGGCGATGCGCAGGCCAGCCATTCCTTTCCTTCCCCACCTTTCTGCACAGAACGGGAAGACCAGAGAGAGCGCAAGAAGGGGGATAACATTTTTAAAAAAATACCTACCCTGTCCTACCCATCTGTCTCCAACATCTTGCAATCGGCAACTGAACAGGTGCCAAGGATACGAAGAAAGGTTTGTCAAGGAGACGACAGCACCACGCAGCTGTAGGGTGGAGGCGGCATGGATCAGCTCCCTGTTTGGCCAATCACGAGAGAAGCGTCAGTCTGGGCCCCACTGCTCACCTGATCCCATGTTACCCAAAAGCACATACTATGTTACCAAGATTTTATTTTTATTATGTGCGTAATATATAATAAAGAAACCCTACGGCCTTATATGTCCCAAAAAACAAAGCCTTCTCCTTGGTCAGTTATTACAAACGAAATGTGTTTCTGTAGGGAGGAGGAAGGGGGGCTGGTCTCCACACAGCCCCCCATTATGACACTTCCAGGCTTATGAGAGGAGAGCACCGTTTGTTGTTGGTGGACCTCCTGGTAAGAAAAAATGCCACTAGTTAGTCCAGTCTTTTGAGCATTCTGTGGAAACAAGGTTTTCAACATCCAGCAAATTCCACAAGCAGGAAATCAACACAGCACGATTTGTTCAGGGTTATCAGAATAGGTGTGAGGGGCTCGTATTCAAATGCGAGGAGCGAAAAGTTAAACGCTGAAGCAAGCGTATTGCTTTTACACTTCTATTTTCCACTCAAGCACATGCAAAGGCGTAAGAGGGCACCAGGCCGGATGTGCTCTTGCTTTCCTCCACTGTCTTGGAAGAGCACCCTGTTTCGGCCTCCACGAGATTTCCAAGCAGGCGTATAACCAATGGGCAGCGATGCAGCTTCATTGAAGTTGAGTGGTGTGCACCTAGGATTTCTAATAGGCACCAGAACGTGTTTAAAGTGGCCCTTGCTTGTGCGTTCCCACCCACACATGAATGCATTCTTACTGGCAGGCACTAGGCCTACATTTGTGATCCACGTGCTAGGTTTCTGAACTTGGCAGGTGTCTCGGAAAAATCATATGTATTCACAAAACGCGGCAGTCGCCTCGGGGAGGCTGTCATTCCGCGGCCGTCAGTGCAGAATACGGGGCATGCGCGAGCACGCCGCCACGTCGCACCTGTGGGAAGGGAAGCTGAGGAAGCCTTCGTGACGCAGCATGTCACGGCTTTAACAATTGTGATTATGTCTTCGGCTTGCCCAGGAGCACCCTAAAAACATCAATTACAGGCATGCTAAACAATACTTATTATTTTACATTTTTTTGTGTGCATTTTTAAAGCGCTCACAATCGAGGCGCTGTTACAGGAATTGTTTTTTTCTTTTTTCGGTTGCAATTGTTTTGTCTTAGTTGCGTATTTATAACGCACTTAAATACCCAGAAGTTTCTTTGCGCGACCAGGGATCAAACCTGTGTTGCTTCATGTCTTTTTGCTTCCAAGGCGAGCACGTTGCCGTGAGCTAATGGGTGTTTTTCACACTCCTTTGTTACGCAGCCTTATGGAACATCTATCCATTACCTACAGATGTGTGGGGTATTGATTACTAACATAAGGGCTATTGCATTAACTTCTGTTCATTGTACTAGTATAAGATACGGAAAACTGTACAAAATTAATGCATGCCGTTTATTGTATTTTCTGATTACAAGCGTGTTGTAACATCGGACCTTGCTTGTAAAAATACATTCAATTCACTTAACTGAGTGTCTGTGATAACCTCAGTGCATGTCCACTCTTAATGATTAATCGCCTCCTTATTCGTCTTCTTCGTCACAGTCCTTCACATCATAGAGTAAGGACTGCAACGAGGAAAACCTGGACTTGAAGTAACAAAGATTGCTGGTAAGCAATCAGGCCATTACCTCCTCGTTCAGCTTCCTCGTCACATCAAGGACTGTGAGGAGGAAGTTGTGGATTTGGAGTAAAGATTACACCAAGGAATTGGGTAATTGTTAAAGATGGTGTTTAGCTGCTGAGGGCTGTTTAAACTTGACTGCTGAGTGTTGATTGTTTACACGAGAGGTGTAGGGCCATTGTGAGAAAAAAGAGGGTGAAGTGAAATGAGACAGGGAGGAAGGTTAAAGAAAGGAGGAAATACCAGAAGGATAAAAGAGATGGAACATGAACATAAAAGAATGGCTGGATTACTTATTGGCAATCTTCATTACTCCTTGTCCTACTCATCCTCATCCCAGTACTTATCTTTGAGATGATCTGCCTCCTTCTGGAACCCTTTTCAAGTTCTTATTTATTGGCTTCACCCCTCCTCTGGACATATGTTCTCCCCCTGACCCAAGAGGCATCAGTGTACCAAGCCTTGTCATGGGAAGCTCCCCCATCCAAGGAGGCAGAGGAGGGACATCCATACTGGGACGAGGAAGTGTAGGACTAGGAGTAATGAAGATTGCCATTAAGTAATCCAGTCATTACTTCCAAGTCCCTCTTCCTTTTCTCAGTACTTGCCTTTGAGATGTACCAAAGCTAAGGCCATTGGGAAGGGGCAAATGACTTGAATAAAACATCCCAGCCATCAACTATCATGCTTAGACAGCCCATCATCCATTCATTGTGCTGTCAGTCCCTAGTGAAAACGTGCATCTATTGAGCCCCAGACTGCAGCACACCAACTGCACACGATGTACGTCTGAGGCCCTTCACGTTTAATTCATGGAGCAATAAATGTGTTGGGACAGGTGCACGTGGCATCTCTACAAACGTCCGTCATGATGCGATACTTCCTGCTCACTGGTCTCATTAGGCAGCCACCCCCTAGTGCATCTCTCGTGAATCAGGCCCCTGGATGATGACCCATCAATTCATAAGCCATCAGCATAAGAGTTCTAATCCACCAGGTAATATTGCCTTTTGGATGTCATCTGACCACCTCCATCATTTCCAAAGGTAACCAGCAAGGTGTCCATTTTCCTAAAGGACTTGGTACGATCAAAATATTCCAAAACTGCTATTTTTAAATTAGGGCAGTGCCAGGCCTGTACCTCCAGTGAAGTGGACTCCAGAAAGAAAGCTGGTAAAACCACTTCTGGAGACCTGTGAAATCTTGCAGAAACCTTGGGAATAAAGGAGGGGCTCCTGTAATGCTTACTATGTGTCACTGCCGTCCCTGGAACCTCTCCACTCTAGCTGAGTTTAGGGCCCTTTAGGAACGTGCATGCAATGGATGGGTTCACAGAATAACTCAGAGTCCAGATAACCGAACCAGCTCAGGAAGATGGCAACGTACTGTTTTATTAACAATTATCGAAAATAGGGAGTTACAACAAACATCAACGATTGAATGCTCAATTTCTCTCAATGGCTTTTTCACACAACCTAGACTTTGTACTAAAAACACCTCAGAGGTGACGTAATTCTACGTGGGAATAAATAAAAAACCTACTGGGGATCGGCATAGGCTTAAAAGGAACATCTAAGTACACATTTAATAGGAACTAGGATTGTGATTGGCTGCCCACTGTCAGGTAGGCAATATATGCCTACCTCTAAAGCATGTCATCTTCAAAAACATCAAGTTCACGGTTTCTGATTGGTCTTAAAAGCATGGTATCCTTTGGTATATGGCCACTACAATTGGTTAGTATGCTTGTACCATGTCTGCAACGTTCAGTTCATTTAGCAGCACATAAACCCAGACCCAGGTGCAAAGAGATGGACCTGACTCTACCTCCCCTCCCAATTAGCCCACCATCTCTCCTCACCCATGCCTTCTGCCATGAAGATTGTCTTTGAACTTGGCCTTGGAAAGTATCCTTGTCATTGGGAATACATGGGAGAGCAGGCATTCACTATTGTTGTACTAGGACTCCAAGTTTGACTCTATTTTCCCCCTTCGCTCATGACCACGATTTTGTCAATTTTGCAGCTTTTAAATGTCTTAAATGAATTAAACTTGGCACTCTTGGCATTATTTCTCTGCACCTTAACAAGGGATGATTCATCCTGTGTACGTTAGCTCCTTTCCAGAATAGATAGCCAACCTTGGCTGCTTCAGTCTTGACTTCAGGCCAGACAACCTCACCATGCAGCTCCACGATTTCAGATTATTCTTGCTGCAACACAGTTCTCCCTTTCCTCTTCATGGGTCCTGGCTTACTAAAATTCATGATACCGATGTCCAGCTTCTATACAGTGGTTGCTTTGCCTGCATTTTATTTCACTACATATAGCCAGCTTCTATGATGATTTAGTCTACTTTGAGTTTCAGCATCTGTACAATTATTGAATGGTTGATTCTCTGCAACACTTTGTGCATGTGTAATCTTCTTTTTCATATTTAAGAGTTCATTTGATTCTTTACTTCATCATTAGTCTCTGTCGGATCCATACATCCTCTTTAGCCAATATTCAAAGACGTCGTTCATACTCTCTTATGATGTCACAGACTTCTTTTTTTGCTCTTTTTGTAATCCTTCAGGAGTTCTTCCCTCAGATTTTTGTCTATTTGCATGGAAGCAGTGCATATTTTGTGACTTCATGATCTCGTAGTGGGTGGAGAACATCCCATCAGTGCACATAAATGCCCACATGCTTCCGTTTATGAGACACCTTCCGAGTGACCTTGGCAGTGGGAAAAATCTGTATCACTGCATTCATCAACTTCTTCAGGTGACGGAGCAAACGTCCACATGACATATAACCCAAATGTAGACCTCCATAATGCACCACGACAACTTGAACAGTAGTGACAGAGGCCACATATCTGCAAAGTCGAACCATTCCCCCGAAACTGCACTCATAGAGACTGCCCCACAAAGCCTCCACTCATGTCAACCCAAAATTAGCAGCAACGCCTCTTTGCACGGCATTCCTGTGCAGATCATGCACAAAGGTATCACCCACGATCAGCACTGTGTGTCACTCCATCTCTACCAACCTCATTACACAGATTATTTGGAACAAATAGTACCACCCCTTTGTTTGAACCATACCCTGAACACCTGATTGGATAATCCCCACAGTGCCATTTCCATGCCCACCATGCTCAGAATGGCAGGATGTGGCATGTGTGCTCTCCCAGCTACAGCGAGGGCTGCACCCCAGTAAAGCAGAGAGTCCTTCTTCCCTTTCCACAGTTCTGTTTGCAGCACTCCCTCAGTGTCATGATCACTGGGTTTCCACTCAGAGATTTTCTTTGGTTCCAGTGCAGCAGGGTATTTGTGGGGTAATGCTGAAATAGTCCTTGGTAGTTACTTGTACAACACTTATTGGATTTCAACATGGCTGCCAACGAAATTCCTCTAAATAGAATTTGCAGTCTAGTTGCGATCACTCTCACCTCACTGGGTATTTAAGCTCCTCCCCTTTTTCATTCTACGCTTCGCGTCTGATTTTTCTTCAGAGACGCTTACCGCGGTTCGGAATTCCTGCAGCGTTCCCGCAGCATTTTTCCCTTCTTTGCCCGTATTTCCTTTCCCTCCCTTGCCCGCCCTTTGTTCTGCCCACATCATTGTTTTTCCTGGTATTTTCCTGTTCGAGTTTTCACAGAGAGCAAGTTAGTCAAATTCCGTCGAATCTGGAGTACGGAGGGTTACACAATCTCTGCAAAGTATTGTTTCCCTTATTGGAAGTTGTTCAAGATTCCGTTTTCTTGCTATTCAATCACTGAATTTCAAGGTAACCTAAGTTTTGATTAGTTTTGGAATTTGTGGTGCACCTGTGAATCTTAGGCGTTCGCCATGAATAGTGCCATTATGGTTAAGTTATGACAAGTCGTTGAGTTTCTCAGTGAATTCGCTCTCCTCAGCAGGCACTCGTATTCTAGTATTTAGTTACTCTTCACAGGCTAGAGTTCATTCAGTACCATACGCACATGTTTGTTTTTCTCCTCAGCAGAAACACGTATTCTAGGAATTAGTCACGCATCGCAGGCTAGTGTTCCTTCAGCACCACCCGCACATGTTTTTTCATGACGAGTTTAGGTGCAGAATTATTTTCCTGCTGTACATTAGGCACGCATTTTTCTGTGAAGAAATTTTGAAACATTATTTCGCATTTCCCCGCAGTTGTTGGTCACTAATGTTAATTGAAAACATTCATTGTCCACACAGCATTTCAGCAGAATTAATGGTGTGAGTCCTTCTGGCTGTTTCTGTGTTCTCTCAGACCCCTGTCAGTTTTTCTAGTCAGCAATTTCCAGTCAGCGATATCATTAGCCTCTCGTTCCCTCAGTCTTCAGAACAAGCGCCCCTGCCAGTTGCAGGATGGAGAGCTCACCAAAAAAGAACATAAGGTAATATAAAGAACAGTGGGAATGAATAGTTATATTCAGTTATAGGAATAGGTTTTCTAATAGTTGTCCCTGGTTCTCTCACTAGACAAAAGGTTCAAGAAGAAGAGTAGCGACATAGAGATAGTTGAACACAACGCACCCAGAGAAGAAGGTTGTCCGCATTTTAGTGGTGTCCCCGCAGAGTCTAAGGTAAGCGTTACACTCAGTGGGTACTGTGAAATATTCACACACACATGCACCAATCACATCCAAGACCGCTGCACCCAACACAATCATTTCTATACAGCACTCCATATGTGCCGGTAAACATTCAGAGTGCAAGTCTCGGGTGATTCGCAAGCACCTCCAGTAGAAAGTTCTGTGAAACTATCCAAGCCTTATGCAGCCAGAGTCATCCACATCGGCAGGAGTGGGGGAATACATTTCTAGTAGGGGATTTTGTCTTTAGCGGTGGCTCTGAAAAGAGCCTTTTATTTTATTTTTATACATTTATTTTTACGTGCTTGCACAGAATCTTGTTTGTTTTTGCTCTTTATCTCAGTTGCTGTTTTCTTTTCCTCCTTAGATTTTTACAGGATTCTCTTCAACGCTTCTTGCACAGTGTAAAACAAAACAGCATTGCCAATGGCGGTCAAAGATATGCCATTTGCATGGAACCAGTGCAAATTTTGCTCATTAATGTTGTCATAGTCGGTGGAGAACATCCCAGCACTGCACATAAAGTGACACATGCTTCTGTCTAAGAAACATCTTCCGACCGATGGCTGAGGACAAATTACACCAGCATGGTCCCATGCTCCTCTTGGTGGTATGGATGAGAAAACTACCTTGGCAGTGGGAAAAATCTGCATCACTGCTGTCATCAACTTCTTTAGTTGGCGGAGAAAAACGTCTACACAACAATTACCCCAAATGTAGCGCTCCATAATGCACTATGACAACATCAACAGTACCGACTGAGACCACACATCTGCAAAGGTCCACCACAGCGGCAAAACCTGCACTCATAGACATTGCCCCAGAAAGCCGCCACTCCTTCCAATGAAAAATTAGCAGCAATGCCTCTTTGCACGGCATATCTGTGCAGATCGTGCACAAAGGTATCACCCGCGATCAGCACTCTGCCTCTCTCCATGTCTGCCAACCTCACTACACAGAGTATTGGGAAAAAATATTACCACCCTTTCCTGTGAAGCACACCCTCGACACCTGATTGGATAATCCCCACAGTTCCATTTCTATGCCCACCATGCTGAGAAGGGCAGAATGTGGCACATGCGCTTTCCCAGCTACAGTGAGGGCCACGCCCCAGTATAGCTGGGACAGTGCTTCTTCGCTTTCCAGTATTGTATTTGCAGCACTCCCTCATTAGGTACTATTAATAAGTGACACAGGCATGCAACAATCACATCCAAGATCTCTGCATCGAACACTGTCATTTCTGTACAGCACTCCATATGTACCGTTACACACTCAGAGTACATGTCTCGTGTCATTTGAAAGCACCTCTTGTTAAAAGTTCTCCAAAAGTATCCATGCTTTCAGCATCCAGATTCACCCAGAGCGGCACTCATGACCACTAAGTAAAGATAGCAATCTTTTATTTCCTCCCAGTACTGTAGAAAGTGCAATGAACCAATACTTCAGTACAGTAGCCAGTAATTAGCGCAAGCACACTACCCAAGCACATAAAATATTCAGTTGAACCATGTCCACTTCTATACACACAGTTTTTCAACACAGCACTCAGTGGACACACTGCAGAAGTGTTCACTCCATAAGCTCCAGCCATGCACTAAAAACTGTAGGATGTGCTGACAATCACCACACCCATGCAACCAACAATGTATCCAATGCTCACAAACCACAAACAGAACATAACAATGTGAGCTTACTTGCAAGCAGGCCACATAGTTGTTGTTGCAAGGGCTCCAGCCATGCATCCAAAACGCTACAGCCTCACCACACACAACACACCATAGTACACCCCATGTTTAAATGCTCACGTCATGTGCAATGCACTCCCCATCTGCAATTGAGCCTGCCAACTTTCACCCTTCCCACATCTTTACATGCATGGCTGCATGACGTTGTGTTCGATGTAGTGAATGGTATGTGGGCGGCTGTGTACATTGTCCATATTTTAAATGTGTCATGCCGATGACTTCCTTTCATGGCGCAATATGTTAAAGCACTTCCTAAGGCAAGGGTCTTTTAAGGGGCAAACCATAGCAAACGCAAATGGTCACATGTGGCTCTCTAATATGCAACATGTGCAATGCCCTACACCATATGGTAATGTACGCATATCAGCTCAATTCGGGTGTTCCACCAAGTCTAAAATGTTCTCCACATCCATTCTTTAAAGGTCAGCACTCTCGGAGAGATGCATACTTAAAACTGCATGGCAGCATTATGGTGTGGAGGCTTTGGTGAAGGCCTATGATCTTATCATGCACCCAACAGTGTAGGCCTTGCCCACACCCAGCACAACATAACAGAGCCATGCAGGTGAACATTTGGGCAGGTACCACAATCCACAAATCTAACATACGCAGCAACACTTCTACCAAACCCTGCACCATAATACAGCTATGCATGCAAACAGGTAACAGCAAAAGCAACAAACATACCACAGTCTCCGGCACCCCTACTCACTTCTATTCACATAGCATTGTATTACTGCCAACCCAACCACACAATCTACACAACAGTGGGCCTGCTCCCAGCACTCTATTAAGTGCACAAAACCAATACTTCATAGTGCAGTAAAGTATTCAGCACTCTGCGCAATGGAGAGCCAATAAAATATGAAGTTCTACCCTATCCTCTTCTATGCACAGATTACTTCAACACTGCATCCAGTGGACACACCTCAGGACTGGTCACTCCATCAGGTCCAGGCATGGACTAAACACTGTATGATGTGCTAACAATCCCCACACCCATGGAACCAACAATGTATGCAATGTTGACAAACCACACACACAAGGCAACAATGTCAAACCTACTTGCAACCAGGGCACATAGTCGTCGGTGCAAGGCCTCCTATTCACATAGCATTGTATACGGCCATCCCATCCACAAAATATTCACAACAATGGCCCTACTCCCAGTACTCTATTAAGTGCACAAAACCAATACTTCATAGTGCAGTACAGTAGTCAGCACTCTGCACAATGGAAAGTACCCAAGCCGATAAAATATGCAGTTCAACCCTATCCCCTTCTATGCACACAGAACTTCAACACTGCACCCAGTGGACACACTGCAGGACTGGTCATTCCATCAGGTCCGGGCATGGACTAAACACTGTAAGATGTGCTAACAATCCCCACACCCATGGACCCAACAATGTATGCAATTCTGACAAACCACACACACAAGGCAATAATGTCAAACCTACTTGCAACCAAGGCACATAGTTGTCGGTGCAAGGCTTCCACCCATGCATTGAAGGGGCTACGGGCTTACCACACACAACACACCATTGTACACTGTATTTTAAAATGTTCATGTCGTATGCAATGCACTCCCCTTCTGCCATTGATATGCCATCAGTCACCATGGAGAGAATTCGCTGCACCAACTATCGTGCCATAATGCAGGCTGCCTGCATTTACCACACAAGGTAGGCGCCTGTGAAGGTACCCACAAATTTGCGCAATATGCACAGATACTGCAGGCACACCACCGTCTTCTTCCACTTAATGAGATATATCAGATGAACCAGTTCTCACTCCCCCACCCTTTCAATCCCTTCTTCCCACCACCACATGGTGTAAAGTATGTTTTCCAGGCCCTTCTGGCACCGCACTGTACTCCGATACACCATGGCAGCGTTTCCCAAAAATGTTGATGCACAGCATGCTTCCCTCCAGCCAACCACCGGCCGTGTCCAATGTTCACCAACATCACGGCGTACTGCAAGCCAATGAGACTTTTTTCGGTGGAGCAAACAGGGAAATGGGTCAGCGGTGCGGAACCAGATATCACAAATTCTTTGAGACGTACATTTCAGTTCTTTACAACAAAAGTACTGCTACGACTTCCACCGAAGACACAAAAGCACGCGTTCAGAACCAAGCCCCCACTCCTGCCACAAATTTGCTTAAAATCCATCCAGACGTTTGGGCTGTAGCCATGCGCAAAGCTTTTGCCCATTCAGTCTATGGAAAAAAAAATGTGGGACCCCTCTATAACTTTACCCCCCTGCACGAAACCTCACCAAACTAACTTCAGAGCGGGCCATATACTTTTTTGCAAACTTTGGTGAGGATTCCTGTAGGGGGAGCGAAGTTATAAGCCACCCAAAAAGTGGTCTTCCTATGGGTTTAGCAACTTAAACATACCTACACGGCCGCTGCAGCGGACCGTGTAATCAGGTTAAATTTGAGCTCAAAATGGTTCCATACTTATCCAACAATTAAACACTAGTATGTCATAAGTGTATTGGGAGCAGCTTCTCTATCCAAGATGGCATCTACAATGTGTGACATCACACGCAAAATGTGTAATATCATCAATGTCTACCATTATTTAAGGGTGTTTTAAAATGGCGCCTGTGGCCTATCATTGTTCAGCGCCATCAGGGCAATCTATCTTTCACTAACATGAAGATATGACTATATAGGTAAGTCAAATTAGAGCACCATCCCGCAAGCTAATCTCGTAATTAACATACAAATAATGGTTTTGGGGAATCAGTACTATTACTAATGAAATGGACTCACTGTTAGTACAGAGTGGATATAAGTGATATGTCAACTGAGTCTCACACAGACAAGGCATTTTAGAATGAGCATCCGCAACAATTAAACACACAGTATTGACAATAGTCACTAAGGATAACGTAATATACCAGCACCAGAACCATAAACTCAAAAAGGTATACATGACATGAACAAGACCCAAAGATAACAACCTGACATCTTTATGACTAGTTGTAACACTACCGGCGGTGTACCGATAATGTATATTCTCTGACCATAATGAAGGCCATGCGTTAAACTGCATCTCCTTTACCACATATGAATAACAGAATGAGATTAAATATGCAATATGTTAAGGAGTAAGATAACTATACTAAACTTTTTCAGGTACAAGGGAATTGTTATCCCACACAAGTATGTTCGTGCAAAGTTCCTCATTATTTACAAAGCGGATAACAGGGTGAGCTGACGCGTGGCATGATACAGGCTTTACTAATAAGGACTATTTTTCTAATACATTACTTCCGAGAGCACATTATCAGCTCTTTTTCACCATATTGCATTACAAGTCACCAGGATATTGAAACCAGTAATAAGGGAAATTTAACAAT
This sequence comes from Ambystoma mexicanum, assembly GCF_040938575.1. NCBI lineage: Eukaryota > Metazoa > Chordata > Amphibia > Caudata > Ambystomatidae > Ambystoma > Ambystoma mexicanum. Next base: position 1,078,365,326 of record NC_090932.1, read on the forward strand.
GGGTGTTGTGAAGGCATCATGAAGCAAGACACAGTTAACAGACATAAAGTGCAAAGTAAAATACTTTATTAAACCAAATGTCAGGATGGTAAAAGGCCTAACTTGCCCTATGCTAAGGTGGGATTTCCCTACCTGAACGAAACTAAGGAAAGGCTGAATCCAAGAGTTCAAATTAAAAGTCTGTCTGTATCCTATACTTGCCCTCCCTGCTAAATTTAACCAACGTTTAGGGGTATAAAAATCTAAAGAAATTGGGTTCAACTCAAAGCTCTGAGCTTCTTCTAGCTCACAGCTTTCTTTTAGCTCCCCTTCCCCAAGTATAATAAAGTTTCACCAAAAAATTCTCAAGATTACCTTTCTCCAGTTAAAAATGATACAGTTCAAAAGACAACTTGGGTTTATTTCCCCAGGTTTAAGCTAATATCACAGATATGTCTCGGGGTTCCCTTCCCCAAGTTCAAATAAGTATCACAGATGGGTCTTTGTTTCCTTCCTCAAGTGCAAAGCAGTGTCACATATTGGTCTTGGGGTTCCCTTCCATAAGTTCAAAGCAGTGTCACAGATAGGTCGCAGGGTTCCCTTTCAGAAGTTCAAAGCAGAGTCACAGATAGTCTTGGGGTCCCCCTCCCCAAGGTCAAAGCAGCTCAGTTTCACAGGAAAACAAAGCACACTTCCAAATCAAGTGAATACTCGTTTTGAGATTCTTCTTTCACAGTGTCTTTATCTTTTCCAATTTTAGAGTTCCTTGGTCTAAGCACGGTTGTCAGACCACATGGTCCACTCATCACAGGTCGGGCAACCCAGAACCCTAAGTTCACAATGTCTTTGGTTTTCACAATTCAGTGTTCCCTGGTCTAGGTGCAGTTATTAGACCACAGGGTCCACCCATCACAGGTTGCACTACCCAGAACACTAAGTTCACAATGTCTTTGTTTTTCACAATTCCATATTTCCTCGTCTAGGCGTTGTTGCCAGACTGCACAGTCCACCCATCACAGGTCACACAACCAGGAAACTTAAATACAGATTCACTGTTCTTTGCTTTCACCAGGTTTGCCTTTTTCTTGTTCACAGTATGCCCCTTCTCCTCTGTCAGTCACATGATTAGCTCTAGGCTTTGACAATGCAGGTTTCTCAGTACATTTCGGGGAGGGTTACCTTTGACACTGTACATTTAAACAATGTACTCTTTCCTCTGTAATTTATTTAGGGAGGTTTTACAGCCTCTCTTTTATTTACCCAACAGCTTTCTTGAATGCTGGTGGGTTAAACATGCATTGTTTGTGTTTTCTTTATCTTTGGATGATATTAGATACAAAGATCCCAGCTGATTATTAAAGAATAGTCCATTCGCACAAGGGTTTCCTTTAGCAGGACATTTTAACTGTTCTTATAATGGATTGCAACTTAATAACCATTTGCGGTTACTGTTTCTGCATGCAAATGCTTTCGGTAATGAGCTTTCATTCAGCGAAATACCCGTATGAGACACAAAGGTGTTTCTGAGTGCAGGGAAACTCAGTGGTGCTTTCACTTGTCTCTCCTTGCTACTCGGGCTCCACTGTGCTCCAGTCCTGCCTTTGAGCCCCTCCAGTCTGCCCCTATGATACTCTGGGGTTCCTGGCATGCCCCAAAAGTACAAGCTTTCTTCTGACACCCAATTCACAAACCTGCCGTTTTGGCGTCTCAGGGCATTCTGCTTCACAGATCGGAGTACCATAGCTTCCAGCAGTGGCTTGCTTTCCTCCCTCTTTCACAGGTGTCTTCGCAGCTTCTCTCGATCGGGGCCTTCGCTTCTGCTCTGACCTCCAGTCTGTCTTCGACTCTGACTCCCGGTTTGACTCAGAGGAGGTTTCCATATAGTTCTCAATCACTTTCAGGTGTTGCTCATTAAACCTAATTCCCTGCCTTCTGGAAAGTGTTTAGCTGGACATGCCAGGTTCTCATACTATTCTACAGGCATCTTCTTCATCCCAGTACCAGAGTGGTAAACTAGGTTACTAGTGTTACTACTCTTGATTGCTTCTTCCTCGTCTCATTACTGTTAGGTGGGAATTGTGGGAAAACAAGGGGAGAGGTTTTGTAATAGTCCATAAAGGCTAATGGTGTAGTTTGTTCCTTAATAGGAAAAGGGGGATACCATCTCTCACCTAGGGGCATCCCACTCTGAGTCCCCACAGACCCTCCACCGAGGTGATCCTCCCTCGCTTGTCCACCCCCAGGGTCGGGATCCAAGAGCAATGGTCTTTCCCTGGCCACCTGCGCAGAGGATCCATGGGGAATAGGAGGGAGAATACCCTCAGGTTTCTCACAGTGTGCATGCACTTTGCACATTATTGACACACAATACTCGCTGAGACACAGAGAATGTATGTTGTTCATACATTTCAGAAACCTGTACTTACCTTTTATGCTTCTCTTTGCCCAACAGTCCTTCCTATGCCAACCCTATGTTTTCCAAATGTTTATTATTTTCATGTTACTAGTATTCTGTTTTCTTATCAATAATTGCCAATTGATCTGGTAAATGGTGCACTTTTAACTTACATTTAATTTTTTGGTTTGTTTAATATGGACTGTGATGTATGTGGAATTTTGGTCCAAATATAACTAAATTCATGATACCAATGTCCAACTTCTATACAATGGTGGCTTCGCCTGCGCCCTATTCACTACGTATAGCCAGTTTCTATGATGACTTAGTGTACCTTGCGTTTCAGCATCTGTACAATTATTGAACGGTTGATTTTTTGCAGCACTTCGTGCACATGCAATCTTCCTTTTTGTATTTAAAAGTTCACTTGATTCTTTACTTCGTCATTAGTCTCTTTAGGATCTATACATCTTCTTCAGCCAGTATCTCAGAACATTGTACATACTCTTTTGTCACGTCACTAGCTACTTTTCTCTGCTCCTTTTCATATTCCTTCAGGGAGTTCCTCCCTCAAGTTGTCATCCCTTCAGGGATACATATACGGTCGGGTTGTCTCTTTGGGTATCTTTTCTCGAACACACGCTGCGGTATTGGCACAACTGCTGGTGTCAAACACTGCACAAATTCAAGGTTTCCAACATATATGAGGTAGGTGGGCAGGGTTTCCTGCAGAGGCATGCAGCTGCTCCTCTACAATGGCACTAGGTCCTGTTATGCTGTCCTATTTAAGTATTCCATGTTAAGGTATGATAATATATGATATGATATTGCATTTATAACATGTCTGTACACAAGTGTTTCTAGGCGCCACAAGACAAGGGAGGGAAGACAAGACAGACGATCTTACTAGGCCTTTTGACATTCAGATCGTGCAAGTGCGACCCAAAAGGGGGAAGGGAGAGGGGGAAGCGCAAGGGAGAGAGTAGGGGTCCGAACCAATATGACTTTGAGTAAGTGCGACCAGGGCAGAGCAGCTCTTGGTAAGAGCAGACAGCAGGAGGGCTGTGGAGGTTACAGATTACAGCGCCTAAGTGTACAGTAGGCCAGGCGACAGTACAAACAAGGACTTGTCCTAGAGGAGCCTAGTACCCAGTATGCTCTAGCACCTTGAAGCGTCATTTGTGCTAGATGGAATTACAATAATAGATCTTAGACCAAATAGCCAGACAGACTCTAAGAGTATGTCACAGTACTACTTTATTATCAGTTTAATAAAGCAGGGTCGTCTGGCAAACAATGGACTGATGTTTGCACGCTCACACAGTAACCTGATTACATGGAGGTCTTATATCCCAATATGCGTAATCTATGATGTCATCATATGTCGCAAAATACAAAACTTATCAAAGGGACGGATTGGTTAAGGGAACATATCCAATTATAAAATATATAAGTATTAGCGCTTCATTGGTTACCCCTTATCTGTAGGGCACGATTTGAACTACCTCTAAATGCATACAATACTGTTTATGCCATAATAATCATCAGGGGATTGGCTCTTGCAACGTTGTATGTTAGGTTGTCCCCCAACCCCACTGATTGATTGGCATACTATCCCAACCTTGGACCTTTGGCTCCTTAGCAGCATGTATGTGAAACGAAACTTAGGTGTTTGAATCCCATCAGACCCCTCCCCATTTTCCCAATTAGACCATCATCTGTCATCAGAAGGCTATCAAAGTCTTCCGTTTGTAGTTGACCTTGTTGCATGCTCACGGTTCTGGGGAGTGTGAGCACTCCGCTATCTTAGCTTAAAGCTCTAATGAATAGCCTTTGTTTTCAACTTTTGAGTCACATGTGAGGAGACCACAAATGTGTCAATTTCATCCTTTCTTTTACTGCTATTTGATTTTATTATGCATTTAATATGATTTAATTATGTCCAGGATGGCAAATGACATCTTTCTATGTAGCTTTCTTCCATACAAAATCCTTCCACACTTTCACTGCGAGGGTACCTTCTGTATGGCTATCTGAATGTATAACTTCTCTCATACACTCGATGCAGTGTAGGAACGATACAGGGGGTCCCATCTATAGCTCTTCACTGACTGTTCCAATTTGATGGTGGCGAGGGTGTGGGGACTGGCAGGATAGTGCCTACCTGCTCCTCTACACCAGTGAGACTCTGAGGGTACCAAGCAACCAGCCGGCGCATCAGACAGGAGGGTTAAAAGTGGAGCGAGAGAGAGAAGGCAGAGGAGAAAAAGGGGATATTGAGCTGCTTCCAAAACTTCAGGTGGTCCAGGTCAAGACTGAGAGGGGCAGGAAAGCCGTTCCAGAGAGAGGCACCTGCAGAGGAGAGAAATCTATCCCCCCACCTTCTGTCTGGAGAGACATTTGGCCCTTAGAGAGTTGGAGGTAGCTGAGCGGAGGTCTCGAAAAGGAAGGTACTTGGGCAGAGAGAGTTGGATGTAGTGCAGGCCCCATCCCCAGAATGCCCTCTGGACGATGCAGAGGGTCTTAAACTTGCTCCTTACAACCACTGGGAGCCAGTGTAGAGATTTCAGATCTGGAGACATATTGGCCCTGGCTTGAGGCCAAGTATACGTTTTGCTGTCCTGTTCTGGATTAGTTGCAGAGGGCGCAGAGTAGAGGCAGGCAGATTTAGAAGGAGCCTGATGCAGTAGTCCAGCCTGGACAAAACCAGAGCTCTGGAGACAGTGAGCTTCTGGGGGAAAGTGAGAAAAGGTAGAATACCTGTGAGGAGGTGTAGCTGGAAGCGGGCCTTCTTGGCAAGGTCTGTGTTGTAAGGAGAGAAGGAGAGTGGAGTTGAATATGACACCAAGGTTTTTTGCCTCACAGGAAGGCGAGGGTAGAGGGCCCAAGGAGGGCGGCCAGAGTGAGAGAGGGAAAGCAGGAGCAGGGGTCACAATGAGAAGGATCTCCATCTGAAGAGAGGGTCCCAGGGATGCCCCTCCTCACCCCCATGAACATGACAGGCCGGAAAGCCAGGAACGTTCAAAGTCACTCATCCTTTTTTGGACAAACCCCAAGTGCACCACTGGCTGACACATATGCAGGTAGGTATCCCCTCAGACAGCCATTCCAATCTTGCCCATTGCAGATCCTTCCAGAGAACCCGATGGAGATCGTGGACCCAAACACTATAATGGACTGCATCGATTAAGCGCCAAGAAGCAACTGTGCTGACATCACTAGTGACACCACGACGTAGCAGCATTAGTCATGAAGCACACTTGTAGCCCTGCACCACATTACATGAACATACATTTGCATACAAGAAGAACATGCTTACACAGTTCTATAGATAGAGGATGGATACATATATACACTGTCAGAGCTTTTATTATTTTTCTCATTAGCCAAATGCAGTAACACAGAAACGCAAGGCAACAAGAGATCCCGAGCAAGCTTGCAGATGCTTATGGCAATTAACTCTATAGACCTACAGGAGTATTTATGGAGCCAGGTAGGACCACATACAACTTACCTATGGGTAAACATAGCACAGTAAGAGCATGTAGAAATCACATTATAAGTCTAAGAAAAATTACAGAAGGCCTCAAGCCAAAGAACATGATACAAGAGGAGCAGACTCAGGCTGCACAAAGCACAATCTAGCTCACAGCCAAGGTTTAGTGTTAGTTTAGTTTATTTATTTATAAAGCGCACCTAACCCTGAGGTAACTGGGCGCATGAGCTTGATACAAGGTTACAGGAGCAGAACATGATGAAATACATGTAAATATAGAGGCAGCTACAGATCAAGCGCCGTACATGAGATACAGGTAAATACAGAGAAATAGCCAATTAGGAGTTACAGAGCAATCGACCAGCGCAAAATACAAATACAGAATAAGTGCTAAGGCTTGATGGCAGTTGCAGTTGCATGACAAAAAACAGTCCGATGGCAGGAGTTGTTAATAGGCCTTGTCTAAAAGCCAGCTCTTTACATTAGGTTTGAAAAACCAGAAAGATTGTTCAGTTCTGATTGAAAGAGGGAGAGAGTTCCAGTTTTTGGGGGCTTGAACTGGGAAGCTAGCTCCTCCAGTGGTTTTTAGGTTAAACCTGGGGATGCTGAGGCAATGTGAGTAGGTAGAACTGGTAAGTCTGGCTGGTTGATGTTTAGTGATTTTGTCTGAGAGTCATTTAGGTGCAGTATTGGAGAGACATTCGTGCGTGATAGCAAGAGTGCAGAGAAGAATTCTATCACATTATAAGTCTAGAGGTCAGAGATAACCAGTCACATTCTAAACTCCAGACAACAAAGGGACCAGCTGCAGGAAAATGAAATACATACTCATAAATACAAACCCAAGAGCTCAACCACGTGATGCAGCCGAACTAGACAATGTAAATGTACTACCACCTCTCAAGCTTTTGAACTCTTGGCTAGGCCTGGACAGGAGATCAGGCATAACAATCCTAACAACGCACAAGCCCCTATCATAAAAAAGTCCATGAGAACTAAAATACCAAGAACTATACCTCCTTCCCACATACACAATAGCACTAAAACCATATCTGGAGCACTCATTAATGCTAGAATACTCGTGGCGCATGCCACTGAAATTGCAGACATCCTAACTAACGAGGATCTGGACATACTAGCAATAACAGAATCCTGACTTCATGAGGCAGCAGGACCTGCCCTCATGCTGGCCATAGCAGATAGCTACACATACTTAGAGCTGACAGACTCAATGCCAGAGGTGGCGGTCTAGCTATCATATCCAAAACTAGCCTTCTCACCAGACTTGCCATTCCAATATCCTGCCAATCATGTGAGATACTGACAGCCAAACTTCCTCTATCCAGCAAGCGCACCTTAACCATTCACCTAGTATATAGACCTCCCGGCCCATTGGGAACCTTTGAGGAAGACTTAAGTAGCCTTTTAGCAAATAACGCAAAAGACTCCGCGCAAATCCTATTGATGGGAGACTTTAACCTGGGCTTCAATGACCCTGATAACAAACATGCCCAGTCAGTAGCAGCCATACTGACGGATCATGGCCTCATACAAAAAGTTCTCACTCCTACCCATATCAAAGAAAGGACCCTCGATTGGGTGTCTGATCTGAATTATAATATCGGTATTACTAATATTGCCCCACAATCATGGACTGACCACCATCTAATTACCTTCTCATCCACACTTCAACTCCTCTGCCCCAAAACCACTGCTATGGTACCACCACTTTCAACTAGAAGTAAAAAGGATATCACAGCTGAAAAATGACTCCCTTACCTCCTCCCCTCCATCAACAACCTTGCCAGCTTCACAGACCCCAACTACGCAGTGGAGGTCTTCAATAATTCTATGGCCAAGGCTTTGCACACTATTGCACCTGTTAAACTTCGTAAAGGCAAACAGAAATCCCAACCTAATGCCTGGTTTACACCACACCTCAAAGAACTAAGAGTCCAAAAAAGAAAACTTCAATCCACCTGGCGTCATTCTTCCATGGATGAGAATAAAGCTAAGCTAACTGACCATGCCAAACTCTACAAAAAATAAATAATCAGCACAAAAAAACCTATTTAATGACAGAATTTCCAAGGCCAGCTCCAATACTAAATAATTATTCACTATCCTCTGCGAAATGGAAGCACCTATTGCTCCCCCTTGATAATATCATCAAAGACAAGCAATGGTGCACCAACATACAAGATTCCCCGTCGAGCAAAATAGCATCCCTCCAACTCAAAATAGCCAATAAAAAGGCCTTGTTGCTCGATCTGAGCAACAACTCCCCCTCACTCTATACCAGACAGAACAACCACACCCATTCAGATTCTCTCATATTTCTATCCTTGAGACTGAGAAAATCATTCTCTCCCTAAAACCATCAAACTGCCATAGTGAAAGCTGCCTGGCTCAAATCACAAAGGACGCAGCAAGAGACTTAGCCCCCTTCATATCTAAGCTCATTAACGCCTCCTTTAAGACAAACACATTGCCCAACAAACTTAAAGAATCCTGGGTTCTCCCTTTACTAAAAAAGCAAACACTAGACTCCTCCATCCCGACTAACTACAGACCCATCACCACAGTCCCTTTCATGCTCAAAATAATCGATAGAGTAGCTTACCTTCAAATTCAGGAATACCTTGAAGTAAACCATCTACTAGGCTCACATCAATCTGGCTTCCGTCCCCTAGACGGCATAGAAACTGCTTTAATAGACCTCAAGACCCAAATTGATGAACTGAAGGACAATGGGAAAACAGCTTTGCTACTCCTCCTTGACCTATCTGCAGCCTTTGACCTGGTGGACCACACAGTCTTATGCAAACACCTCGGTTCAGCTGCCCATTTCTCAAGTAATGCTATAACCTTAGTCCAGTCCTTTCTAGCAAACCGCACCATGAGAGTCTTCTCCCCCTTAGCCTCTGCTGACCCCTACACACATCCTGCGGTGTACCACAGGGCTCATGTGTCTCTCCCACAATGTATAAGATCTTTACCAAGCACCTGTTTGATAAATTGGACAGACTGGGTGTCACCTACACAAACTATGCAGACGACATCCAGATCCTCATTCCCATTTTGGGCAACTTTCTCGAGGACACAGCCTTGGTAAACAAGATATACCTCCTCATTCAGGCATGGATGGCATCCCATGGCCTCTGCCTGAATGACGACAAAACTGAGTTACTGATCCTGGGTTCTGAGGTGAACCTAAAAAAACTTAGTCCTAGCTACTCCACTTTCAACATTGACAACAACTCCATCAAGGTGCTGCCATTAGGTTTCTACCTTGACACTACCTTAACTCTTAAAAAACAAGGAAACTCACTAGCATCCTCAACCAAATACACCTATAAACTTATCCAAGCCTGCAGACCTTTCCTTTCCGATACTAGCTGCATCACCCTGGCTAATACACTTAAAATGTCCAGACTGGACTATTGTAATGCATTTTATGTGGGAGCCAATAAATACATCCTCAACAAAATTCAAAGGTTGCAAAATCACACCGTAAGAGCAGCACTACAAATTTCTAACAAAGAGCACATCTCTAACTTCAGAAGAGATGCCCATTGGCTCAAAATAAACAACATGATTCTCCTCAAGACAACCTCCCTTACTTCCAAGTGCCTGAATAACATAGCACCACCTTATCTCGCAGAAAGAATAAATAGGAAAACCTCAACACGACTAACCAGATCTGCCAATGCCCACCTTATAGAGATTCCTAGATTCAAACGAACCAAAGCCGGTGGTTACAGCTTCCTGGTCAAAGCAGCCATATTGTGGAATGCCCTCCCCATAGCCCTAAAAACCGAACAACCATACCTACAATTCCGTAACATGCTTAACTGATTACGAACCAATGACCATTAACACCCACTCCACTCTTTCCCACTCCTAGCCTCTATTGTCTTCCTGGCAATGTCAGCTTTGGACCTACCACATTCACTGTATCTATGTGACCTCTCTGCACTATGCCTGTAATATGTAACCTACAGTACCACTGCCACATTGTAACCTGCTAGTGGATACAAAATATATATTGTATGTTGCTGTTGCACCGACTGTATTTGCTGTAACTAAGCCCTATGCTTTCTTGTTCTGTTGCGCCCAGCTACCTAAAGGTTTGGTGCGCATTATCAAATAAATAAACAAACAATGGGCAATCACACGTCGTGGGAAGACAAGCCGTTCTCAGCAACTCAGACGAGAAGTGAAACAAGTGTTGCAATATGGAAACGCAATCTACCAGGCAAAACGTGGTCTACTACCAGAAACAATTCAGACACATAGTAATTTCACATCACCTTGAAGAGGTGCACAGAGGGGTGAGAACCGAGCTCGGTCCCAGGCCTGGGGAGATCAGCTCCAGCCAATCAAGAGACAGAAACCCAGGGATGGATGGCAAAGGGCAAGGGCCAATGGTAAGTCCACGACTCTGAAACAATTTAATAGATCATTTTTGGGGATGCGGCAGGTCAGCCACCTGACATGCAAGGCCAGTAGAATAACCTCTATAGGGGATAGCTATATGTGCTACTACTCTCAGCCCCCAATCAGTAGTGGGGATAGGTTTTTGGGGAAGGGCCCACCCAGGTGATGACGACATGTAGCATCAAAACTGGGGAGCGCATCTTGGGAAGCGGAGATGATCTGGTGAATCTTGATTGTCTTGGATAATCCCTGTTGGTTTTTCTGTAATAAAGCACAATTCTGACTTGTCCTTGGCTGAGTCCTCCGTTCATTCTGGGGAAAGGGTTGTTGGGCCCTTAGGAGTCGAACAAATCCCCTGACAACCTCTGGCATACCAGGTATTCAGCCCAACAAATCTCACTGGCATTAAAGCAGAGATCATTGGAGGAGCACCAATTCTGAATCGTGGATAGACAGTCAGGAATGAGCGCGACAGCAGAGGCAGCTGAGGGAAGCCTAAAAGAGAGCTGAATGTCATCCGCATAACACTGAAAGTTCGAGGAGAAGGTGGAGATCATTTGCGCCAAAGGGGCCAGACAGACATTGAAGAGCCAGGGTGAGAGGATCAAGCTCTGGGGGACACAACATGTAGAGAGAGTGGTGGTGGAGAGCAAGGACCCAGGTTTGACCTGGTAGGGTCGGTCCAAGAGGAAGGAGGTCAGCCACGCCAGAGCCTAATCCTTGATGCCCAGGTCCTCACAAAGTTGATTGATCAGTGTGGAGTGATTGACCCTGTCGAAAGCAGTAGGATGAGGACAGAAGGAGAGCTAGAGTCAAGATTAGAGAGCAGATCATCACAAGTGTTCAGGAGAGCAGTTTCCATGCCTCTTGCTGCTCTGAAGCCAGACCGATGGTCACGGAGGCAACCAACAGACTCAGTCTGGAGAGTGAGCTGGGAGGGACAACTTTTCCAGGGGTTTCCCCAGGAAAGGAGTTATATAAATTGGGCGATAGTTTGCCGGACAGGTAGGATATGTTATATTTATATTGCTAGGCTGTGGTATGGTATGCTGCTATGCTATGCTACACATAATGCCATGCTTTGTTATCTTATGTTACTCCCCGGTATTTTATCTTGTGCTGTCTGGTAATGCTGTGCTATGTAATTTTTTTTTACATTGGATATGGTTTAAGTTGCATACCTATGTCCAATCTACGTATGCACTGTCAGTTTTATGCATTGTTGGACTTTGCTCTACCAGAAACCCAGAACTGTTTAATACTACACACCCTCAGAGAGCACAAAGCACTCTGAGGCCATAGCAATGGCATAATAGCACTTTACAAACGACATGATACAGTAACTTGGAAACTGAAATTATGAACACTCCAGTAGGATTAATATTGACAGAGATGCATGTTGCTAAGAAGTGGAATGCTGCAGAGTGTAAATATGCAATGTCGAGAATTATTAGGTTCAAAACTGGCATGTTATGTTTACATAATTGCTGGACTTGAAATCATGGTGGATTTGTATATCCTTTTGATAGTTCCCCATGCCCTCATTTTCTATTTTCAAAACAAAAGGCCAACACTTCATTGTAATGGACACTTTTGTGGGTTAATTTTTTTTTGTTTTGTTTTTTCTTTATATTTAAACTAATATGTGTTGTGCTTTCAAAGGTTGGAAAGGATTTGTAATCTCATTAAATGGCACGCATCACTATACTGTGGAATTGTATTGTCCCAATAATGATATAATTAGGGATGCACAGAAATTTGACTGAAAAACCCCGTCCTACGAAACTATATTGGTTTCCTCTCCAGCCCAGAATACTGTTCAAAACTGCATGTATCATCTACAAATCAGTCACGAGTAGCACACCAGCGTATCTGGTGGCTAAGCTCCACATTTCTGGTGACACACGCACCACACGCAGCAAATCAACCAACGGTTTAATTGCAACTCATCTGCAAAGAGACTACCCAAAAACAATCCTTCTCTTGTCACGCACCCACCCTCTGGAACTCGATTCCCCACTCAGCTCGGAATCCCGAACATCGAACCAGCCCCACCCTGAGGTGCTATGGGACACCAGCACCTAGGAGGCTTCACACCTCCAGGGGTGGCAGGTCTGGCCCTCCTAGCTCATGCGGACCCTGGTTGTCTTCTTGGCAGGGGGTCACATGGCAACCTGGCCTGTATACCCTGCTAACTCAGGGTGGGCCTGCAGGCCTCAATGAGACACAGACAATCAGCTCATTTCGTTATGGAGTCTGCAGCCGTTCTGCCGCACGTGCCTGCAGGGCTCCCTTTTATTAGCTTGGGCCATGAAGAAGTCATGGCCCATCTTAAAAGGGCAATACAAGGGGGGAGGGACACATCCCCTTAAAGGGGCAACACACACGGGAGGGTTCACTACACAACAGTACGCTTGTCGAGCAGCTATGTTGTGGAACAAGCAAACTCGCTTCACACATAATAAACATGTATAAACACAATAATGCAGCACCAGGTGCAAAATTCGAAAAAAAGTGTGAACATTTAAAGCCTGAAAACAAAAGTTTGAACAAAACCATTTCAAAGACGAATTCGTGAAAAAAAGAGAAACTAAGCAGCCTGAATAAGTAGCCAGTAGGCGAGTAGGGGTGATTGCAGGCGACAACCATGCACGTTCCCTTGTTTTAATAGCATAAGAAACACATTTTATTAAAGGTTCTGAAGGACACATGGTTTTGATTAAATAAGGAAACATTGTCAGCAGGGCAAAAGGGGGGCAACCCTGGCTGTCCCCCAGTTATGATGTTCAAAATGGTATATGGCTAGAACGTGGAGATATGAATTTGTTTATTTTTTATTTCATTTATCAGTAAACGTGTTACAGTTAAACACTTTACACATATCAAAATATAATTATGTCCACATTAAATCCACCTTTAGATTCACATTAAAAACCTACGGACATAATTTTGCTCGAATAAGCACTCTAGGGGAAAACGACAACACTCATCACCTCTAGTCGATATTCATACGTTACACCTTTGGATGAACATCAGCCATACTCTATAAAGTGCCAGGTGCAAATTATCACTACCACTATTCGGACCGTGCCTCCAAAAGATTAAGCCTTTGATTGATTCAAGATTCTGAACAAAATCCCCAAGGAATTGTAGGTATGATGGACCCCGATTGCAACACTCAGTTAGAACGTGTTTTGCAGTTTGCAAACAGGCAATCGGTTTATATGAAATAGCAGAAAAAACCTGCAAAGGTTTTTAGAGGGACAAAGTTTCAAATAGGGTTATGGCTTCCCAAAGGTGTAGAACATCTGTGGGACATGTGCATACGATTTCAATTTTGCCAAGTGGGCACAATTATTGATCCAGTCCCATTGCGTCACCTTCAACTCAAATTCCCTCTTCAACACATAGAAGGCCAGCTCTCATACGGGGGACGATAATTTCAAACAGTATTAATATTGATTTTACTAAGACAGTTGCCTTCCTAGTTCTCATCTCTTGTACCACTAAGTTAAATAGCGGGCATGTCGGGTCAGTTAAAGCTTCAATATGAAGGAGGCCACGCCTTTTTGAAACCGTGGCTACCATGGAGATAAGACCGAATTCCATGGTGACACACGAGGGAAGACCAATTCCATCGGAGGTCTAAGATCGAGAGACTTTCTAGCCTGTATGATACAGCTGCTCAAAAACAGCTGCTCAAAAACACTGTTTGAAGAGGCATATGGTCCCTTTGAGGGACTTATAATTCATTTATAGGAGTGAGGATATGACAAGGGGGTGTCAGAAGGGCAGCGGAGAGAAATGTTCTTCAAACACAAAAGGTGTATTTTCAAACTTTGATGTTTCTAACTTTAAGTCTTCCTACTAAAGACCTATGGTAAGCATTTCATAGCCCATTATGCTAATGTTAAGCCTTTCCCTAGGCGCTCCGAATGAAGCACTTAGGAGTCAGATGTTGAAGATGATAGCAATTAGTTGGTCAGAATTGCATGATCTTAGTCGAGTGTCAAAGCTGGAAATACATTTTAGTTCCCAAAAAGAGATGAACCAAAGCTTTCAACTGAGCAAAACCAGTGGCAATTCTTAGGCAACGTCCATCCCATTGTGGGGGTTTTGGTAAATTTGGGCCACTTCAGATACAGACAAACTGCGTGCTATTGAGGCTCGGCCCTATGCCTCATCATTAAACAAGTGTTAACTCAGTGGGATAGTGGGATAGATTGGTGGATGTGTCTACTTGCTGCATAAATTGCCCACCTGGTACAGTTGGTGTAATAAGATGCCTAACACACCCAGTGGTCCATGCAGGATGTCGTTGCGCATGCACACCACAGTCTAACTGGGTTCATTCTCTTATTGCCTTCCAGTTTCCTTCCAAGTGGTCGTGAAAGGGAATGGATTCCGCCACGCACGCAACGTGGATCGCGTCCTCTGCAGCTTCAAGATCAACGAGACCGTTACTCTCAGTAAGTACTCTCCCTGCTAACGATCAATTGAACGAATGCTCTGCTTTTTTTTTTAAAGAACTTCTATGAACCTGTTATTGAAAAAAAATGGGCCGGAGGAAAGGGTCAACAGGGCAAGTCATAACCTGTATGGGTCTCTACAAATAGAAATGCACAGTTTCTGAAATCTAAATGTATTTCCCGAAGAATAATCACAATAATAGTGGGTGTATCAAGAACACATGCATTTAATGCTAGAAATGTGTTGTAACATATAAGAGTGCAATATTCCAGGTGTGTCCTGCACATGCCCCTTGGCTGTGCGTCCAGGCCACAGCGCTTGACCAATAGACCTCAACCCAGGTCAATAGCAGCATGCAGCAGACACACCCTTGGTAGGGAGGGGCTGCAACCTGCAGCAGAGATGATGGGAGGAATATCTGTGACATGAGAGGTCAGAGGACGAATCAGTGACATGAAGCGGGCGGACATCGGCTGGGTGTGGGGTAGTGGCGTAAGAAAACCTCAAAGCTGTTATGGCGGGTCTGGAGTTATGGAAAGGTGGGCTGGGTGGGATCTCTACAGTGCCTGTCCATGACGACCTTACTCACACTTGTGATTCAAGGCATCTGAGGTCTAAACTAACCATTTCAGGTTATCCATTGAATTGTGACCCCTGTTGAAAGTTCTTCATCCGAATAATATTGAATGTGTACACTAAGGTGGCATGGGATGACTTTGTGTTGTAGAACCATAGTGGTGTTTTATCACATTAATATACAAACAGGAGATATTTTATTAAAGGTTGTCTGTCGTGGCCATAGCCCAAAGATTTCATTGGAGATTGTGGTTCTCACATGAGCCAGTAAATTGGTTATTACGATAAGCTAGATCCTTCTACAAATCTCCAAACCAGTACGAAGCAAGCGCCGCTGCACCTGTGATTTGTAACCCATAGCTAAGCATATATTTTGGACTACAACTCCCATCAGCCCTAGCCAGCATAGTCAAATGTGAAGGGACTTTGGGGCCATAGTCCTAAACATCTGTAGAGATGCAGGTTGTAGAACCTTGGCAGTCCACGGTTCATAATGCGAATGATTCCCGGCCCATTACAATCAAGAGCAGGTGGCAAACAGCAAGCTATTCTTGCAAGCCTGGGTTTCGGTAGCTCAGTGGCCATCTTCATTTTAGGAACGAAGACCCATGAGAAGTTATAGCAAACCCAACACCAATATAATATCAATTTACACTATTTTGGGCGTAGGGAAATATTTTTATTGCAGACATTCGCAGGGAAAACTTGACAATGAAAAATCATAGTTTTAAGGAAACAAAGTATGTCATGCAGATGTAAACTGAATTTTCGAAGCATAGAATCTTTTAACTAGACTCAGCAAACTAGAAAGTTGAATCTATAACCCTTTTCTAGACTTGATAAAAATATGTTTCGTGTCTCGCAAAAGGTCACACTTCCTCAATAACTGATTTGCACATTGTCAAAAAAATAACACCTATTTCCTTGCCTGTCTCTGCAAGGCGCACAATCTTCGTATATTAGAAACACTGGATAGAAAAGAATACTCATCGAGCCATTAATCACCAAACGTTGATCTCCTAACACTTGCACTCTACTCTTTCTAGCTATTCTGGGTTAACTCTCCTCCATCTGGTAAATGGATTTATAAATGAAGCAGAGATGCTTTGTTGATGTGAAAAAATACTATTTGTGGTTGGATCCATGGTGACAATGGCGCTGGATCGGACAGTTGTCGCTTGTCATAGTTATGCCTGAGTGTGTGATCACGGAATCACTGCTGGAAACGATTAGGTTTTCATGTTGTTGATTTTTATTGGTTTTTAATGGCCCATTAGTTGCCTTGGTCTTGCATGCAAGTATTTGTACATTTGCATGACGACAAAAAGCCAAATCGCTTTTCGACAAGGGGTCTTTTTCAAGGCCGAGGAGTAGAGGAATGGGTGGTCCTTAGATAATTGGCTGGATAGCTTCTGATGTGATCGGCGGGGCCTCTGTGTACACTCTCGGATCACCATCATCATTACGCACCTCAGGACTTCAGGTGCTCTGTCCCGCAGGAACCCTGAAATGGCTGCAGGAAGTACCATACACACATGATTTACTAAGCAGATCAGCGCAGGGATCTGACCTTTCCTACAAGTTCCTATACCTACCCTGGGCTTTGTTGATGTGTTTTTGCCCTGTAGAGAGCTTTAAGAGTTTTTTTGCCTGTGACCTAACTGATGTTGACATTCATTTCAACAATATGAAAGTGTAATTCTTTGAAATTCTGCACAGATCACTCGATGAGTTTTATTCAACCAAGGAAAATGAGCCCGGGCAGGGGGAAGAGGGTTGGAGATGATGAGCCCTAACGCACCTCAGACACAATTAATCAATTAAGAAGATTTTCCTAGAAGATCAGTAAAACGTTATAGAGCCTTAGGGCATAATTTACTAAAATGTTTTAACAAGGGTAAGTCCCACTGGAAACATGTTTGTGAATCATTAACTAAATTTACCCTGTTTGCCAAAAGAATTGTGTGGTAAAAAATGAGCCCTAATGTCCCAGAGACTCCGTTTAACCTCTTGGGAGATGGACTGATACACTATTGGTACTTGGGGTGGCACAGATAGACTTTCAGAGTGGTCAGATGTGCGCATCAACCCCCCCCCCCACACCTGCCTGACCTTCACCCTCTAAAGGTCCTTCAGCACCCCCACTGAATTCCCCTACACCCATTTCTTCCCCATATTGCACTTACCTCAGTCTCCGGTTGCCTCTTGCCCTGTCTCTCTGATGCCTCGCCTCCTGACCCCAGGCTTGGAAATAGAGAAGGGACTCAGAGTAGTTCCCTTCCCCATGTCCATGGCTGCCATATTTTTTCTAGCTTTCTTCTAACATATTTTTGAAAGTGTGTTTGTCTGTTTGTCTGCTATCAAAATAAAGAGGGAACTATCTAGAGAGTTCCAAAGGGATTTGATAGGGGTAACCTTTCACAAGGAATCTACTGCCGTGGTTTAAAGTTGCTAAAGTTGTGCCCCTAGTGGATAAAAGCAAGATGATTATTTTTCTCAATTTAAAGTTGCTAAAGTGGCGACCCTGGTGGATGAAATTGGAACTAATGCTTATTTTGCTTAATGAACGACCATAGCTATGTTGCTTAACAAACTACCATAACGAAAGCTAAAAGTGTGCTTAACAAATGATATAATAAAAGCTAAGAATGCGTAAAATATTAGTACAAGTAATGCAGGACATTAAACAGAAGGAAATCCTGTGAATTAGTCTTATCGACACTCAAGAAGTACACATCCCCAGTGACAAGAAACATGTAATTCAATCATCAAACCACCCAATAGACTATCTACTTTTGGGATTTTGTCTGATGACCAGCGTAAAGAGGCAGCCAGGGCAGCATAGACAGTTGAACAATGCCATCAAAAGACTTTAAGCACAATCAAGCAGACAGGCAACACTGAGACAGCAAGACACACCAAACCTGTAATTCAATCATCATGCCACCCAATAGACAAACTACTTTTGGAAACTTGTCTAATGCTTGGTATAAAGGCAGCCAGGGAAGCGAGAACAGTTGAACAATGCCATCAAAGACGGCAAGCAGAAGCAGGGCGGTAGGCAGCACAGACACACAAGAACAGATACAAGCCAGACAACATGCTAATGCAGTCATCTGATGTTCAGCATAAAGGGACAGCCATGGCAGCAGTGGAGAACATACACAAAGTGTTACTATGTAGCCTGGGGAGCACCAGGTATGTTTGCTAGGTTCTAGTCACTGGCTAGTGATAATGAACTCTCAGTGAGTAAGAAATGGTAGGCTGTGTGTATGTGTAGTTTTGGGGTGGCAAGTGACTTTTTATGGCTGACTAGTAGCTTGCAACATGACATTTTCACCCCTGTTTTTAATTTGCAGTAATTTTGCATCTGTGGATCTTAATTCATCAGATCATGGTTGCCTTTTCTCTTTGTATTTATACATGATTTTTTCTTTTACTTTTTTGGCTAATGTCTAGGATCTTTATTTCTACTCCTCTTGCAGTAATGTCTCATGAGTGGCTTTCTTCTGTCATGGGTAATTTCTCATAGTTCATTTCTTCTTTTGTGGTAAATGTTTTAGATCGTGGTATTTTCTGCATGCAAGGAATGCCTCTTAAACTTTGCAGCTGTTCTTCATTTAGCATTGAGCTTGAGCCCTTGGTAACATGCATCTGTTACAGAATGGGATTACACAGAATAATTCTGAGTCCAAATAACCGGACAAACTCAGGAAGATGGCAAGTCTCTATTTTATTACCAATTATCTACAACAGGTAGGTTACAACAAACATCAATGGACGTACGCTGATTCTCCACGATTTCCGCAAAAAACACACTCCGCAAAAAACACACTTATATACCTTTCTCATGCACCATACTGACGTCACCCTATGTGGCAAAAGTAAAAAACGTATCAAGGGTCGGGATTGGTTAAGGGAAGAATCTAGATATACAATCATATAGGAGCTCGGATTGTTGTTGGTTGTCCTTTGCCAGGACAACTTATGCCTACTGCTACAAACATGTCATTTAAGAAAAATTAGTTACACAGTGTTTCATTGGTTTCTCAAGCTATAAGATCCTTCGTTATACGGACTAAATCAATTGGTTTGGCATGTGCCTGGAACATTCAGTTCAATTAGAAACACATAAGCCAAGACCCAGGTGCAGGGAGATAGGACATGAAGCTGCCTCACCACCCAATTAGCCCAACATCGCTCATCACCCATGCCTTCTGCATGCAATTGTCTTTGTACTTGGCCTTGCAGAACATTCTTGTCCTAGGAATTCAAAGGAAGTGAGGGTACTCGCTATCATTTCTGGAACTCCAAGTTCAAGTCCTATTTTCAGACTCCACTCATGTGACAAGAGACCACCATTTTGCTCATTCTGCATTAATGTCTTTAATGAATTGAGACTTGGCATCCTTTGTATTCTTTCCTTCACCTTAACGTGAGAGGATTCATCCTCCGCAAACATGTTCTTCTTCAGTGTAAATAGCTGACCTCAATTTCTAGGATCTTGACTTCAGGCCAGACATCCTCGCAACGCAGCTCCAGCAACCTAGTATTCTACTGTGACACAGCTTTTCATTCTCCTTTCATAGTTTATGGCTTATCTATTTCATGAGACCAATGTCCAGCTTCTATACAATGTTAACTTTGCCTGCATTATATTCACTACTTATAGTTAGCCTATACGATGACTTGATCTATCTTGCATTTCAGCGTGTATATATCCTTTATGCTTCTGATTTCTTCATCCCTTTCTCTCATGTACTTTTCTTCTTTACACGTTTAAGGGTCACTTGATTCTTTACTTCGTTATTTCTCCTCTGGGATCCATTCATTGTATATATTCAGTACTTCAGGACTTCATGCACACTTTCTTGTGATGTCATCAGTCCGCTCTCTTAGTTCGTTTTCATATTTCTTCAGGGATTTCTTCCTGCAGGCCATTCTGTCCTGGAGGATACATTTGATACGGTTGTCTCAATTGATACCTTCTTCCAAATGCTTGCTGCAGTATTAGTACAATAGCTGTTGTCAGACAGGGCACGGTCTCATGACTCCAATACAGGGGAGGTAGGGGGGTAGGGCCTGCTCCTCTACAGCATTATTGTGGGAGATTTTCATTTCTTCTTCTCTCGAGATTAATATCTCATGTTATTGTTTCTCCCCACCTGTGATGTAATGAATGAGACTTTTTTCCTGTCTTTTGAGGCCAGTGTTTCAGAGTTTGGCCTATTTTTCTCCATCAGTTATCTCTTCTCATGCATTTCTCAAATCAGCCTCCTGCAAGGCCATTTTCATGGCTTTAAAAGCCTTCCACACATATGTCGTCTTCTAGGATTATACAGCTGGTATGCATTATATCGAGAGATAACCCCCTATGCGTTCCTTCTGTTGGGGGCTGTTGCACAGGAACGTATCCCTGCCAACTGCCCGATTGGTGAGGGTTTGCAATGCCCAGTCAGGAAAGTTGATCAGGCTGGTTCATGTCCTCACTGCCGGGCACTGCAGCAGTGGGTAGTTTAACTTATTTTCCAGATGTGAGTGCACCGGAAATGCTATAAAGCGCGAGGCCTACCACCCCGGAAGAGCTAAGGCTGTTTACTGTCTCTCTGACACACAACTAGAGACCGCAGGTCGATTGGACAGCGCCCTCAAAATCTGTGAGGGCCATAATGGCCACATGGAAGACAAACAGACCAGCTGAGATGGCCCAGAATGAGGGCAATGTGCTAAACAGGTGAAGCGTAGTTCAGCATTTGTGCACTAGCATTACACAACCGTTGCAGCTTCGGTGTTATGCACATAGGTAGCATCACATACAATGCATTTACATTGCTACAACCTGTCAAAGCAAAGGCACAGACCGAAGAGTACAGGTAGAATGATGGAAGAAATGGCTGCAACCCCCAGGCTTCCAACTGCGGCCGCCGGAGCAGCCATTACATGGCCATTGTCATCATTTGAGGGTTCCAACCTGTACCCACTGCTAAACCTGGGGCTAACTCTGCTACCCCTGACACTGTCTCTGCTAAACCTGGGGCTAACTCTGCTACCCCTGACACTGCCTCTGCTAAACCTGGGGCTAACTCTGCTACCCCTGACACTGCCTCTGCCAAACCTGGGGCTAACTCTGCTACCCCTGACACTGCCTCTGCTAAACCTGGGGCTAACTCTGCTACCCCTGATACTGCCTCTGCTAAACCTGTGGCTAACTCTGCTACCCCTGACACTGTCTCTGCTAAACCTGGGGCTAACTCTGCTACCCCTGACACTGTCTCTGGTAACCTGGGGCTAACTCTGCTACCCCTGCCACTGCCTCTGCTAAACCTGGGGCTAACTCTGCTACCCCTGACACTGCCTCTGCTAAACCTGGGACTAACTCTGCTACCCCTGACACTGCCTCTGTGACTCTGCTCGGATATCAGAAAGCGAAAGAGATCTCTGATGAGAGCCCTGTTGACTTTCCGAAGGTGCCAACCCCTCTCCCTTCCCCAGCCCCGTAGCAGCCTCCACTTGGCGGGTATGTTGCTCGGGGTGGAAGAAGGGCACATGAAGCATTAACCGATGTTGGATGAAATAACAGCGAAGTAGGGTTCTGAGCTTGGTACATGATGTTAGCCAATGGTGGTGTGTGATGTTGGAGGTCATTGCTGGGGCATTTGAGGCCGTGCCTGTCATATGCGGCCTGCCACTCTGGCTCTGAAACTCCATTCCTATGGGGACTGGTATTGGATGGCATTATTTGGGCACTTGAGGCTGAGCTTTGTATATGATGGTAGCAACAGAAATATGTGAGGATACATTTTGCACATTGTGACTATACCAGGAATATTGGGCATTAGCTGGCATTGGATGGCATTTCTGGGCACACTGCTGTTAGTCTATGAGGGCAGCACCTGTATGTGAGGCTGTACCTTTTATATATGCCCTTTCCTGCCACGTGTGGCTATAAAATGATACAGTGTCAGCCTATGCATATTATGGCAGCACCTGGAAATGTAGGCATATATTACTATAAAATGACTTATAACGGGTGTTGCATGCTATAATTGACATGAGATAGTAGTAACTGGCCTTGGGTACAATGACGGATCCCCTCGCCGAAGATTGTTCTGCTCGATGTACCCCTTCCATTTGATAAACCCACTTAGAGCATATCAATGTGGTTGATAACTGAAATAATTGTTTGTCTGCTCTATTTCTATTTAAATAATCTACCTAAGGCCATGTCTCTGGATAGAATCACCCTGTGGCCTGATATCGGTAGTTATTGGTCAACATCAGGAGCTGGGTGTGACCATGAAGGAAGCCATAATGCACAGGACCCTCGAGCGTGACACAGGGCACATGCTCACCTGTTGAGCCCTGCCTTGCAGGAACTTGGAGAGACATTCCCAAAATATTTTCTGAAACCCTGCCGGGTTCACAAGGTGGCCTAGAAACCCAATGTGGGCAGTGGTGTGAAGGCTGATAAAAGGTCCAATATGACGACGTGCAGCAAATACCCCACATGAGCCATGCCACTTCTGATCCTCCAACCGTCACTCCTTTGCTCTTCTCGCTCCAAAGCACAGGAATGTTCTTCCTTTTTTGGGTTTCTTTCTTATCTCTCTCAATTCAAATCTTGTCTTACAGATCATCTCTAAACTTGACTTGTTCGCCTTACAAATTTGTACTTATTGTACCATTCGTGAAGATTCGCTATGAAGCCCTTAGCTGTTGAGCGCCATACAAATACAATAACCCACAAAGACCCCTGTTATGGTGTTT
Organism: Ambystoma mexicanum; assembly: GCF_040938575.1. NCBI lineage: Eukaryota > Metazoa > Chordata > Amphibia > Caudata > Ambystomatidae > Ambystoma > Ambystoma mexicanum. The sequence goes on from NC_090932.1 coordinate 1,078,388,449, forward strand.
TTCACTGGCATTCACCCTGGTGCATCTAACAGCCTCCACAGTGGTGTTTTCGCATCAGTGAACAATGTGTTTGCTTTGGCATTAAATCTCCCAGCGATATTGACTACATACTTATGTACTTTTAGGTTTTCCCGTGTGACACGCAATAAATAAAAAACCAGGAAGGTGTACCAAACACACTGAACTACACACACACACAGCCATTGACCCAAATAACCCCTTACCCACTAATCCCGTTAGTACATACAATCGGTCAACTAAACCATACAACTCATTAAAAGATGCCCACAACCCCAGATACTTCTCAGTCCTATCCTGCCTTGAAAACAAAACCTTATCGGTTACCAGACATTTGGTCGAAAAAAATTGGTCGACTGGACAAATGGTCCAACCAATTTGGTCGAAAACCAAATGGTCGAATTTTTTTATTTTTTTATTTTGACCCCTTTTTTTTGGGGGGGGTTTCCCCAACCCCCTTTTTTTCTAAAAAACCCTTTTTTTAAAAAACGAAAACCCGAAAAATATATATATAAATAAAAGATAAAAATCGACCATTTGGTTTTCGACCAAATTGCGTCGACCAAATGTCTTTCGACCAGTTTTCAGTCGACCAAATGTCTGGACACCACCTTATCAACACTTGACAAAACTGGCAACTCATTTACCCAATCCTGCGCCTGGGGTTTCTTCTGTGTCATCCAAACCCTCAGTATCTGCTTAACAGCCACTAGAAGCGACCACGCCAATATTTAGATAGCAAAGGGGAAGGTGTGAGGATTGGTACTCCTATCTCTTGCAGCAGCATTATTCCAGTGTATCTCTCTGGATTACTTTGTTGTGCCCCTGATCTCTTGCCTGCCTACCAGACTGCCTCGTCTTGTTTCACTCATTCTTACTGCCCTTAGATCGTCTTTTGAAATGCCTTGGTTTTGCCCTTGTCTAAGTGCTCTCGCCACCCATTGAGACCCGTGTCTTTTCCTGGCCTGTCGCTATTGTTCCATTGTTGGTTAGAAGCTCTTTGCGACCTGTCTCCTTTTCACCTTGGGTTCAGCTTACGCTTGCCGGGACTCTTACTTTATTTTTTCCTGCCTATCTTTTTCCCCACCAGTTCACCATTGCATGGGGTCCTGACCCTGGACCGCGAACTTTCCTTGCACGTATTTAACAGCTCAGCATTCATTATCGTGTTGTGTGGTCTCTACTGGACTACCATAATGGGTTTCCTTCTCTGCCACCTTGTTTCATCGCACCTTGATTGTATGATACTTTTCTGTTTTTCGTAAATGGCCAGCAACATGCTAGGTTACAGTTTTCTCAGCACGGTTTCTGATAGCCATACCCATCAGTCTGTCGTTCTCATCAATGTATTGTTAGATCATGCATGCACCTTTTGTCCTTTGCGGCTAAACGCTAGATCTTGTGCGATTTTTCTCCCCAACGTTTCCTGTACTACTTTTGCGGGCTTTCTTCGTGGGCACTTTCTTATAGCCTCATCGGCACATGATGTGACGAAGTCCCATATTTTAGCCTCAGTAGCGGGTCGGTGGTGGCCATGTGTCCCTAGCGGTGGGTGAATTTTCAGAGAGTAGAAGCAGAATTCGCAGCATTGTCGTTGCTTCTGTATAAAACTGTAACTTCCGTGCATTTCTTCACTGCGGCTGATTTTCTTGATAAAATGGAACTGTGACCAGTGCTCGCACATATTGTGGTGGACAGAGGCGTTGCTGGTGTGGGGGGGGGGGGCTATAGCCTCTTTTGATTGTAGCCCTGGATCGAAGCTCAGGAGCTACAACCAAAAGGCTAGCTAGCCCCTAGTCCCGACAGTCCCGACATTAGCGCAGCCCTGGATCTTTTCCAGATCTAGCAACACCCCTGATGGTGGAGATGTTCTGCTGAACTCCGACAAGTGTCCAGGCAGAGAGAGTTTTAGTGCCATCTGGGCCATAGAGAGCAACAAGGGCACCTGCCTGTCCACTAAAAGTGTAGAGAGGCTTGCTTTCATAAAGGTGAACAGCCATCTAATCCCTAAGCATCTAACGATCCCCGAGTGAGTCATCCCAGAGAACGCACACGCAACAGATGCGGACGACCATGATGTTCTAGTCCAGTGCAAATTCCACTTTTGCCTCATCTTATATAAATGTATAAAAGATGACATTTTCCCGAAGAATACAGTGTGTGGAAAATATGTGCCTTTCTTTAAAGATGCACTCTAGTCAAAATGGCGTCCTCCTTCCCGTTCTGTGTTTGGTGGATGTCCCACTCCTTCCTCTGTCCATCCCCTTCTTGACACTTCTGACCTCTCCTGCAAGATAAAAGATAAGAGAAAAAGGTGAGGTCAGTCACGGCATGCTCATTCTTCGAAAAGGGTATTGGGCTAGGGCACAGAGATAGGGGTAGCTGGACAGAGAGTGAATGAGAATACCTATATTTTAAAAAAAAAACAATGTATTGATCAGAGACGGACAACCATGCCACATATAAAACTTTGTCAACAAGCCAACTGTATTACATCTGGTCAATAATGCTCCCTGGATTACCAGGTTTGGGGCCTCATTACGACTTCGGCGGTAGCCATGCCGCTATTGGCGGCATGGCTGCCGCCGAAATCGGGTCCGGGTCCGGGTTCCCAGAATGGGAAATTACCGGGCCATTCCGAGTTTGGAGAGCCCGGTAATTCCTCCCTCCAGGAACCCGGCCCTGGACCTTCCCCACTCAAATCTGAGCCCCGATAGGGCACAATGGGAATGGGAGAGGGTGCAAACAACGGGCCGATTATGAGTGGTCCGTTGTTTGCTCCCTCTTCCCCTTGCGGGACCCGGTAAGGACGCCTGGTTTGACCAGGCGTTACTTACCGGGTCCTGCGAAGGGAGCTTGTAATGAGGCGGAACAGGTTTAACTGGTCCATCTCCTTTAGCAGAGCCTGTTAACCCGTTCCGCCTCACTCGTAATGAGGCCCCTGGTCTTTTATCCAGTGCCTCCAACTATTTTCAATATTCCCCCAACTTATACCCCTCCCCTCCTCCTTGCCCCTCCCTCCCTTTTAACCCAAATTCTTCAGTGTCCAGAGTCTTCAAACGCTATGGAGTACTTTCTGGGCTGTGTGTGGAAGGTTTTGCCCATACTTAGCCTCTCAGATGACGTGCATATTTTTAAGTATTCGTGGTTTGTAGAAGTGGGCTTCCCTGTCTATCTCAAACTCATGGAAGGGATTCCAGACTGCTAGGAACTTCAAATATTTCCCAGCTCGAAGGGCCCATATCTTTTCCATTGCCATGACCCCCCCCATATCTTGACCCACCACCAAGCAGTCGTCGGCCCTGTTTCACACTTCCATCTCTGTGCCAGGGTCATTCTCGCGGCTGACAGTAAGTGCGTGATTAAGGTGGCCCTAGGCCCAGACATTGCATGAGTGCCTTCGACAGCCACTCCTAATAAAATAGTCTTGGGAGACATAGGAAGCTCCACCCCTGTGATGTCTTTTATGTGCCCCAACACTTCTTTCCAATATGCCACTGCTTTGGGAAAAGACCACGACCTGTGGTATAACTCTCCCCTCTCCCCACAATTCCATTTTTTAAAGGTGCGGCCTAGTCAAAGCGCTTTCCACCCATCCTCGTCCTTCTGTGTTTGGTGGTACTCCTCCCACTGACCATCCCCTTCTCGATTCCAACACCGCAAATCTCCTGTAAGAAAACATTCAGGGAATCTATCCCTTTTATCATGCGCCATCCCAAGCACTTATTGAACCTATTGATCTGTTTATCCAATTTACCGAGCTCTGCATCACTCAAACTCCCTCTATTTGACTCAATCTGATGACCTAATTTACCCTAAGAAATCTACACCTCACCCAAAGCTCTGCATCACTCAAACTCCCTCTATTTGACTCAATCTGATGACCTCATTTACCCTAAGAAATCTACATCTCACCCAAAGCTCTGCATCACTCAAACTCCCTCTATTTGACTCAATCTGATGACCTCATTTACCCTAAGAAATCTACATCTCACCCAAATTCTCTGGGAACCAGGCAAACATCAGAAACCGAAGTATCTTTGTTTAAACTAGTTAATCCAGAAGATATGTGGACAAAACCATTGCGTCACCGATTTGTCGGGGATTACAATCAGTGGGAGCCCCAAACGAGGGTGGATGCATTTGCTCCCACAGCACAACATCAACCAAAATTCAGCAATGGTCGAATGCATGGGGAAATCAGATAGCCATTACCAACCCTCCTGCCTGACCCAGGCTTCATTTTAGAGGTAGACCAGTGATCAGAAAAGAACCAGCGGCAGCAACTGTAGCAAAGAGTTGGTAAACAAAATGGCACACAGCCCTGCTATGGTTTCAGTCTACAAATGCACACAAGGATGGGTGAGACAATCAGCTGAAGCAGAGGGACAATTTGTTTAATAAAAAGAGCCAATCCCTCAATAAGCTTAGTTTATTTTGGTCCATGGCTGAAAACTGCCCTGTGCTCAGACCAAGGATATGAAAGCTGTCAGTGCTTCAGGGTGAGTGAGGGAGTTTGGCAAAGCAGAGCAGTGGTGTTTCGGAGCAGCAAGGAGGAGAGCGTGGACTGTTCCAGGTGATATTTCTGCATTGTGACGGCCGAACATAAAACCAACTGATTTATTTCGGCAGATTTTGTGCAGCCCTCAAAATGTGGAATGATCACATAGGGGGGCAAGTTTACCCCCCACAATCCATGGGAAGGTGATCCCATCCCCACCCTCTCCCGCGCTGGTGGGATTTCTTAGAAAACAGGGTGTTTTAGCCCCTAGATGCCCTTTACTCCCCTTCTGACTCCCTTTCCCACCCAAAACATTCCCATCCCTTCCCCAGCACTCACACAGACACCCAAACACAGACATTTACCCTGTTGGCCCACCACATCACTTCCAGCCATGCCAGCAGTGATTGTGGCAGGATCTATCACCACCCTCACAAGGTCTGCACTGCAATCTATGTAGGCACAGCAACATCTGGCACTGACATACCCACGGGTGGCTCTGAGGATGACTACCCGTGGCCCCTCAAACCCAACAGGCGGAAGGGACCCGTTGAAAGCTCATCATCCTGACTAAGCAATGGCAGAGGTTCCACCCAGCTAAAACAAGAGAGTAGACAGATTCCACTCAGCCAAAACAAGAGAGTAGACAGAGGTTCCACCCAGCCAAAACAAGAGAGTAGACAGAGGTTCCACCCAGCCAAAACAAGAGAATAGACAGATTCCACTCAGCCAAAACAAGAGAGTAGACAGAGGTTCCACCCAGCCAAAACAAGAGAGTAGACAGAGGTTCCACCCAGCCAAAACAAGAGAGTAGACAGATTCCACCCAGCCAAAACAAGAGAGTAGACAGATTCCACTCAGCCAAAACAAGAGAGTAGACAGATTCCACCCAGCCAAAACAAGAGAGTAGACAGATTTCACCCAGCCAAAACAAGAGAGTGGACAGATTCCACTCAGCCAAAACAAGAGAGTAGACAGATTCCACCCAGCCAAAACAAGAGAGTAGACAGATTTCACCCAGCCAAAACAAGAGAGTGGACAGATTCCACTCAGCCAAAACAAGAGAGTAGACAGATTTCACTCAGCCAAAACAAGAGAGTAGACAGAGGTTCCACCCAGCCAAAACAAGAGAGTAGACATAGGTTCCACTCAGCCAAAACAAGAGAGTGGAGCGATTCCACCCAGCCAAAACAAGAGAGTAGACAGAGGTTCCACCCAGCCAAAAAAAGAGAGTAGTGCAGGGGATACTTGAAGGATTACAGACTGTGACTTTTATTTGATCAGCAGGAGGGGGAGACCACAGGAAGAGATGGGCAGGCTGATGTGGTACTAAGCAACCTGGAATTGCTCAGAATTGATTTCTTTAGAGATCCCTCTTTCTCACAAGCAGTTCATTGTTGTTGTTAAACAAACACTATTGAACTAAATGTTCAGTGTCACAAATTGTATGTTAATCACTGAGCCATCCTAGTGTCCAATAGTAAATGTATGCACCATTCAGAGCATGACAGACTCTGTGCTGTGGCCTGCTCTACAGCCAGACTACACCATGTCAAATAAGCCACCCCCTTCCAACCATGTGTTCACATTGGAGAAAACGACCTCCTCCAAAATCTTTCCTATTAGGATAAGATTGGTAATAGGGGGGATAGTTGGCGAGATCCTCAATATATTGATTTTGCAAGGGCAAACGAATCCAAAATCCTTCAAGTCCTCGGTTTTTGACTCGAGTAAGGAGCACCTTATCACCACTTGCCCTCCTGTGGGCTGTGCTCCCCCGTCCTCCAGAACTAGGCACTCCACCGCAGCTCCCCCTCTCCTCTTCTCTCTGTATTTTCCCGCCTTTTGTCTGGTGCTCCACCGCTTTCTATCTAGGATGACCTAAGTAAACGCTAAACATAAAGGCCTACTTACAGTTCTCTGATGCAGGCAAACAGGTCCCCACATTCCCAATGCATTTCAGGCAGCCTTTAGAGCTGGATTACTTTGTTGTGTCCCACGCGTGTGTGCACGCCCTGATGGTCAAGGCATCTCAAGTGGCGTTCTGCTCTCAGTTCTACACAATAAGATCTGCGATTCGTTGTCATGCGCTAATCTGCATGCATTTTGCAAGCATAATGCCTTAGATGTGGGGTCCAGATCAGAAACCCAGTTTGGTCACTCCACACTGAAGACCATTTTGGGGTTGACCTTTGTTATTTGTTCTTCCCCCAATTCTAATTTCAGAATGCTTTCATAGTTGTTCTATGAGTCTGGAGGATGGGTGACGATGTAGGAGGAAGACCGCCTTCTATCCTCCTGCCCTCCTTTCTTTAAGTGTATGGGCCTCATTAGGACCTCTGGCGCTCCCGTAATGAACGGTGCTGGTACGGGACCGGCACCATTCATTACGGGATGCCCTATTTCGAGGCCTGCTAGCGGGTCCCGCTTTTCACGTCTGGTCTGACAAGCCGTAAAAAAGCGGGACCCACTAGAAGGCCAGGATGCTAACAACTGGCTCATCATTAACCGGGCTCAAATGGGAATGGGGATTGATTTTTACCAGAATAACCCGGTTATTGCCCTTTTCTTGGACCCAGTAAAAAACCATTACCAGCGACAGCCGTGCCCTTAATAAGGGCATGGCTGCCGCCTGGGTCGTAATGAGGCCCTATGTTTTAGAACAAGTGGAAAGGAAAAAGTACTGAAGAATCGTATGCTGCAAGGGTGTTCGAGTAGCAGTATGTGGACATTGAGGTGTTCCAAGGATTCTGCCTTGGCACACCTTTTGTGTTCAGCAACATTGTATTTTGGTGTCGCTGACCTGCAGTGTGAACATCTCATGAGTCTCTTCCCCTTAAACTCTTGCCTGCAAGTAGAAGTTAAAATCTTTGTTCGGAAATAAAATTCCCATCAAAGAACACTTAAATACAGTCAATCTTATAATCTGTGAAAGTAAACTAAAATCATTCATTAAAATATTAAAAATTGCTTGCGTATCATAAAAGCTGTGTAAATATACACTGTGGGCTGTCAGCAAAGCCGGGACTGACAATAAATGCCTGAGTGCTGATTGTGCATGTCTATACTTGGACGCTCTTAGTACCGGAGTTATGAGATCTTTCCTTGGTTTTATTAGAATGGGACGAATGTTTGCTCCAACTTTATAAGTCCCTCCTCTCTTGTGCAGTGCTCCATTGCTAGCGAGCTGGGTGTGTGCCATCCAAGTTTCATCCATGCATGCATGCATGCGTGCACATGTACATGTGATGTACGAAGGGAGATTTAGGGCAGTAATGTATATTGTCATATACTGTTTAATATGTAAGCCTTTTACTCTCTTCACACCAGCCACGTTGGGTACACACTGTGGGCCTCATTACGAGTCTGGCGGTAGCCGTGCTAGTAAAACCGGCAGGCTGCCGCCAGACCCATGGGGACTTGACCGGCTCTGGACTTGCCGGAATCACCGGGGCATTACAGCCCTGGCCGTCCGGTAATACTGGAGCCAGCATTCTGTTACTCCCCATTCCTGTGGAGTCCCAGAGGACCACGGAAACACCAGCACCAGGTCGTAATGGTGGCAGTGTTTCTGCATCCGTCTGCGGGCAGTTGCCGTCCTGCCCGCCAGGGCAGACCTGGCGGGCGGGATGGCACCCCCCGCAGATCTTGTAGTTTACAGGTCCGGAATCAAGGGTACTGGCACAGTTGATTCCGGACCGGCAAACTTGTAATGATCATCGTCTCCATTAACACGTCCATGCTTTGAACACACTCTTATACACCCTCTGGGCCTCATTCCGAGTATGGAGGTAATCATGGCGCTATTAGCACCATGACTACCTCCCATACCGGTACCGAATCCGCTCTGGTTCAATGGGGACTTACTGGTCTATTCCGACCTTTGCGGGACCGGTAAGTCCCCATTGAAAAAGCCATTCCCCATTCCCAATTGAGCCCCATAGGAAGGGGGAAGGCGCTGATAACGGTACCGCAAATTGCGGCACCGTTATTGGCTCTGATTTCCCTTAGCGGGTCCCGTCCTTAACACCTGGTAAAATCAGGCATTAAGGAAGGGACCCACTAAAGGAACTCGTAGTAGGGCACAAAGGGATTACCGGCACCGATGTCCTTAACGGTGCCCGGTATCCCTTTTCACCCAACTCATAATGAGGCCCTCTGTGTTTGAACCATTCACACTTGGAGTACAATCCATTTAAATTGAGAATTTTTTTAAAAGAATGACATTAATTGAAAAAAAATTGATTTCAAAACAACGATAAATGGCCAATGCAACTAGTACTTCAATAAATAAGCATTGAAGCATCGCTCAAAGTCTGAAAGGTGAGCAAATTCTGATGTTAAGGTGCCAATGGATCATGCATGAAGACAAACGAAACAAAGATAAACGAGGGCAGGTAAGGGTTGTGTATACTGAAAGTGCTGTGGATCAAGTTGAGTTTGCAAACAATTCTCTGGGCACTACATGTGGGGTCACTGCGTACGCGGAACGGACGGCCATGCTTAGCGGACACTGCAGGTAGGGTCACTGTGCTTGAGGCATGATCGAAGCATAGGTTCCAGGCACAGTGGCCAAAACCCATGTCTAGAAGGGATCACAGGCAGGGTGACTTTGCCCGGGCACATTGGCCACCTAGTACGGCCAAACATCAAGCCGAGAGGGCTATGCTGGCCTGGTCATTGTGCCCAACTCCTGGCCCCTGGCGAGGCAACACGCACCATGTCTGCTGGGCATAGCCTCAGACTATACTTGGTGGACGCTTCAGGTACAGTCACAATGCATGGTGCATGGCAAAAAAAAAGTATGCAGTGCGCTGTGCAGGTTGGATCTTTGTGCCCAGGTCATGGTCTTTCGTCCTGCCCCGGGGACAGTTTCTGCTGTGCGTGGCTACATGTTGGGTCCATGTGCCCGATGCACAAGGAGATGACAGTAATCCCCTGCCCCCTAAAATAATTGCTAATATTATTGTCATGCGAAGTTATGAATCATTAGTGTGCTAATATGATAAACTACTCTGAAGACAACACACTAAGAAACCTGGAAACGACACCAGTTGGAATTGCATCGCAAACATAACTCACCCTCACTATGCACTGATCATCATGACACCACACAGGAGATCACAGATGATTTCACAAATCGCATCATCCATGTCGCCGTTATTGACATTAAATAAGACATCACCACGGTGTGCACGCCCAGAACAAAGGAGGAGAGAGTTCTTGGGGCTCATTCAAGTATGGGGGTGCTGGAAAGAAGTGTCTGTAACGGAATTTCCATCACTTTTTCCACACGGTCATACTACAGGGTGGGCCCTGGAGTGGGTGATTTACCCTCCCTCTTTCTGCCAATAAATCGGCAAAATCAGCGTAATTACCGCCGCAGTAATACCGCCAAAATCCACCATGGAGTCCTAAGGACTCCAAATTAATGGGGACTATCAGTGCCACCACCGCTTGTAATCCGGTGGTAAATCATCCGGCCCAAGTGGCGGTAACAGTAATTCCATTGGGCAGCATTCCGCCCAACTCATAACGAGACCCCTTGTGTTTAGGCAGTGTAGTACATAAGAAGAATGCCCACATGCCATGCCCAGTGAGTAGACACGGAATACGTATTATGCCTGGGACATAGAAAGAGGCCACACCCCAGACAAGCGCTCAAAGGTTATTCTGTGGCGTGGCAGTGTTGCAGCCCATGCCCCAGATGTAGGCGTTGCCCTGGGAGTCGGTGGCTATCAGCTATGCCCCTGCCACGATATCCATAGGATCTAGTTCTGTGGAGATGGTTACTGCAGCTGGGGCATGCAAAGAGGCCAGGCCTCAGCCACCTGGCAGCAAACACACATGGCAAGAAATCAGTCCATTGCTTGGGTGTACTGTGTATAGGGTTCATGCACCTGGGCATGCCCCCCCGGCCCCTTGTAAGAAGTTGGATAGGAACTGGTGCACAGGGCATGGCCATAAGCCATAGCCAGTGAGCAGAAGACAGAAGAAGCTAATTCAAAGAGACCTGTGCTGAGTGCCTGGCTAGAAGCCCCTGCCCTGAAGTGAGAACTCACAAGGTATTGGCACAGTCCCTGTCATAGTATTATGCATGAGGGAGGTTGCAGCATAATCCCTGTGTCTAGTATTCCTGGCGCATGAACATATTAGTACCTTTGACGATGCCAGTTGGGAATTCACCTCTGATGTTAACAGTGATGTCATTGATGATGTCATTTGTGAAGTCAAATGGCACTTCACCAACAGTGGATGGTGAGAAAGTGTGGTTGCATTTATGGCCAACATGTGCTAATGTCAGTGTTTTTTAGGTTTTGCATTGTAACAATAACATTCTTTCAAATTACGTTTTTCTGTGAAAACTTTATATATATTTACATAAGTATATGATTCTTTCATATTGTAGCCATTTATTTAAGGTTGCATCAGGCTTTGTGAGGGAAAATAAGAAATGTTTACTGCAGAATGAATAGATCAAAACAATGCAAGCAAATGAACACATTCTGCAGATGAAACAGAACAATACACCAAACAGCGGACTGACCGGATGAAAAGACAACGTACAGCTCGCGCGCGCGCACGAACAAACACACAGGCATGGGCTGGCGAAACTGAAAATAAACACCAAACAGCAGAATAAAGAGATGAAAAGTATGCACACACAAAGCGCATATGCCTATATGCACATATCTACATGAGATATACCAGCATAAGCAGACCTCATTACGAGGCTGGTGGTACAGTATACATTTGCTTCTGGCGCCCAGAAAAGGGCAATTACCGGGTCATTATGACCTTGCCGGAACCGGTAATTGCCCTTTTCTGGGCGCCGGAAAAAATTCTTCCCCATTCCCATTGAGCCCTATTGGGCTCAAATGGGAATGGGGAAGGTGGTAGCACCGGTACCCTTAACAACGGTACCGGTGCTACAGTCCTGTTCTGCTCGCGGGTGCCGGTACGGCCACCAGATCAGACCTGGTGGCTGCAAAGGCACCCATGAGCAGAGTTTGTACTATGGCGGTACAGTAGCAATAGTGCTGGTAGCGCTACCTGCACCGTTGTTGCCTTACCGCCATACGTGTAATGAGGCCCACTATCACCAACAAGAACCCACGTGGAACAAACATATCCAAACAAATGTATTCATCCACCAAACATGTGGATAACTATGTGGATAACTATGGGCAATACTCAGTAAAAACAACCACTGATCTGATAAAAGAAAATGGACTCTCATACTGACAACTGCACTCAGGACAGACTTCAAGGGAAGGATCACATGGACTCACACACACACACCACATGGATTGAAAGGAAGAATAAAGGCAAACATTGTGCACATTCCATACACGCGGATAAACATTTACACACAAAAATAAAACGGAAATACATGTAACAAAAACAAGTTTATTAAAAGTGTTACCTTACCGAGCGATTTCATTTAACATTTCCCATTAATCAGTTGTTGTGCTCCTACAAATGTTTACAAACAAGCTACTGAAATTACAACACTTTAAAAAATCTTATTTCGACAGATCAAGTTCTTCGAATTGTTATCCAATATCTTTGTTGACTTTTCAATGAAAGTTCCTTGAAAAAGGCATACACCGTCAGATTTCCACATCTCTACATCATTATAATTTACTTTCCCGCATAGAATCAGGCTTTCACCCAGGCCACGCTAAGGAAACTCTTCTTTTCGCTGTGTCAAATTCTATTCTTCATGCCCTTCACCATTAACTCTCCTTCATTTTGCTGCTTTCAGATCTTCCGGCTGCTTTTGATATTTTTGAACACACTAACCTTCTCTGCTTCATGGCTTGACGGGTATTTCTGGGACTGCTCTATTCTGTTTTCTTCAAAACTACCAAATGGGTCTATTTCAGTTTCATGGATAGGTTCTTCTTCATATCCTTATTCTTTGACATATGGAATTCCTTCTTTAATTCTTTTGTTTGGTTTTCAAGAACATTTCAATGCAGTGGATACTCAGATCTTTTTTTAATGACTTCTTCTACTGATTCATGTCATCTTTTTCTAGCTCCGTGACTATCTTCTGTAGAATCCTGGATGGTCAACACACTTTTTTACGAATGTCAAAAAGATAGAATTGTTGTTCTTTCCTGGTACATCTCAAATTACTGGCCTTTATCATTTTCATTTCCTCCTCTTCAAATAACTCCTGCTCATACTATTAACTTTATCTTCAACTCTTCGTTTGCGTGTCAAGATCACATTTTGCACTCTCTCTCTTCCTTTTTGTTTTCAATTGTATGGAATTTTGAACATTTGCCACCTGCTAACTTTCTATTCCAAAAAGCTGCAACACCAACTTTAGTTCTTTGTCATCTAAATTGATGTTGTTCCCCTTATGTGCTTTGCATAAATATGCTTTACTTCCACTTCAGTCTTTCCTTCATTCGGCTGTCCATATTCTCTTCAACGTAGGTTTTTCTTCGCAATTGTCACAATATCCCTCGCACAAGTAAAATGACTCCTGATTAGGCCTAGATTTAAATTTTGCTTTATATACAGCCGTGCCGGGAAAACCAGCGTGGCTGCCACCAAACTCGTGAATTTACCGGCACCCGGCAGTGGGGACGAACAGGGGCATTCCGACTCTGGCGGACCCTGTCCGTCCCCATTGCCGGAATTCATTACTCCCCCTTCCCATTGAGCCCCAGAGGACTCAATGGGAATGGGGAGGTTGGATGCACCAGCACCATTTATGAATGGTGCGGGTGCATCCGACGTGTTGTGCTCGTGGGTGCCGTTCTGCCTGCCAATTCAGACCTGGTGGGCAGAAAGGCACCCGCGAGCACAACGGATTTTGCCAGTCCGGAAACAACGGTACCGGCAAGCTTACCGGTACCGTTGTTTCCAGAAGAGCAACCTCGTAATGAGCCCTAAAAAACGTGCCCATAATTCTGCTCCCATTTATCTTTCTGGCCTCATCTCTTCACAACAACCAACTAGACAATTGCATTCCTCCTACGAAGAAGAGCTACTATCTGTTCAACACCCCTCTTGTGCCTCTTTGCGTTTCTGCGCTTTCCAATTGCTGGTACCCAAATAATGAAATGCTCTACCTCAGGATTTGAGTTTGTACAGTAGGCAATCGTTGTTTAAGCCAAGTTTAAAACAATATCAATTGAATGTTGATGTTAATCTACTGATTTATATTGATTGATGATCTTGATTGTTGCAATATATTATTTGTATCTTGTTTCATTCAATTTGATCGGACCGTTATCATTGGCTTTGTACAGCACTTTGGATGGAATTGGTACATAAATAGAAACATAAGGTAGAGTTTTCAAACATTGTGAATGCAAGTGCAAAGCGACACACACTTAGTGCAAACACAGCAAAATATAAAGTTGACAAAGGTTGGGAATTCCAATGTTAAAGTACCAGCAAAATGTACCAATTGCTTAATCCAAACAAAGTCAACACAATACAAATTGAATCTTAGCTAACACTACACCACTACTTCAAAACACTCACTACGCTCAATACTGAATACTGTAATTGTATGTTGAACCAGTGTGAATTCACAACGAAGCGCATTGGACGCTAGTAGTGAGTTATGCATGAGTAGTATTAAGCATCTATTTAAAACATTTTATTTTGCCAACCTCACTTAGTTTTCACTGGAAATATCTTAATCAGAAAACCTTTTCACCCTTGTTGCTGCTCTTACATGTTTAGTGAAGTGCACAGATAAGTGGGACATGGCCATTGCTATATTTTCTTCAGTGCCCACCAGCAGTCCTTTCCTCGCAATTCCATGGGAATGAATGCCCACTTATTGAGAACATCTTGTTAATTGCAGATCGCTCCACTCAACTCTACTTCTGCCATCTGGAGGTTTTTTCCTCCTCTGCCCCAAAGGACCTCTCCATTCCAGCTACCTGTGCCTCTCCTGCACTCTTTCTGTAAACCCCTGGGTGTGTCCCCTATCTACAGGGCTTAGTTGCTTCCTGCCTAACATTGTGCTTTATAAATGCCATACACAGGGCTCAAGTCGAGGGTACACGCGGGGGGACGGAGTCCACCCACTTTATTCAGAGGTGGGACTCAGTCCCCCCTAGCTAAAAGAGAAATATTGATTGTCCTCTTTGAATTTATGAATTAAAGCCACCCTCAGGATCAAACCGCAGTCATCAGGTTTGTAGGCTAGAAACGTCACCACTGCACTACATTACCTGGTGACAAACAACAAGCAACTAAAGGGGAAATATCCCGTTTCGGTACTGCAAGCCCCAGGGAAAACATTTCTACTGGTTCTTGGAGTGTAAAACACGCACACCTTTTAACGTTTTCAAAAAAACTATTAGACGAAAATATCCTCTCTTGGTTTTGTGTTTGTGTTGATTTTATGCCATTCGTCCTGTTCAATTTGGGTGGTTATGCAAAGCCAATTAAATGAAATTTGCATGTTTCGCCTTAATATGCACATTTCTGGCGACGTCACATCCTATTGCGTTTGTTGATGAGTCCCCCCACTTTAATTTTTAGGACTTGACCCCTGGCCATACATGAACGCGTATATACATACATACATTCATTCATGCATTACATGCACCCAAAATGCTACTTTTTCCAGGCTTCAGTCACCCTTAGACGCCTGTGTGAATCAGCTCTGTAACATATCAGACAGGGGATATTTTGGGAATCACTGGACAGTTATCATAGCATTTTTAAGCAGCCATCTGCAAGCACTGTGTCACAGTGTTCTGTTTTCATTCTGACCTCCGGAATGGATAGGCTTTGGAGATGAAGAGCACTGGTTGCTTGGAGATAGCTCAGAAAAGTGTCCCGTTTGCCAGTGTAAACAATAATTTCCTTTGGTGGGTCGGCTGATTATTGCCAGAGCATTTCCTTGGACCACTTTGGTCCCCGAGCTGTGTCTGGAAAGACAGAAAATAAAATAAAAAATCAATATGGGTCTTCTTTAGATTCATTTTCGACTTCAGACTTCAAAAGATTTGGAACATCGGCCAGTATGCCAACTAGTACAGAATACTGTCTAAAAAATGTATTTTAAATATATAGCTAGCCAAGGTGCGTGCCAATAGCATAGATTAACAGTCACAAATCATGTATCACCAAAATAAAGGGTAGGGTTCAAGCTTAACTGTATACCTTGGTGGACTGGCCTATAGGGAACTCTGGAGATTTCCCTGGTAGGCCTCTGCACCCTGAGCCTCTTTTGTGTGGTATTTTCAAATGTCCCTATAGGAAAAGGGTTGGGCTTGCTGAACATGTGTAATATGGGGCCATTTTGAAAAATATTTCCAGGCCCTCTTTTGGTTCCCAGTCCACCCCTGACTGTATAGATCCTTGTCTACACTGAGACTTTCAGAAAGGAAGAGACATATATGGAATAACCGGGAATAGCATTGCCCGATCAACACCCACGGAAGTGGCTGCAGTTTGTTGCGAGTTACTGTGGAATTTGGAAACAACTTTAGAATGATCGTCTGTGAACGGTCAGAATTGGAATAGTGATGCATGCTCCTATAACAAAGTACCCCTCCCCCATGTTCATGTCAATGGGCTGCATTTAAAGCTGTGATCCGGGGATGAAAAATTGAACAGAAAAACAGGTGACTGAGGGAACATGGGGGAGACTCTCTACTCTAAAACAGTAAATGTCAGTGTAGGAGTGCAGTTAGCTAGTTAGGATCAGGTGCCCCTTAGGAAAAGGAAACAGATAATTGAATTGGGATGATCATGTGCGTACCTGAGCAAACGCCTGACTGCAGAGTCATGAGGATGGGCCCGCTGAGGCGAAATGTTGCACACCTCCACGATCAAATGAACAGACTGGTGCAAACAGAGTCATCAAGAGGCATAATGTCTATTCACAGAGCGGTAGAACTCCAATGGATCAGCCCAAATCCTGGCATGTGGGCACTTCCTGGCTCCAGGTGTAGGGGTGTTGGAGAAGCAGAGTTCCCTATAGGCCAGTCCACCCCTGGCAGAGTGGTGCAAACAGGGTCATCAAGAGGCATAATGTCTATTCACAGAGCAGTAGAACTCCAATGGATCAGCCCAAATCCTGGCATGTGGGCACTTCCTGGCTCCAGGTGTAGGGGTGTTGGAGAAGCAGAGTTCCCTATAGGCCAGTCCACCCCTGGCAGAGTGGTGCAAACAGGGTCATCAAGAGGCATAATGTCTATTCACAGAGCAGTAGAACTCCAATGGGTCAGGCCAAATCCTGGCATGTGGGCACTTCCTGGCTCCAGGTGTAGGGTTGTTGGAGAAGCAGAGTTCCCTATAGGCCAGTCCACCCCTGGCAGAGTGGTGCAAACAGGGTCATCAAGAGGCATAATGTCTATTCACAGAGCAGTAGAACTCCAATGGGTCAGGCCAAATCCTGGCATGTGGGCACTTCCTGGCTCCAGGTGTAGGGTTGTTGGAGAAGCAGAGTTCCCTATAGGCCAGTCCACCCCTGGCAGAGTGGTGCAAACAGAGTCATTAAGAGGCATAATGTCTATTCACAGAGCAGTAGAACTCCAATGGATCAGCCCAAATCCTGGCATGTGGGCACTTCCTGGCTCCAGGTGTAGGGGTGTTGGAGAAGCAGAGTTCCCTATAGGCCAGTCCACCCCTGGCAGAGTGGTGCAAACAGGGTCATCAAGAGGCATAATGTCTATTCACAGAGCACTAGAACTCCAATGGGTCAGGCCAAATCCTGGCATGTGGGCACTTCCTGGCTCCAGGTGTAGGGGTGTTGGAGAAGCAGAGTTCCCTATAGGCCAGTCCACCCCTGGCAGAGTGATGCAAACAGGGTCATCAAGAGGCATAATGTCTATTCACAGAGCAGTAGAACTCTAATGGGTCAGGCCAAATCCTGGCATGTGGGCACTTCCTGGCTCCAGGTGTAGGGATGTTGGAGAAGCAGAGTTCCCTATAGGCCAGTCCACCCCTGTCAGAGAGGTGCAAACAAGGTCATCAATATGCATACTGTTTATTCACAGAGTGGTAGAACTCCAATGGATCAGCCCAAATCCTGGCATGTGGGCACTTTCTGGCTCTAGGTGTAGGGTGTTGGAGAAGCAGATGAGTTTTTAGTTGTTTTCTGTAAGTATGAAAGCTGGATTTATTGCAGAGCTCCCTCAAGGTTTATCGTCTATATGGCATCGGCCAGGCACCAGAAGTGTCATCGCTCTGTTGAAGTCTAGGAAAAGGTTGAGCTGTATAGAAGGTTTTAGGTTGTAAAGCATATGCTTTTGTTGAGCTCGGGAGGTAGGCTCCATCCTATATATATATATTGCGAGACATCTATTTTGAATGAACTTTATTTTGGGTACATGTTTAGTGCAATCCTAGCTTCACGAAGCAACGGATCCCTGCACATCTTTAGGGGTTACAGACATACATTAGATGGTGATGGGGGGCAGGGAGGGCAGTGTCCCAACACCTTAGCATTTATTAGCGACATACTATTGGGAAGTATAGCTGATTACCTTTATAAGTGGCCGTAGATTCAATCTCTGGCACACACGAGATGTTCTAGCAAAAAGGAAGTTGATTTCACAAAATCAGAATTTCTGTAGATGGTTCAAACTACCTACCCAGAAAGAAACACTTCAACACTGTTTAATTGAATGTTCAGATTTGGTAGATTTGAGAAAAAAACACTTTGCAAGGGTGACATTTTTATTACTTCCCATGGACCATATGCAAGCGTGGCAATGAATATTTACCAACACTAAATTGTCGGTTCGCATAGCAATTGTACAATTCCTGAAGGTACTATTTAAAACTGATTAATAGATCATGTATTTTTCTGATTGTTTCTTCCCATGTATGTTTTATCTTTTTCAAACTTTCATGTAGTGAATTTTATGTAATTCACATGCTCTACCTAGTAATGATGATCTAATGTGAATCCGTAAAGAAGAATTTTAACGTATGTTAATCAAATTGTGGAAAATCAAAATGATTCTCTTTTATACCTGTTTCTGTTTTGAAAGGTTTAATATTTTGAACCAACCAAAATAAAAATAAAAATTAAAAATTAGCGGCATACTATTTAAGCTGGCAGGGAATAAAATAGTGTACATTTAGAGTTAGGGGGGAAATGTAACAATGTTGAATGTGGGTGGGCGGTGGTATACAGGAGTGGAGGCCCCCTGCGGTTATCTTACAATGTGTGCAGAGGTTGTTTCCTGAAGAGAAGGATCTTGAATTCTTTTCTGAACTGCAAGAGGGTAGGGGCAAGAGGGTAGGGGCAAGTCTGATGTTGACAGATATGAGGTTCAACAGTCTGGAGGGGTAGGCTGAGCATGAGTGCCACTGGCTTTCTTTTTTGTAGTTCTAAGGCTCTAGTATAACCAGATCCTGGCTTCTGGTGATGTGCAAACAGCCAGATCTTGTGATTCTGTTAGCCAGGTAGGAGGGAGCATGCAGTAGGAGGGCTTTGTATATGATACATATGGCTTTAAAGATGATTTATGCCTATGCAGTGCAGCAGGTGAAGTACGTGAGTTATGTGGTTTTATTTGTGGATGCCTGTGATGCGACATCTAGGGCACCTCTTATGTATGCCACAGTGGTGGTGGTTAGGATAGTGAGCTGGGTGTTTCCTCTATCCAGGTGTGATAGGACCAGAGTCTGTATGGTAGGTCTGAAGACGGTGTCTAACAGGAAGGAGAAGCGGCTAGCTCCTGGGACTTGGCACAGGGTTGCAGCTAGGTAGTGAAGATCTTGATGTTTTTGGAAGAGACCCAGATCGGGATGTAGGGGTGTGCAGTGCTGTTTGTGAGGGGAGGAATTATGTCTTGGTGGGACCCAGTTTGATGTGAGTGCTGAACATCGAGGTCTTGATTGGGATGAAGCCGGCCTTGAGTTGGTGGATGTCTCTAATGAATCATATGTTCAGGTAGAGTTGTGTCTGAGCTGCTTATTGGTGGATGTGGATGTTGTGGCTTGTGGATAGGGTTCTGGGGTAGGTTGAAAAGCATCAGTCATAGACTTTGTGGTGTTTTGCAGTTCAGTGAAGGGAGAATAGGAAACGGGTACCAGCAGCTTGTAAGAGCGAGGGACTAGGATCGGGTGAAGGCCCCCCACAAAGGACAAGGTAAAGAGAAATGAACACCCACACATGAATACTGCTAAGGACATTAAAAGTGGGAAAGGATGTGGAGACATTTCAAATATCTAACATCCACATTTAACAAGCTAAGAGGCAGCAAAGTTATATCATAATGTTTTGTACTTACTTTTGACACTTTAGAAAAAATAAAGCACCCGACAGATTTGCAAAAGCATGCTTTGAGGTCATTGCTGATGCTCCTCGCAAATGTGTGCTGCAATCCTGTCAAACACTTCGGGCCGTAGCCACGAGCAGAATTTGTTTTCTTATTCAAACCTATCCCAATTTCCCAAAACTTTACCACTTAGCTGGTCCCAGGTAGCCATGCTGACTTTAACCCTATTGCCGTCCTTCGTGGTCATGGCCAGTAGCCAGATCGTCCAGGTCATGGCCAAACCACTGCCCATGGCCACAGTCTATACCTCAGTCAACAGAGGTATATCACTATTTTTTGTACCTACATTATGACACTTTTCAACAACAAAAAATTGGACACATTGCTGCGAATCCGTCCATGTTATATTTCTGAAAAGTGTCAAAATGTACGTACAGTAAATAGCCATATAACTTAGCCCCCACATGACAAAGTCCATTCAAACTTTGCACAAACATTCAAGGTTAAGTCTATAATCCTTCTGAAAACCTTTTGTGCAGATTCGCCAAGCGGCACCAAATGTACAGGCCTTTCAAATATTTTGAGCCCCCCCTCTACTTTTGCCCCCTCTTGGCGAAATAACACCAAACTTTGCAGAACCATTTACGGTCAGGTCTAATATTATATTTCAAAATGTCATGCAGTTTCATTGAGTGGCGTCCAAAAAATATTTTTCACAGATCCTGTAATGCAGAAATATGTATGGATGTCCCCGAACATCTGGGATCGTCGCAGACTTCGTAGAAGAAAAACACCAAATTTTGGCTGTTTATGGTCATATACCCATCCCATCCTCATCACCCGTCACTTCCCTAGAGATTTGTTTCATTAGTTTGACAAGTGGAATATTGTGTTTTTAGATATGTTTTCACTGCGATGTCTGCGGATTATGGGCGCAGTTTGAGAATCCAACATGGCGTCCGTTTCAAAAGTTTTGACGCACCTCATGTTTTTAATTGACCAATCAGTGGGTGTGTATGAGGTCCACAAATGCCATGCTGCTCTCTGATTGGTCTAGAGGTGTCACAGGACTCCAAATCAGGAAATTAGTCCATGGACCGTACCCAGATATCACACATTATTTTGGGAAATTTTTGACCATTTCAAAAAAACTACTGGACGAATCTACACCAAATTTGCAAGGGCAAACTTTTGGGACCAAGCTGCCATTCCTAGTGCAAGTTTGGTGCAAATCCCTCCAGTTGTTTGGGCTTTAGGAGCGAGCAACATATTTTTCCATTGTTTCTATGAGGATTTCAAAGATTTTGGGACCCCCTATAACTTTGCCCCCGTACGAGACCGCAACCAAACGTCGCAAAATCATTCCGAGGTGGCTATATACTTTTTTGCAAATTTTGGGAAGGATTTGTCAAATGGCGCCAAAGTTATAAGCTGCCCAAAAAGTGCTCTTTATAAGTGTTGAGCAACGTAACCATAACTACGGGGCCACTACTGCATAAAAATCAGAGAATAATTGTCACAGGTTGTTTTATTTGAAAAAGGACATCACACAAGCCTGTTCAAAGGGACAAAGGTCCAATGAGACGCATTTCGCACTAGTGCATGATCACACAGTGGTTCAGTTGGCTAGACAGTATAAAAATGCAATATGGTCCCTTTTCTCTTTCCTTAGCAATATCGAGTGGAAAACTGTTTACACAATTCTGCATGATGATACTTGTAATACAATATTCACTGCTATACCGGAGCCAAATCTGCGGAGTATTAGTGACAGTTAAACATGGAGCCAACACTTATAGTAATACCATTACATTCACAATGTGTAGAAATAAGAATCCACGAAGACTGTCACGAGCATCAGGATATATTCAATTAAAATTCAAGTCCAAATTGTAAAGTGCTTGTGCATGTAGCAGCAATTAGACTAAAGTGCAAGTGGATAGCTCGCAACAATTACCTAAATATATATATAAGTGCACATCCCCACACACACATGTATTTTTTGCACTATTGAATTGTTAATTGTTTCCACCTCCTTTCCCTATGGCTATGGTCTTTTGGTTGTAGCCCTGGATAGAATCTCAGGAGCTACAGCCAAAAGGCTAGCTAGCCCCCCAGTCCCAACAGTCCAGTAATCACCGTAGCCACGGGTCTTTTCCAGACCCAGCAACTCCCCTGGAAGTCACTCTGCAGCGCTCTTGGATGGAAAGGTTTTTACAAAGTGTCCAAAAGAGAGAGATTTTTAAGCTGCCCAGACTGGCACACATTTACCATAAAATGGAAGTACTGGCATATGTCAAGTACAGCCGCAAACGCCTATGAAAACTTCAAGGACTGCAATTAAGTTCCTAATCGTTAAACATGTTCAACAAAAAAAGTAGAGCAACACAGACACTGTTCTGACAACACTCAGCAGTCTGTTTTTCTTAGGGACTGAATCACAGAGCGTTTGCCTATGGGGTTGCGCCATTATGAAACACTTCTGTGAATCAGGCCCGAAGGATTACACTGACAGCCGAGACAACACATTGCAACTAAGGCACACACAGGATGTTCTCCTTTCAGCCATTCACAATGTCAGAAACATCCAAGGTTGACATAATCACACATCACTAAGGCGGTGCATATTCATACACTTGTGCCATCAACTATCCGCACCGTTCTTGCTCCACTAGCTGTTGCAAAACTGGCACTTGTGAGCCAAAATCTGAAACGTTAAGGTTTGTGTACTACATACTGGCCAAGGATTGTAGCTTAAGTAGCACGAGGCGAACACTCCCCAACAAGATTCCAAGTTCTCCAAGATATATAAACCAAATCTCCACCTTAATGGGTGCGATTAGACCACGCCTGTTTCTTTTGTCTGTCCGCGCAGAAGATGTGTCATGCGCGTGGCAAGATGAAAAGAGGCTCAAGCAAAGCAGCAGAAAGAGGACTCGCGGATCTCAGCGGGGGCTCTGTGGGCTGCCTGACGGGTCAGGGTTTTTACAAGAAGCAAGCTGCGCTCTTCCAGGAAAAACTCAACTGCTCTGTTTGCTTTCCTTAAATTGCAAACAGAATTGGAGGTGTCCAAAAGTGAGGAAGGGGGTACTGACGTTCTCCAGGAAATGAGTTATTCATACAGTGGCTGAGCGTCTGCTTGGACTTTACTGTACAGTAGGCACACACACACACACACACACACACTAGCCCCGCAGAGATACTAAGAGCTCTGATGCACTCCGATGTGCATAGGCCAACACACACACACACACACACACACACAGCGCATGGCAGCCAAATGCCTGTACAGGCAAGCAAACACATGCATGCATATCTCTCATCTCACCAACATCACCCGCTCTAGGCTCAGGTCAGCACACCCCAATGCCCCTCCATAGACATCAGTGGGCTAGCCAATGCCAAAACATCAGTCTCCAATAGGTTGTGAGGTATGGACATCCGCAACCCACAATGGAGGCAGAATGTATTGAAGTCCGTGTCTAAACAAATGAATACAGAATCTGTTGAAGTCACGCTATGTACAATATAGGCAGAGTCCACTAACCTCAAACGTTGTGCAGTGTATACCATCACCCTTATTGTCATGAAATGTATTTACTTGCATATATTTATTTAGACATTCGGGATGTCAATTGGAACCGAAATAACTTTTATACGATAAAGTATAACATGGCAGAGGCCAGAGGCTTTGCTGGGGTGGGGGGCAAGGGGAAGGGCTGAAGGGGCTATATACCCGGGTCTTTTGGTTGTAGCCCCGGATAGAAACTCAGGGGCTACAAGCAAAAGGCTAGCTAGCCCCCAGTCCTGACAGTTCTGGCATTAGTATAGCCCCGGATCTTTTCCAGACCTTGCAACACCCCTGGCAGAGGCAGTACTGGAGTGAGGCTGCCTCTACATTATGCAGTGTTTACTGGGTTGTGGGTAAGATCCTTGGTGGACAAGTAAGATGCATAATCTTCATCAGCAGAGAGGGAGGTCGCGAAGGAGCAATCCTCGGGGCGGTCAGGGGGCGGCACATGGTCTGGAGGGTCATGGATAGTTTACAGGGGTGAGAGTAGATCGAAAATATAAGGTGCGTGATTCATGGAATTATTTGTGCTGAAAACGCAGATTTGCGCGCCTTTCTGCCTGAAAATCCCTGTTTAAAGTATGGGGATTTTCGGGCAGAAAGGCACGCAAATCTGCGTTTTCAGCGGAAATAATTCCATGAAACAGGCAGAAGGTTAGTAAGTGAATTTGGTGGAGTCAGAGGCGTTGCAGGTTGTACAAAGTGTATCGGTGTCGCGTGCTTTACGGCAGAGGCCTAGGTTGAGGTTCAGTACTGTCCTTATCTGTTGGATGGCTGGGGCGATTCATTTTTGGGGGTGAGGGCAGAAGGGGCGAAAGAGCGAGTAGGGTAGTGGTAGTCAAAGGAGGTAGCCAGAGCATCACTGAATTCGATAAAGGAGAGTTGAATAGCATAAACAAGAGGAGGCGAGAGGGCAAGAAGGAAGGACCTTTCAGGAGTTATGCTTGAAGAGGAGGCAGAGGTGAGGTGGATGGGGGGACGGAGAAGGGGAAGGGGAAAAGTGGTTAGTTAGTGGGAGCGGGAACAGGAGACAGAGCAGAGGAGCTATGAGTGGGGGCGTGAAAGATGAATTGAGGGAGCTCCCTACGAGGTGATTAGGCATGTTAATCAAAAAGTCATCTAAGAGAGTGGAGCCCATTTGCAGGTAATGTGCATTCGCCATGTTGGAGTGCAACAGAAGCAGAATCTACTAAAGTCACACTCTGTGCTGAGAATCACAATCACCATTTTAATCATCATATGTACAACAGAAGACGCCACCAAAATGGCCGAAGTCGCGCTATAATAGGTCACTTGCAATTACCATCTCACTGGAAGACTCCAGTGAAGCCACACGCTATAGAATGGAATCAGTGTCCATTGGAGTCACATTATAAGCAATACAGGCAGAGTCCACTAAAGTCTCACATGGTCCACTAACGTCATCAGAGCCTAAGGACTGCCTGATGATGAGAGCCATGTGGCCTTGAAAGAAGGCAGCATACAAATGATTTAGCCTAACAAACCTGTCATCTCTGGGAGATCTCATGATGCTTCCTGGCATGCACTGGGCTCAGAGTCCTCTGCACGGCATTGCTGGAAAGAGGCAACATGGAATGAAACTATTTGGTAGAAGAAAAAGGTGCAGGTGTTTTGCCTTTTTCAAGCTAACAGCCTAATGGAACAAGGGGCAGACTGTGGTCACTGGAGCGAGTAAGATTTGCTTTGAGTCACCCCTGTTAGTATGATAAGTACTCGTGTGGCATTGATGCATGGCTAGGTAGCACCCATGGTGTTATTTTTACATTTTTATTTTACTCTTCATGTACAACGTCCTTAATACCAGCGAGGGGTTTCTAAGCGCAGGATCGAGATTCGAACCTGTGTTGCACTGCATTGTCTTGTTTCCAAGACAAACACGTTGCCCCTGAGCAATCCTTCCCCTCTGACATGTCATGTAACTCTTGCTGCATCTCTTTCTCTCAGCAGCGAAACCCTTGCTGGTGGAGGACACTTACCTGCTCTGCCCAGCACCGCTGCTCAACGACGTGGGCATGTAAGTATGAGAAGCTCTCAACAAAGCAACGCAAACGCTGTAGCAGATCCTGGAATCCCAAGGTCCACCTGTGCCCCACCACCAAACCCTATCCACAAGTACTGAGGGGATCCGGAACCCCTGGGGTCCATAGCTAGCCTCTGCAGATGTCACGACACACTGTGGCTCCCTGGGAGGGGCCCCAAGGGGATACTGGCAGAAGTGAGCATTGGGAATGGAACTCCCAGTTCTAGCCCAAAACAAGATGCTCCACACTTGTTAAGTAAGGGGTCACTCTGGGCAGCATGCGTGCCTCTATCGCGAGGCAGTTTTGCCTTAAGGGCCCTGACAGGTTCCTCTGGCAGGTTGGGGGCAGGTGAAAGCTGGTGAATGTCAGTCACATTTGGGAGTCATTGACAATGTGTGTTGCCTCATTGCACGGCGCGAGCCATGTTTCAAAGGCAAAGACCTTAGATAAGGGACTGAAATGGGCCATGGGTGCACATTCTTCCATCCCGCCACCTCTCAGTTGTCATGTTTCTTTTGTGATACACATGTTCTGCTCTGATGCCTCCTCACCGCCCTGGGTGCCTCCACCTCCTGCGATTCCAACCATCGAGTGATTACTGCACCTAAAGACATCCAGTGTCCAGTCAAAGGATCGAAAATAAAGGATTGAATGACCTTTTGATCGACAGTCAAAGGATGGAAAAAAAAAGGGTCGAATTTTTTTTAATTTATTTATATATTTTTTTTTAGTTTGGGTTGGTAAAAAAAAATGTTTTTAATAAAGAAAACGGGGAGTTGGAGGGGGGAACCCCTCAACCCCCAAAAAATGTCGACCCTTTTTTTCGGTCCTTTGACTATCGATCAAAAGGCATTCGATCCTTTTGTTTTCGACCCTATAACTTGCAACCAAGACATCCCACTGGTGGTGCATTGAGTGCCCCCTAATCTAAGATAATGTTTGGCTTTTTAGGAGAGTGAAATTGATTACAAGGAGGGTGACATCCACCAACTAAGGGTGCCATAAGTGGTGTACCAAATGCAGCATCTGTTTGGGACGGGGACATGACAATCTACCAAATTCATATAATGCCAAATTGTATTTTCCTGAGGTGCCTTTTTTCACCATAAAGATTTTCAATATAAAATATTCAATATATGGGCATTCAATATAAAGGATTCAACATAAACACTGTATACCTCTTTTAACCGACTCCAATCTCTTGTTGACATGGGTTTCCTTATCGTATGCCCCATTTACACCACCACGTCCCGCCCACTGCCATTGACTCTTACTCCTAGCTCCTAAAAGTTTTTGTGAATTTCGTTATTGACCATGAAGATCATTTTCGTGATCAGGGAGAGTTTGTTCTTTTTCGCTAGTTATTTTCGCTAAAAACCCATAACCCCATTGATGTCACATACAGTGGGTCCACTTGACAGCACCATGAATGGGTCCATAAACACCAGAAGCTAGCCAGATGTAGGGGAGTTGCATGGTGCATTATGCCCTGCACATAAATGCCAGAAGCTCATCCATTAATGGACGGAGTGGCTTGGCAGTGCCGCGATCAAAGATACCATAGAGAAGGAACACTGATGGTGTTGTGGTGTAATCCATATGTGCAAGTGGCCAGCACACATATAGAGGGGAGGGCACTACTAGGGGTGGCAGTGTTGGCTGAATGGTGGCCCCATGATGTTGTACAAATGCTATCCTCCACACAGAGGGGAAGGCAATGCTAGAGGATTGTCTGTTTGTGGCAAGAGATGATCACATACATTAGGGGTTCACTGGTGGTTTTGTAATGCAGTCAAACGAATCATTGCCCACTCCACATAAAATAGACCTCCCAGTGGGAATATGGAATGCCCACACACATTTTGATGTGGATGTTTATCCATAGAGGAGGTTTCACTGATGGTACTGTAGCGTGAGCCTAAACATACCCGATCTTCCTCACACATCCTGCGTGCTCACTGGTGGTGCCATGGACTGCAACCATATGTGCCAGGTGGCAGTGCACTTTTAGCAGAGGCTCCACTATAGTGTCTTGAAGTGAGCACATGTGTGCCCAAATGTGGTTGCAAATGAAGATTGGCGTGCCCGACAGTGCTGTGTACTGTACCGCTGTGTTCCAATCGTTCATCACACATAAGAGCCCAATTGCAGTGTTAATTATTTACTGTTTTCTGCCAAGGAATGGACCACTCATAGAGGAGACACAGTGTGCCATGTAGTGGACCCAAAATGCGCTCTGAGATCTTTGCTGTGTTCTTGTGTTGCAGGGAAGCCGCTCTCCAGGTCAGCATGAATGACGGCCTCAGCTTCATCTCCAGCTCGGTCATCATCACCACTTTGCACTGTGTGAGTAAAACCTGTGCTGCAGTCCTTTATCACCAGAAATCCTCTAGGTTGGGCACACCACTATTTTTGGTGGTCTGGGACTCTTATGGGCTGGATAAACCATTAATCAGTAGGTTAATGAGCGCAGACCTAGCTTCGAGAAGCAACAGAGGGCTTTATAGATGTATACAACAGTACAGATGCCTAACCGAGTGCTTTTCTGAGGTAACAACAGAACAGATATATGGCAGGGTAGGATACAGTGGGGCACAGAGGAGTACAGCTGTACAGGGTGGCAGGGAGGAGAGGGGTAGATAGCGTCAACTGAGTCAGGTGGCACGGATGTGATGGCCTACGTGTTGAGGAGGAGAGACGCCTTAAAGAGGTGGGTCTTGAGTTCTTTTCTGAATTGTAGGCGTGTGGGGGCGAGTCTGATGCTGACGGGCGGAGGTTCCATAATCTTGGGGCTTGTTTTCTGGTCCTTTCCTTTTTGCAGCAGCGGATTTCAAGTCTGCATGTTTCCTGGCTTCTGGTGGTGCGCTGTCCGCAAAAGATTCTGAGTTTCTCCGCGAGGTTTCCGGGTGACTTGAGGGTGACTGCCTTATATATGGTGCAGCAAGACCTGAAGGTGATTAGTGCATGTAGTGGGAGCCAGTGAAGGTCGATGGGGGTCGGGGTGATGTGGTGGTATCTGCATTGACCCTTGATGAGGCGTGCAGCAGCGCATAGGACACTTCTCAGGGACACAAGAGAGAACGACGGGAGGCCTTCAAGGAGGGCATTACCCCCATCTAGGTGGGATACGACCAGTGCTCGAACGGTGGATCTAATGCTGTCAGGAGGTAGGAAGGGCTTGACTGTCCACAGGAGGGAGAGCTGATACCAAGCTGTCTGAGTTTTCTCTGCTATGTGTGTCTTGAAAGAGAGGTGTTTGTTGATGTGGAACCTGAGGGACTTGGCGCAGGAGGTGAGCTCGGGTGTGAAGCATTCAGGGTTCATGGTTGATAGCCAGGTCTTCATGTCTGGGTGTTCAGCGTTGTTGGTGGGGAGTAGGAATTCGGTCTTGGAGGGGTTGAACTTCAAGTATGCACTGGACATCTAAGACTGGATCAGCGAGAGGCAGGCAAACAAGTTTGCCTCCAGTCACATGATTTCTAAGCAATAAATGTGTCCTCAAACCTGTTCCTTGTATTGAATTCATGTTACGAACAAGCATTGGCAAAGCCAACAGTTTCTGGTATTTTGGTATTTTATAGGCGTTAGATAGGTACTTTTCAGCCCTACCATCATATGCCCAGGTAATTACACCATTTAACATATTTCATAGCTGCTACCATCCAATGGCCAGGTAGTACCATTATTGCACGGCTATCCTATGACTCCACAAAAGCCCAAACTGTTGGCCTTGTCAATGCGTGTTCTCTGGTTACACAGCTGTCAGCAATGGCTGGTATAGCTCTGGCAAATGCACACATAAAAATGCTACTCTTACCCATATTGAAAAAGACATGGACCTATAGTGAGAATAAGACAGAGAGAATGAGAAAGAGAGAGAGAGAGAGATAAAGAGAGAGCGAGAAAGCGTTCGATCGTCATATGATACACTGTGTACAGCTAATTATGATTTAGGGTTTGTTTAAAGATGAGATCATTTGCGTATTCCAGTTGCCACCAATTTGATGAGCATCCTGAGCCAGGAAAGACACGACATGCACAGTGATTGAGACTAAGAGGGGTTCTCACTTTCATTGTGAGGTTCAGTGGTATACAATTATGCCAGTTAGTCCATACACCTATTCTGTGTACATTGAATACGGTCTGAGTTTGTAGATATAATTCTTCAATTTGTCCCACATACTTTTATGTGTCTATGGATTAACCCCTGGTCTTGTGAATATAATTGTGGTGACATTCAATGCTTACTGAAAATACTTTGAAATGTTTCATAGGTTGTACCCCTCCTCTGTGCCTCTCTGTATCCCATCCCGCTGTATATCTGTTCTGTTGTTACCTCTGAAAAGTGCTCTGTTATGCATCTGTACTGTTGTATACCTCTGTAAAGCGCTTGTTATGCATCTTTACTGTTGTATACCGCTGTAAAGCGCTCGTTATGCATCTGTACTGTTGTATACCGCTGTAAAGCGCTCGTTATGCATCTGTACTCTTGTATACCGCTGTGCTCGTTATGCATCTGTACTGTTGTATACCTCTGTAAAGCGCTCTGTTGCTTCTCGAAGCCAGGTCAGCACTCAACAAATACAGTAATAATAATAACAATAACAATAATAGTGCATCTGATGTTTGGTATTTTATCCAAAATATTATGCGGAGGAAGCATTTCTGTTTACTGTGATATAACAGCAACATGATTAAAATTTGATTAAAAAATCACTTTATATAAAATGATCATTAAACTGTATGGAACCTTTTTCTAATCAAACTTCTGTTATGAGTGCAGGGATGAGGGGGGAGGCATTCTGTTGATTTATCTGGAAGCCTTGTGTAGACCCTATGGGGGGGATCCAGCAGGGTTCTTCTTTTTTTGCGTGCCATTACTAGGGCAATGGTATGGGTTTGGTTCTGAATGTCGGTTTTCTTGTGGGATTTCTGTAGTAATTCTCTGTGTAGGCTGCACTTATATTCTGTCATGATATTCCTATGTTAAAGCAATGCCCTGTATTTTTGTTGTATTTCAGTGATGCAATTCTGATTTGGACCAATAATTACCTTGTTTTTGGGAGGGGGTTTGTGGGACGGCTATAGTAAAAGCCTGGATTTGTCGAATTGTTGATGATCAGTTGTTCATACCTGTTGTTGACTTTGCTCTGGAATCATATCAGGACTGTCCAACTCCTACTGTAGTACAGTATTTCCCTCCCACGACAAGACCACTTGGGAGCAGCCTCTGGGGGAAGGCATGCAGACATTCCTGAGGCCAAACTAGAAGTTCACATCAGTGCCAGGTGATGGGCTTTGCAATACAGGCAGGCAGTGACAGCCCATGCATTACACACTCTCATTGGAAAGAAATGTGCTTACTAAAGATGCAGGATAACTTCACTCAGGCCCGGACACGTTGCAGCCTCAGGGCTTGCCTGCATGAACAGAATAGATACATCCAGTATATCCAAAAGATTTGGTTGTCCAACTCCGAGCCTCACGGGCTGCAATCCTGACTGGTTTTCATGATATCCCTCATTAATATTCATGAGGAAAAATGTGCTTTACATTTAGAATTGTTGTATGCAAATTTATCTTATGAATATTAATGAGGGGTATCCTGAAAAAGCGGTATGGATCCGGCCCTCGAAGCCTGGAGCAGGTTCTCGCTGGCAGGAGAAAGGCCAATGATCGAGTGGGTTAAGAATGTGATGATCTTCACCCTGAACTCTAACACCCCCAAAGTAGGGTGACCTCTGACACGGGAGCCTCTGACCCTGGCAGATTCGATTACCCATTGGGGCTGCCTCTGAAATTAGATGGGCCTATAAATCTGACATGGGCGTGCAGGGGCATTAGGAAAGTAAACGGTAAGTCTGGAGACTAAGCACAGTTCTCAGATTCGGGGTACAAAAAACCACCCCATCAATTCCTGCTAGTCGGGTTATTTCACACATGGTTAACTAACGCTGGAATTAAATTATCCAGCCATAGCAGAAGATACATTAAAGGAAGCATTTTGTTGCCTGCCAAAATTTGAAAGAAATAAAAAGTGTTTAAAATCAAAAGAAACCAAATGATTTATTCACATCATATGCAAATCTCCCAGTCGCCCATTTAAACAAACCACCAAAAACATTAAAGTCAAAATGCTGCTTTCTGTATTCTGTAAACCATATAGTAGGGTGACCAGATAAAAACATTTAAAAAACGAGACAGGCCATAAACATAGAAGTAAGACTACAGTAAACACAAACAGGACTCCGATAAAACTGTAGTTCTACTTCTATGTCGATGGCCTGTTGCGGGGTTGTGTTTACAGGCACAATCCTTTCATTGGAGGAGAGCAGCCGGGATGGGCTAGGGGGAGGAAATGGGGGTGTGAAAATCATTCACGTGTGCATTCACGCGCAGGAAGAGTCACTCCGGGCCCGGTTTCCGGATTTCTGAATGTGTTCCCGGCAAAAAACTGAACGGTAGCCACCCACCCATCCAATCCCGGGACTGGGTTTATTAAATGAAAGAACTCTCCGGACTCCGGCATGGAGGACGATTTCCCAGGACTGTCCCGTAAAAACCAGGACGTCTGTTCACCGTATCATCTGGGAAAACTAGCAGTAGGATTAATTGTAGAATCTCTATTTGAAAAAAAAACAGGATTACTGGCAATTTACCTTCTGTTACTCGGAATGGAAACTGGCACAATGCCATGCTGATATGGCATGGCATAGTGGAGCAATCTATTTCTGAGCAGGCATAGCTACTAACCCATGTGCACTTTATTGCAGCCGGATTACTGGTGGACTATCTATCTAATATGTACATTATCAGTGGTACAGTATTATGCCAATTAGAACCGTATTACTGCTTCTCCATCATTCTGCTGGGTGCTGATTACTGGCACCCATTCTGGCACAATTATATTCTAATGGAGTCACGGATGGTGTGACAGTAATCACAAAACTTGTTTTGATATGGGCATAGCTGCTGGCATACCATATGTCTGTTTTGTGCACGATTGATGAGAAAGAATGTGTGTGGAATGGCCTGCTTACCAACACCGTGACTGCGACGTCCGGGCATGCATTGTGGCACATGCGCTATACGAAGACATGAAGGTAGGACGATTACGGTCCAATGCCATATTTACTGGCACATTGACTGGCAAATGTGAGTTGTAATATCAGATAGAGACAGCAATGGCACAATTAATATCCGAAGTGGGCATGATTACTGGCACAAAGGTATCTGTTATGCCCAGTTGGCACATCATGGTAGATTTGTAGTTCACCCACTTAACACACCAGTAGTTTACATTATGCCCACTTTGTACATAGTTTCCAGTTTCCATTAGGCCCGACTATATGGCCAGTTTCCATCATGTTTGCCTATTCCCGAGCCTTAAATTCCCTCTGGCAGCAGGTTTTACCATCTGTTGCTAATGCTGGAGGGAAGGAAGGCAAATGCTCGCCATGGTGGACTGGGGCATTGAATGGCAGCAATGGTGAAACCAGCAGTGAGCGCAGCAGTAAGGACAGTGCCCTCAACAGTCTTTGTTGTTGGCTTGCAATCCTGTAAGTGGACCTTTCTATGTCAGACCTCTGGCAGCTTTTACCTCCTGGCACCTCTTTTGTAGTGACCCACTTTGCACTGGTCTTAGTGCTGAAGGAGTACTCGGGGTTGTGCTGGTTATGGTGCCACTGAAAATACAAAGAACGCATTCTGTTCAAGGCACTCACAATCACACACAGATTTCTATCCCAATCTGCACCCCCTTACTTAGCTGAACAAATACACCGCATACAATCACTCAGACCTAAGCAAGACCTAAACTCTCACCAATTTACCACCCCTGCCTTTAACAGAGCCAAATCCGGGAGGGTCAGCTTTGAAGTGCTAGCACCAAAATCCTGGAACTCGCCACCACCCAATCTCAGAAAAGAAACATCCCTCTTAGCCTTTAGAAAAGCTCTGAAAACCATACTATTCAAATAGTTTGTATCCACTCTGCTGTTGCACTGTAACTAAGGAACTTGAATATTGTCTAAGCTGTAATCATCGTGTACCTTTAAGAGTTGTACCCTTGATTTTGCCTGCACTTAAGTGAATATGCTGTAACTGCGCCACGATGCCCTAGGGCAGTTGCACGCTTTATACATGGAAATAAATAAATAAAATAAATAAATAAAATAAGTCTAGCTGTGTTATGCACGAACACAGTGTCAAGATGTGTACTGCTGGAATTATCAGCACAATCCTTATCGTCACACCAGCATTTTGACAGCAGAGATTTGGCCAATTAACCTTTATGGCTAATTGTAGCCTCGGTCTAATGAGCAAATATGGTTGGTTTTACCAACTGTTCAATAAAAACGTTTGCAGCAGCATTAGCACTTGAATGCACACAAGTGGTCCTTATGCAAGTCTCAGCACTCATGCAACTTGATTCATCACACCTATGCTAGAAGCATCCCAGTGCTGGTCCTTTTGCTATCTCTACAACCAGCATTTCAGACCACACCATAATCCCAGTCACAAAAGTCTAACAACCATAGGTGTTTGACTCTCAATCGGTTTGATCTGTGGCAATAATTTGAAAGCTGTTTAGATTATGTAGGTATTGTCCACATTGTCATCAATGTGTAATGCCATAATGTGATCCACTTTAATTAGAGCTTTATACTGTTGTTCAGTGCTATTTTGCCCTTTTGGGTTAGGTTTGCACCAACGAAAACTGCTAAAATCATCATATACTTCCAGTACACACATGGCATGAGATTACATTATGGGCCATGACACATATCATGGCTTGTCTTGATGCTTCAGCATATGCCATGTTATGTCTTCTCATGTGGCAAATGAGAATATTCTTTGCATATTACAATTTCTGATATACAACCCTTCCCAAATGCTGTTCATTGCCTAGGGGAGTAATTAGAAGGGCATTGCCCTTTGTGTTTTCATTGATCAGGGTTTCAAAATACCCAGGCTTACCATAACTCTGTGGAAGGCTCACAAGAATTTTGCAAATTTTTCAGGAATTTGCAAACATGGCAATTCACATTTCTCACATCAACCCCTCACAAATATTTTTCAGGCTAGTGGAGTAAGTAGAAGGGTGTTTCCCAATTTGTTTTCTTGGCAATGGTTTCAACATGCCAAAGCCCAACATGAAAGTGTGAAAGGCTGGGCCAGCTTACCGGCACTGTTGTTTCCGGCATATTACAGGGCTGCCTGCCATAGCCATCGTGCCCGTCAGGTCTGACCCTGCCGGGCACAGTAGCCACGGTAGGCAAACGTTTTTCGGAAGCACCGGCACTGTTATAAACGGTGCCGGTGCTTCCATGTCCCCACTCCCATAGAGTCATATGGTACTCTATGGGAATGGGGACTTAAATTTAACCAGCACCCAACTTTCTGGTCTTCCGGGGTTGTAATCTCCCAGTGGCACCAGGAACATAGGCTCTGGTAAATATTTACAGGTCTGGCAGAAGCCCGCCGGTAGCACCAGCACGGTTACCGCCAGACCTGTAATGAGGCCCAATGTGTTCTTACGCCCTTTACACAAATGTACATGCCTCAGGGGTTCTGAAAGAGACTACTGTGTGGCTGACATAGTCAAGTATACAATCGTTGTGGTAACCATGACATAAACAAGGAAACCAAATTACTAAATAAAAGGTAGATGAGACAAATATAAGCTTGCTGCAAAGGAAAACATAACATGGATAGGCTAGAGCTGCGATGATGGAAAGCTGGACGTCGGAGTCGTATTAAAACCAATCAAGCTACCTCAGAGACAGACCAGGACTGCAGAGTCAGGATACACTGGAAAAATAGCTTTGTGTGAGGAATAAAGAGGAGTCTATTGTCCTAGGATCAAGGATGCCACTTCAAGGAATAATTTCAAGGCACAAGGGGAGTCAAAAGGATAAGTCAATGACATAAGACATATTTCTCTTAGATTAAGCAAATAAGAAAACATCTGCAAGAGCCAAGTATTAAACAATTATAGATGCAGAAGATGGAGTGAGCAAGTCCCCAGAGGCCAAGAATGTTAATGGAACCAAGCTCAATTGAATCAAATAGCAGTAAATAGAAGGTCGAGATGGACAGATTTCTGGTCTCCTCACAAGTGATTCAGAAGTCAAAAACAAGGGCTATTCATTAAGCCCAAACAAAGATAATGGCGTGCCCACACTCCCTTGAATGTCCCAGAACAGAGAACAGGCTTTGAGGTCAACTACAAAGGAGAAGCCTTAGCTTGGGGCCTGACCAATGAGAGATGATAGACTAATTGGGAAAGTGGGGAGTAATCTGACGTTGCTCGCAGCACCTGAGTTTCGTTTTGCTTACGTGCTGCAAACAAGTTGAAAGTGCAAGGTTGGAAAAGCATGCCAACCAATCAAAGGATCTATTTAGCAACATGCTATACAATGTTGCAAAGACCAACCCACTGCCATTATTCTCCTATAATCTGTATTATACGTATTTAGAGGTGGTTTAAGTCGTACCCACCAGATAAAGGGCATCCAGTGAGGTTAACACTTATGCATACTATAGGTACATATGTTCCCTTAACAAATCACTCCCTTCAATAGGTTTTAGTTTGCTATGTAGGATGACATCATAGATGACGCATTTCGAGGTATAAAACCTTTGTATAATCACACTTGTGTGTGAGTGCATGAGTGCGAGTAATTGCTCAATTGCTCTACTTTATTTTTATGCTAATAATAAAGTAGTACTTTGCCATATTCTTTGAGTCTGCCGGTTATTTGGGTCTGAAATCATTATTGGTAATTCCA